>NC_079535.1:9383741-9732074 GCF_003711565.1 Takifugu flavidus
AAAAGAGCAGCCCCCCCCCCTTATCTGTTTACCCCTGAATCCATCTCTGAGGGTTCATGAATGGAGGAGCGCTGAGACGAAGTCAACAAAATATCTTTTAATAGATACAAACAGTTTTATACATCACAGCTCGATGGAAACAGGATCACATGCTGCCACACGTGTTCATAACAAAGGTGCATGGGAGAGGGGAGGGGGGGGTCCTGTGCTGGGGGCCTGGGGCACATCCCGGTGACTCAGGCTTGTGGTCTGTGACCTGCTTTGTTCCCTGTTTGTCCTCCTCGTCAGTCTTTCCACTCTACCTCAGCTACTAAAGAAGAAATGCATTTAAAAAAAAACCAAAAAAACAGAAAGTGAAAAAAAAAAAAAGGTGCTAAGTCTTCTCAAAGTTATCTTATATACAGTTGCACGTTACTGGAGTACAAAAGGAAACAGTAATAAGGTTTAAATAAAGACTCATTCAGCCGGGGCTTCCGCGCACGCTACAGAGAACTGAAATTTGCGTTACAACAATATCCCGCCGTGTGATCACACACCGGGCAGTACCGATTTTCGAGAATGAAGGAGCAGAACCAGGCGTTTGCAGCATGCTATGGACGATGACCATGGGGGCATTTACATCTGTCAACACCAGGTGTCGCTGTCGGACACCCTCTGCGGCGTCAGATAAATAGATAAATGACTTAGAAAGGAATCTCTTTTTCTTTAATTGAATAAACACATCTTTTCTCATATATATCTCTGTTCAGAGGTACATGCAGAGCTCTAGCTGCATCCATGGCTGTTTGTCTTGTCTTTTTTTTGGTCTTTATAAATACTCTGCATATAACATCAAGGGCAAAGAAAATAAATCTTATAATATTTACAATAACCTGACCGTTCTCTATCTTTATGGCACCCAAACCCTTCTGTTACCTTTAATAATTATGTCATCGTCTGAGCGAGATAATTTATTTGCTTTATACTCTTGTTATTACACAATCAGTAAAACAGGAAATAGACCTTACAGTGTTTACATTTATGTGCTGAGAGAAAGGTCTGTCTGTCTGTCTGTCTGCTGCTAACAAAGCAGCCCTCATATAGCTTTTAATTTATTGGCTGGTGTAAAAAAATAATCCCTATTACCTTTGAAATTTGAAAACTTAACAGCAGCTTTTTTAATAAGCTGCTTCAGGCTTGGAACCCGCCATCCTCCATCGCCACCATCAGATGATCAGATCATTTCTAGCTTCCTTTTTTAGAGAATTGTAATTAGGTGAGCTGGGTAGCTAAATAGGGACAGCACCATTGAATCCCTTTAGGACAGTTTCAGCCTCTCACTCTCTCGGCCATGCGGGAAAACCTCCGATCCAGCTGGACAAACACATTTTTGTGGATTTCAGGGATGAAAGCATGCTGATCAAAGATGGAACACACTTGTCCCGCTGCTCCTTCGCTTCAGCCCCTCGGTTCTTCCCCACCCGGAATGACGCCTTCTTTCCCGGTGAAGTTGCCCCGAGTTTCTGGGAGGATGAGGCGTGGTCCGTGCTGGCGCTGGTCTGTAAAAGTCGTGAGCGCAGGGGTCAGTTCATGTCGATGGTGTTGAAGACCCACTCTGTGAACTTCTTCAGCTTGGCGGAGGCGCTGTACGACTCCTCCACCAGGCGCTGGTTGTCCTCTCGCAGGCTCTCGATCTGCGCCTGCAGCGTCGCCTTTGCGTCCTTCTCCTGGTGACAGAAACATGGATGGATTGTATCGATCACACCATCTACAGGATGCTACAGGCACTCAGGTTGTCCGAGTGAGGAGTTAATAACACACCTTCTTCAAATCCTCCTGCAGCACCTTCACCATCGACTCCAGCTGACTAACTTTACCCATCAGACAGGCGGGGGTCTCTCTGTAAGAGGTACAGCGATGGCGTAACTAGCGGGTCTGCAGTGCAACGGTGGTCGGACAGGTTTTATTTTTGAAGCAAGCATTACTCTCATGTGACCTGGACTCACCCTGGAGGCAGCTGTCTGAGCGGGGCCGCCTGCGGCTCAGCCTGCTGGGGACTGGGGGCTGCAGCGCTCTCAGATGTGGAGCTCTCCTCTTGGGCAGACAGGAAAGCCAATCTCTGCTCTGAAGAAATTAAAAATGGAATAGAATCCATTACTGGGTTTGAATACAGACCTAGAGCGCCCTCTGCAGGCCAGAGACAAGAAGTTGCCACTTCTGCAGAAAGGTTATAAAATCTACCTTCCACAAATAATAAAACCTACCCTCAAAGGCCTTGGCAGCATCTACGAGGTGGGCCCAGTCCAGAGGACCATCAGCACCGGAGTCAGGCAAGGGCATGAGGACAGGGTCCTCCAGCTGCTGCTTCAGCTTCTCCAGATCTTTCTCGGATCTCTCCTGGCTCGACAGATCACCTGAATTGGACGGATACAAAAATAAACTCAAGATAACAGAAAGGGCGAATTGAGTACTAATTCAGCCATTTTATGATTCATAATCAAAGAGGGAATTTCCATGTTTTACCCAGGGATTTATGAGACGCCCGCCGACTGGGCCCGTGGCGATTTGTGGGCGAGCGCGGCATGGTGGAGCAGCTGAAAAGATCAGTAGACAAATCACACTGTCCGCCCGAGGACGGCTCCCTCTGCCCGCCATAAATACTCTCATCTGACAGGGTCCTCTGGAGCGAACGCCGAGTTGGGGGCGGACCAGGAAACGGCGGCTTCAGACGCGTAGGGAGGGTGACAGGAATTTTGGGAAACGGCAAAAAGAAAATTTAAACGGTATTACAGTGGAAACTAATGCAATTCCAGGCTTTGTTCTGGGCATTTCTTGCATTATTTCAATACTATTGAAACAGCTTTTAAACTTTGGATTGTTTAAACTGTTTAATCAGTGAAATCGTTTTTTAAAGCTCGTGTTGCTCGCTTGACTTCGCTTTTCTCAGCACAAAACAAGCCACTCATGACAGTTGAGTACCTTCTCTTCGCAGGGTGGAGGGCTGTCCAGGGTAATTAGCTTCTTCAACTCTTCCTCCAGACTAGATTTGGCAGTGTACCGCTGAGGTGACTGAGCGCCCCGGAGATTGGCCCTGAGCTGCGGGTGACCCCCCAGCAGACCGTCACTCTGGTGTCGCCTGGAGATTTAAAAAAAAGTGTTCAACTTGGGGACAAAGTGAGACTTTAAATTAGGAGTCAGATCCGCTGCAAAGACCCCAATACAGCAGTGATGACGCAGAGCTTCCAAGTGATGAAATTACACACAAGCTGGTTTATAGAAGAAAACTAAAGCGCACCACACGGGGGCAGTGTTGTTCAAAGGAGCACCAACCACGCTGAAGTTCATTTTTCCGGCAGGAAGTGCGCTTTCAAACACGTTTTGGCGCTGTTGCTCTCTTACTTGCGAGTGTTTCCAAAGTCCACGGAATTGACGGTTCCTCCGGGCTTCCTCCAGCCAATCAGGTACTTGGAGGTTGCGCCGTGACGCGGGTAGAAACTTTTGCTGACCGGGGACTGGCAACTGGAGGCCGGAGGGGAGACGCCCGCGGCGGCTTCGTCTTGTGGCGTTGTGGGACTGCAGCCTTGGCCCATCGGACTCCCTGACTGGCTGGAACTGAGGGGGCTGAGGGAAGAATAATGAGGGTTGAAGATTTTAGACTGGTGCGCCCTGAAATATGTGCATAAATGATGAAGGATCATTGTTCCTCCTGTCATTTTATTCCAGGCATCAACACATAATGAGGAATATATTCAGCAAAGCTACCATTGCTCCATTTTTTTTTAAAAACACCCTTCAGATTAATTTAAAGGCAAAAAATAGGACACAGTGTCCTTTGCGGTCCGAGTCTTAGAAGGCTTGAATTTTCAATCAGCAAGTTTCACGTGTGCACGCAGCTGTTAAAACAAGGCTGCTGACGTATAGATCTGGTACAGCCAAGATATTTCAGAGAGAGGACGAGAGGGAGGAAGGCTTCGGTTGATTCAAAGGAAGCACGAATTAGAAGAAGGCTAACATTGCTGCGCTCACACTCTGCATCTCAAGCAACTCCAAGCACTTCCCTTTAATCAGGGGGGCCGGGAGATACGCTGAAATGGAAAAGCGCACACACAGAGATTGGGGGGCTTATTTCATTATTCCTCTTTCCCTTTTTCGATGCCAAACTGGGGCGCTTTTGACTTCTGGGTTAGCGGGGGTGCAGAACTACGGTCTGTTCCATGAAATGTTAATGCGGACCCGTCAGCTGGGACTGACAGCACAGCGGCGTACCTGGAGCCCGAGGCCGCATCACCCAGGCTCCCATCAGGACCGAGCGGGAAAGCTGAAGGACTCTTGGGTGGGATCTCGCCAACCCCAACGGCGACCAGAGAGTCCGGCGTTGGGGGTGGGGTGTTGACAGCCTCCTGCTCCTCTGCGGCCTGCTCCTGCCACGGGACTTTGTCTTTCGGGATAAAGGCGGCCGTGGAGGACGCCGTGCTGCTTTGCGTGGCGGTGAAAGAGGTGGTGTCGATGCCGCTGTCAGTGGAGGCGCCCTGGAGGTAGCCGCTGAGCTCCAGGTCACTCCTCACCCCGGAGCGCGAGCCCACCTCGTACCACTTCTCATCACTGTGGGCGGAGCTGGAAGCGTTGCTCGAGAGCGTGTTGCTGCTTGACTGGCTGGATGAATACTGAGCCTCCTGAAATGGAAACACAGCTGGGCGTAAAGCGCCGGTGCAGAGGCGAGCAAAGGTGCGTCGCCTGCTCATTCAAACTCACTTTGGCGCCTTTGTTGGGGGACACGTGGCTGCTGGACTCTGAGGGCTGCAGCCGAGGAACCGCCGCCTTGATAATCGCCATTTCTGTCAGGAACAGACGGGATGTCAACAAAAGAGTATCCTGAGGAACGCCATCACCGAGTACAGGTTGCTTTCATTCAGTCCAACATGAGCTGACTGTACGACCTCTTTTTATCAAATCTGAAATCTCACCCCCACTGATTTTGTCCCCCGGTCTCGACATCTCGCCTTCGCCAGTTCGGGTCCAGCCAACGCTGCTCCCAGAGCTCCCTCTGATGCCGCTGATGCCCTCACCCACCACCTGTCGCACCGACGGCATCGGCTGACAGCCGTTGTTGTTAAACCTGCAGGACGGTCGAGGAGGATCACTCTTGTAGCGCGGCGTGCTAGCATCTAGGTGTAGCCCATCGCAGAGGGGCGCAACTTACCCATCAGGCATCGACTTCTGCCTCCAGTGGTTCGAGCTCGCGGCGTCTGTGTAGGGGAGGCTGGCGGGGGAGTTTGCGTTGTGCAGCGTGCGACCCATCACAATGGAGCAGGCTAGGGCGTAGTTGTCGTTCCCTGGGGAGTATCTGCAAAAGCATGGCATTAAAGCTAAGCTGTGCGGACATTTGTGTGTGTGTGTGTGTGTGTGTGTGTGTGTGTGTGTGTGTGTGTGTGTGTGTGTGTGTGAATGACCCATGCGTTATCACTGACCTCTTGGGGTTGAGAGGTCGTCCGTCGCTGGACACACTTCGGGGCATGACAGCAGAGTTGCGATCGGTGAAGTCTGGGGGCGGGGCTTTAATCAGAGTTCCCCCTGTTCCCGCAGCACGGGTTTGAGGACTGGAAGAGCTGCGGGGCCACTTGCTGTTGTTGTTGGGGCGGAAGGGGAACTTTAACTCATAGGGCATTCCCTCCTTGTGGTTCTTGTAATCCACTAGCGGCATGTGGTAGATTTCAGAGCAGCCCCTGTGGAAGCACGTGCGCAGTTTAGACGCGACCTCGACTGTACCCCGGGTTCATTTGCCATCCGGTCTACCTGCGCGGCGTGGAATCCTCATGCGGCGGAATGATGACCACTTTGACGGTGACAGAGGTCCTGAGGAGGTCGATCATCTGCTCGTGCGACAACGAGGCCACCGCCACCTTGCAGATCTCCACCAATCGGCTGCCCTGTCTGAGCCCCGCCTGCCAAGCGTAACCGTAGGGCTCCACCTCGGCAACGATGCCCTCAAAGTTGACGTGGAAACCCAGCTGGCCCAGCGCGTTACGGCGCAGCGTCATCTCCGTGGTCTGACTGCCCTTGGTCAACAGCTACAAGGAGACAATCACACAATCGGTCGAGTGGGAATAATATCCTGGGAATCATCGCCGAGAAAAAGGAAAGATGCAAACATTTCCTGAGCAGCTTGACATACTAATGTATACACAACGACAGGAGCGCTGCCCCACTGACCTCCAGCCTTTTGACAACCTCTCCAAAGTCCTCCGTGTTGTTGTTGATGGAGCGCAGCGAGACGCTCTCGCCGCGCTCGTAGTAGATCTTCATGGAGGCGGGGCTCCCCGTCGACCAGCCGATCACATCTCGCGTGGCGCAGTTGAACACGACCGCTTTGGCCTCCTGGTCCAACAAGATGACAAAGTCATTGGAAATGGCCAGCAGGCATTCCCGCTCGGCCCCGGCCACCTGATCCTCGGCGTGAACCTGCCAGGTAATGGCCCCCAGGCTCCGGAGCTCCGCCCCACTGTAAGGGCGCACCTTCTCCCGTCGTTTGTGGGCCAGAGAGATAAAGGGAAATTTCCCGGTGGGTTCTACCGGAGTGCTGGTCACGTGACGCTCCGCTAAGTCCCGCAAATACTCCTGCCTCGTGCGCGTTGCCATGGCGCCGAATTTATCTGACTTGTGGGCGGCGTTCTCGGCGTTGATGACCTTGCTTAACAGGAAGTCTCTGAACACTGTGGACTTGGGGAACGTGACACCCTTGGGGATCGGTGGACCAAAGGAGGGAACGTCCTGGGAGCGAGAGACAGCCACACTGCGGGAAGACAGACGGCGAGGAGAGGTTTGCTTCAGAAAGAACACCCAAAACATATAAATCTTTATTTTAATGGCTAAAAAAGGATTGCTCAAAACCCAGAATTACAAAATGAACATGACACAACAGGATGTTACGAATGCTAAATGACGCAAGTCGGCCTCTTGCCATGAACCCTTGGAGTAGGAGACATTAACTTCCAGGACAAGCAGCAGCTGGGCTTTTAAAAACAGGAGAAAGGAGACAGTCCCCCTCAGGTATGAGTAACCTTTGACCTGTTTCACTTGTGAGTGTAAATGAGGGGGGGTTACAAATTACGCAAGGAAAAAACTCCTCAGGTTTCTCTCTGCTGATCCTGTTCCAGGTCGCACAATAGCTGCGCTTCGGTTACAATAAATTAGCGAACAGGTGCAGGTTTGTCACCGTTTTATACCCACTAAAGTGACTTTATTCCTAATGCAAAGACCAGAGAGAGCTTATATCAGACACTGTATATACATCCATGCAGCTGCAAACACACACACTGAAAGCACACACGGAAGAACACACAGTGCTGGATGAGCCGATGTGACAGTCCTGACAAGTCTACATCCAGTCCATTGAACAGATAGCACATTAACCGCCTGTGGGAGGAAGATTGCAAACTAAGCCCAAATAGAACCGCTATATATATATATATAGTATATTTGGGATCCCAGGGCCGACACCCTGCCAGCCTCTGCTAAATCACGGTATACAAAAGTAGCCCTGACGCCAAAAGCTAACCAGCACAAATGGTCGATGTTTCCTAAACAAAGGTCCGGTTACGCAATCTGCTTCACTGGCCCAGTGTGACTTTCAGGCAGTGCTTGAAAGCAGATTAGTACCGCCCCCCCCATCCCCGGTCCCAGGCCACTTACTCTTGCAATGCTGCTATCTGGCACGATACGACCTTTATTCAGATCGTGGCACCATGAGCCAGCGCAGACAGTTAATAACTGCTCCAGTTCTAACATGCTCCTCAGGTTAGTAAGTGACTGACATTCATTTCTGGAAACATGTACGGACGTCGCTGTTGATGAGAAATCAAGCTTGCAGCTGCAACTGTGATGCGTGACTGTGTTTGCTAATGCGTGAATAGCAATCAGCTTAAAACCACAGAGCGGGTAACTGAGCAAACGGCAAAGTCATCAAATCCAGCATGAGCCGGACTCACCTCCCGCTTTCAGCAAGTCTCAGGGTCTCAGTTCGACGGCTCGCGACTGGGGGATGTTTTTGATCGGACAGCAGCCTAAATCAGCGTCATAGCCGCGATTCCCTCAAACCACCCGGAACGGAGTTGCAAATCCTTGTGTTCTCGAGCAAGGACTCCGGCTGCGTTGCAAACCATCGGGGAAAAGGGTCCACGGAAAGACCAACAGTCCGGAGGGAGGTCGGCGTACGATGCCGTGACTCACGCAAATATGAATAAAAGCCAGACTGGAGGGCTGAGTGTCTGGGTGGAGCAACAAGATGGTCCTCAAGGATTCCGTGTCCTGCTCCTCTCCATTTCATCCATGAGCCAAACCAGCATGTCCAGCCTCTCCTTGCGTGACCGTGTGATATATGCAAAAATCCCTCTTGGCAAAAGTTGAGGAAGACCTCCGCGCTCGGCTGCAGATGAAATTTTGCTATGTTTTTTTTGAAAAAAGGGCTTCAAACAAACAGCGTCGGGGGGGCTGGCCTGACCCGTCGGCGGCTCCGATGGACTCTGAGGGACTCTGAGCGATCCTCCCTGCTTACATGCATGTGCGGGTGGAGAGAGCACTTCATGTGCGCGGCGCTAACTCCTTCAGACCATTCCGGCTCATGCCGCCCAAAGGCAAAGTGTCGGGCAGCGAGACGACGACGAGAAAAGAGAGAGTGTGCCGGCCTTTCAGTGAATTAGTGCGCACGGGGGGGGGGTAGAGAAATGTGGGCAACCGTGTGCATGAGAGCATGAGAAAGTTGTAAAAAAAATAAATAAAAGAGAGAGAAATGGGAGCAAAAGAGTGACAGGGGCAACTATGTGTGTCTAATATCTGGAGCGCAGTCGTCACAGCGACGGGAGGGGGGGCGACTTTGACAGCTTCTATTCTATTTGACAATAATCAAAGCAATTTATATTCGCGACAACACGCAGAATACATGCAAACACACGCTTCCAGAAATAGAGCTTTTAGGTTTGGCCCAGGCCTCCCAGTCAGAGCTTTTGTCTTAATGCTGCTGAACAACTGCCAGTAGCAAAACAACTCATTTCAAGGTCTCACGAGACTCTGAGATGGGAAGAATCTGGCCAAGGCAGACTTAAAACGAGCCAGGGGGTTAAACTCCCCCCAGGGGTCGGGGACGCAGGTTGAAATCCACCTGTTGCGTTTCCTCCCAAACATAAACTGCACGCACTCGAACGGAGGACCCACCTGTAGCACGTGCTGTCGGAGCAGGGGTTGTGCACGCGTACGATGATGAAGACGTGCTGGAAGTGGGAGCGGATGGCCTTGGGAGTGAAGGGATGAGCCCCGGGCTCCTGGAACACGATGGTCACTATGTCGTTCCCGATGTGGCGTTTCCGCAGCAACTAGTCATTGAAAAGAGACTAGAGTGAGTTATGGGGCGTGCGAGTGCTAGCAGAGCGACGATTGCTGCGCCGCCAACGCAAAGGTTCCTATTTGACTCAGGTTGTGATGGATGAGTTTTCTCTTTCCTGACGCACGCTGGCCTCTCCGTCTTTACCTGCTGCTTGTTGTTGGGCGTGTACGGGAGGAGGGTCGACACATGGAACATGATCTCGTAATCCTTGTACGCCGTGTACAGGGAGTGAGTGCCCGTGGAGTCCGCTGTAGGAGGAAGAGGCGAACCATTACCATTGTGTGTGGCTCAAATGCACCGCTCGGGCGAGGCAACGTCACCCCGAGCCCAACAACACAATGGTGAAATGTGGACCCGTGTTGTTGCTGATTGCTGTTTTGTTGTCAGTTGACCCAGTTTCATAAGGAAATCGCCCAATAAGATATATCTGCACCCTCTACTGTGTGAAACAATACAGCAGGAGAGAAGAAAAGAAAAGTGAAAGTGACCCACAGACACAGCCGGAGGGGGACTTTAGATCATTAGATCAGTCAATCAATATCTGACAGAAAGCAAAATAAAAGAGCAAAGTACAATGATGAAGCCCTTCATTGTACTTTGCTCTTTGTGGCAGCCCGGACCAATAATAAAGGTGTGTGTGTTCTGGGAAGAATGTTGGGTGTTACTGGTTTTTACTTTTGGTGTCCAGCTGGGCTCTGTACTTGGTGAAGCCCTTGAGGCGAACCTTGTCCCCCAGCAGCTGCAGGAACTCTTCCAGGGCGGGGCCGGCCATCTCGTTGTTGTACATCTCCTCCTCGGTGCTCTGGCCCGCTCTGCAGTACATCACCCCCACCTTCACCTGGAAACTCAACTGGGCGACAGCGAAGAAGACCTCAGACTTCAGAGCGCGACAGAGGCAGGTTCTGGGGGGGACGGGGCGAACCTACCCCCTGTTCGTCCAGTTTCATCAGCTGCTCGGTGACTTTGGGCGTGTTGAGCGCCAGGCGGAGGCAGGGCAGGTCCAGTTCAGGGAGAAGGAACTCCAGCACGTCTTTGACGGGCAGCCCGCGAGTGGTTCCGTGCTTGGAGGTGGAAGGCACCGCATCCTCCAGGACGGAGCCGCGAAGAGTCGTCAGCTGCGGTCAGATTACAGAGAGGAGAGTGAGAACAAACGGAATCCTTTTAAGGAATCCGTAGTGCGCTCTGGCCTTGGGAGGTGCCTTGACCTCTGCCTGAGAACGGGCGTCCAAATGCCTATCATCCAAAATATATAACAGCAAGTCCCAAACAAAGCCCAGAAAAAAACCCGCTCTAATAGGTAAGGCCGGTTTTATTGGAACACAAACGTGGAAGCTCTGCGCAAAGTGATTTGAGCTGGTCGGGCCAGCGAGCCTCGGAGGCTGAGTGCACTTTACGATGTTTCCTCAGACACTGTTGATATCGGGAGACAGTTGAAGAGCCCAAGGGCAAGTTGCGTAATAACAGGGACCAGGACTGGTTTTACCTTGAGCTGGTCTTGCTGGTGAGCAAGGAAGAGCATGACTTACTGTGCATACCTATGCTCGTAAACAGACCTTTGAAAAGCGCTCCTAAGAATTCCTGCTACTGTAAACGGCAGAGGTTCAAACAGGGGCCAAGCACAGGAAAGGTCCTTGCAGGGTCGCGCACAACCACGTGGGCTCCCCAGAAGGTACAAACCAGACTGACCTCGCTGGTTCTGAAGATAAGGCGATAGTTAAACTGCTGCCCGTGCTCTTTGTCCTCCTCCAGCTTCTCCCTGCGCACGCTCACGGCCACTGGCCCCAGCGACTCGTCGATCCCAAAGTAGTTCCAGTGTTCTTAGGAGGACAAAGTATCAGTTAAAGTCATGCTGATTATGACAAGGTCCTGACAGTAGGTGGGTCAACCTTACCTCTAAGGTAGAAGAACTTCCTGTAGTAGTAGGCTCCCAGGTCCACGTGCTCCACGATGTACTGTTTCCCCTTTTCGCTGAGCGTACTCGGGCCGTCCTTTGGTCCTTCTAGCACCGCTACCCCAGCGTTTGTGCAGTGTGTGTTCACAGATAGTTCGTAGATGTTCCCCTCGCCGCTCAAAGTCCCCGTGTTGCCGTTACCTGCTCCGCCGCCCATGAGGGTATGATACCCTCCTCCCAGCCTTCCCCTGCCGTTGATGTCGGTGCCGATCTCGTTGCGAAAGCAGGGGCAGCTGAGCAGCATCTCGTTGCTCTGCTCGTCCCCGGCGTCCAGAACCGGGCTGCTCCGAGAGCTCAGCTCTTCCTGGCTGCCACTGGGAGAGCTGTAAGGCAGGCTGTGCGTGGACGAGAGGGTGGAGGTGGCCGAGGCCACGGCGGCCGCAGACGCCCCCGTCGTGGTGTTTTTCCTCTTGACCGCCACCTGCCGCAGGTGGGCGAATTCGTTGAGGTCAAACAACAAGCTTTGAACATCATAGTGCGCGAAGCCTTTCTGGCACACCCAGGGCTTGGGAGGGGGGCCCACATCGTCCGTTCGGGCTTCGTCTGAATCGAGCCCCACTCTGGGAGAATCCGACTCCCCGCGCACATTCCGGAGTTTCCGGAATATCGATTCTCCCCCCGTCTCAGATTTTGTTCTTCTCTTTGGAGGCTTGTCCTTGACCTTTGGTGTCTGATTATCTAGAGCATTGTCCTGGAGATCAACGCTGGCCTGCTTGGGTCCAACATTCAACATGTCCTCCAGCTTCTCTGGAGCGGGGCTACGCTGATCAACCTTGTCTCCCTGGTAGCCTTTCAGTATTTCAAAAAAGCTCTCACCGGACACCCCGTGCTGATCTATTGAGGAGGTGCTGCCGTATTCGCGATGGAGAGGGGAGCACTTGCCTCCCAGTTGTGGCCCCCAGTCTTCGCCGCTGTCTCCTGCAGCTTCCATCTCGCTGATGGTCATGTCACTGTTGCTGCGCTGGCGGATGCGTCTGCTTCGTGGGTTTCTCTGGCCAGAACCCCGGTAGTCTCCGGGGGTCAGGTACCGCGTGTCAGTGCTGTAGTTGTTTGCCATGGCCTGGGTTCGATTCCTCAGCGTATTGTGGATGTTTCGCAGCATTGACGAGTCCTGAGGGCTCATTACAGAGCCTAACTTGATGTGATTCTTTCCACCAGGGGGCGCAGTAGAGTTCTCAGCCTCTGGATTTGATTGCCACGGTACCCCTGTCATGTCCTTTCTTGGCGGCCAGTCAGCCACGCGTGCGCGTACACCCATTTTTGGCACTCCTGTGCTCACAGTGGTGTGAATATTGTCTGTCCTGGGCGGCAGAACGCCTCCATTAACCATGCGGAGGTGGCGAGTGTACAACTCATCGGTGGTGGGGATGGTATTCCCGACAACGCGCTCCATGGATGGCCACTTCACACTGGTCAAAATACCAGTCCCAGAGGCTAAAGGCACTTAGCAGAGAGACATAATTGCCTCTGGAAAGGGGTGGTACTCCCCAGCTTCATGAGGGGGATGATTGTCTGGCGGTAGATAAATGGGATGGGGGCTCCCCCCCCCTTTTCAGCACTCAAGTCGACTACTCAGCATTTTTCTTGACAACCTTGAAAAGGAAAGAATAATCTGTTAGCTGATAATGCTACTAACGCTGCTAACACACTTTTGATAGGGAAAATGGGTAAAAATGGGTAATAAGCATCAGAAATGCTGATATAAAAGAAAATCAATAAAGTCTATTCTTCTAAGAGTATTCCCACTTTCACTGCTCAGAATACGCTTTATATTCTCTGCTCGTTCACCGCACAACTTTTTCCGTCCAACGTTTCTCATGAAAAATTTGTGAGGCCGTCCTCCCTGGAAAGTGAGACATAGAAAGACAGCAAACCACAAACCTGCCTGCAGAATGTGAAGGTGCAGCATTTCCCCGATGATGACCTATTTCTTTTTTTCTACGTGCCAGTGAAATTTCCCTGACAGGTACAGTTTCACGTGTGGAGCCCTTTTCCCCACCACCTTTTTGAAAGGAAGGAGATTTGTGGAAGCTCAGACATTTTCAAAAAGAGCAAATATCAGTGTGTCATCAACCATCGAACCTCGGGACCTTCCCAACTCTTGATTCGTCACACGTCTTTGGACGAGCCACAAATATTCAACATTAATAAGTTGCAATGCTGAGTGGCTGTTTTCTTACGCAAATATTCCACATCAAACAGCAAAGAATCCCTTTGAAAAGTCACCGCAGAGGAGAGTGATGATTCTCTGCCTGACAAATGCGGCCGATTTGGCAGTGGGACACGGGGGGGGGGGGGGGGGATTAAGGCTTCGTGCTCAGTCAGCCTCGCCTGACTGTGGCTCTGATCACATTAGCTGTGAGCAATCATTGCACTGTGACAAGCCTCCGGCACAGGCACCTTCACACTTACACCCTGGCTTTGACTGAAGACGAAATTTCTTGGCGAGAACCTGAAAACGTAATCAAGAAGTTCAATCTTTTTCACTGGGGAAAAAACCAGAAAAGCCTGGCCAAGAGTCTGAACAGTGGCTAACGCGCCAGATGTTTAATTTCGACAGGTCATGAATAGAGGCAACAGTCAATAAGTATTTCCTGGAGACACACGTCCAACATCTGCGACAACAGACCCCTAATCTCCTCTCTGACAGACATGCAGACAATCGACTGGACGCACAGTGTTGCAGATTAAAATGAAGAGCGCGCCACAAAGACTGTGTGTTCTGTGTCAAGCTAACGGGCTGAAAGCACGACAGGCCATAAGGGAAGAGCAGCACAACGGAGTCTCCTTCCAACCCACCCTGCATCCTCCAGCCCTCCTCTCAGGGATTATGCATTTAATTTTTTTAGCATCTCAGTGGGACAGTTGAGACAGCTTGATCCTGTTGACTAAATGAGGTTAGACTGCGGCAATTAGGGCCCTGACCCTCCAGATGTTCCACAAGCAAGGTCGTCGTAACAGCCGGAAAAATCAATTATCTCGCTATCAACGGGCCAACCGTGGTGCGCGGTGGGCCGCCACACGTGTCGTCACTTCAATTAACTTCCAGACATAAACTTCTGTAATTGCACCATTGTAAGTAAGTAAGTGTCTTGTGACATTCAAGCAAATGGACAAGAAAAAAATAGCAAAAAAAAGCATAAAATCCCTGTAAAAAGAGAAAACCGTGACTTCCAAGCCTCTTCGATCAGGTTACAATTAAAACATACCAAGGGAAATCCATGAGAGTCATGGATTTCCCTTGTCAATCAGGAGAGTGTGGGAAACTTCACTCCCAAGATCAGACAGTGAGATTTCAATGGTGACACTGATTTTATACAGTTTTTACTGCAGAATATTTTACACCCTTTGCTGTTTTAATGTCGAGAATGTAGACTGGATTACGCAACATTTAATACAGTTCATAAGGAACAAATTAGAACGTTTGTAAACAGCATCTGGTGGGGGAGATGGTTCTGTTTACCAGTGTGTGGTGCAATTATATGACATACTTTGCAACTGAGCCACCCTAAACCGCTCCGGGCATAATTCTTTCACTGTAATCATCTTATCTAAAGCCAGTCAAGAGTCAAGGAAAGTGTTGATACAGGCCCGGTGAGATGGGATTGTCGCTGCGTTTTATTGGACACCATTGTTTTTGTGACATGAGAGGGAGTCTAGACATGGAAGCCTGTACAGTGACTCACGCGTTACAAGCGATTCGGGGGCACGAAACACACGGATCGCAAATTAAATTACAGGATGGAGTCAGACAGGCGTCACTCAGCACAGCAGCTGAACCGTGCGGTGAGATGAATGAGAAAGAATGACCCCAAGCTGTTTAAATCTGACTCAGCACAATCAGAGCAAGAGCAAGTCTTTAGTCATCCCGACGACGCGAGGCGAGTTTTGACATCCTCGATACCTCACAAAGGGGATGTACAGTGGCCCAGTTGGCTCGGCTCCACTGGCCCGGAGAGAAACAACTTCATTCAGATGTTAAGGGACTCTTCATCCTAAGTTTCCAAACAGAAGGGGGGGTTGGGGTGCCAATAGAGTGGGTAAGTGTCTCCAAAGTCAAGACAAAAGAACCAAAGAATTCCCCTACAAGCTTGTAATTACTGTGCTCTTGAATGGGACCGAGGGTCTGGCTGTCCGACACCGCTGGCGTTCAAACAGACACCCCACCATTTAGACCAGTGGCTTTCCCTGTCTTCTAATCCTTTCCTACTCTAGGACCTGACTGGGCTTTTGGGCAGCAGGCACAAAGGTCTCTCTGTCTCGGGTTGGACGGGCCCGGGCCCCATTCCAACACAGTGAAGTCTTTGAAAACTGGCTGGCACGGGAACCTCGCTGTTGCTGTGTATACATGAGGCCTGCCAGGAAAACCCAATTAATTAGATGCAAAGAGGACTGGGACGACGGGGATGAAGCGAAAGCCGACGGAGGATTCAAAAACAAGGAGAAAAGAAGCATCAAAGTAAAAGGATGATACCAGATGACTAGAAAAAGATAGAGAAGGAGCTTACTTGAAGAGGCTGAAGGACGCTGCAGAATCTCGTCAGTGTCATGTCGCTCCTCTATAATTAACGTCTGCAACAGTATCAGTGTTGTGTAGATTTTCAGGAAGGAACATAAAAAAAACCTCACTGGTGAAGTTTAAATGTTGCCTTAAAACTGTCCGACCGCACAAACCTGCCAATCTTACACGTTCAGAGAAAAACAAGCGGGCCTGCTGGCAGACAAACGATAGCAGCGTCGCCCAACCGCGAGCTGAGGTCCTGAAATTCCACCGGTCTCGGTTGAGAAAATGATAAACGAGTGCATGTGTGTGCATGGGGGGGGGGGCAGAAGTAGGGCATGTTAGGGCAAATTCTCCAGAAGAAGCGCAACACTGTCGGCACAAGTCAGAGCGTGTGATAAAACACTTGAAAGTCCGCTGTGGCTTCCCAGCTATACGTTTGGATCTGGCATCTCGGCAGCTAACGCAGCCCGACAGCTGATAAATGAATCACCGGCTCTGGAAGGAAACGGGCTCCTGGACGGTCCCGGCGATTTGTTCCACGGGCCGCGCACCCCAGACGAAGGCCACGTGCAGCTGGAGGACAAAAACCTGCGTCAGGCTGTGGACGCCCACTGCTGGCTGGCGTTCCTACGCGATGTGCCGCAGCTCTGCCCCAACTCTGGGCCCCTCTCGCTATCGCTGCGGCACAGCTCAGTGAGTAATGGGCCTGGCTCACCGCTGGCAAAGGGAATTTCACTCACAGCCTGACACAAGGAGACAGTTCTGGGGGAGCGCCAGAAGATATTCATTTCCTTTATCTCCGGCAGGTTGTCCTCCCTCCTCTTATCCAGGAACAACCAGCCTGCCAAGGTATCACATATTAACGCAGCGGGGTCTGTGATAGTCTACAAACGCTGGACAAGTTTATAGTTTGTGACGGTGCAAACATTCCTGATGTTAGTGTCATTAACTGGAGTGTGCTGGAGGTCGACAATGAGGGCCATTGTGGAAGGCTGTGAGGGTCGTTTACCACCAGAAACAACTGATTGTCCTGCTATCAGCCCAGCCTGGAGTAGAGGAACTCTTCTGTGTCAAAACAACTGATAAATCAGCCTATAGATGGATTATTCACATGTGTGGTTGTGACTCCGCTGGTCTTTTTTAAGTTTCTCCTTGAAGCCCTGGAGAGTGAGCAGTGGGCTGCTGCTTGAGGAGGAATGTCAAAAATTCGCAGGAGGTGGTTTCCTGCCTGCTGAACTGCAGCATTGAGGAGGTATAAAAGTAGGAGTCTCCTACAGGTTGCACTTTGCCCCTCTCCACTGTCCTCGGCCTCAAACGCCAACACGCCATTAAGCCGACGGTGACCTCCTGATGCCCACGGATGGGTACGCGCTCCTACATGAATAAACTCATTCAACACACGTTCAAGGGGTTAACTTCAATACCTCGTGGTTTATATGTTTAAAGAGGCCCGTGTCCTGTTTCCATTTTTTTTAAGGATAAGAAAAATCGAATGTTCCTCGGAGACGCTTGAAGTCTGAGACTAGCGTTGCTCAGAAAGCGCTTAATGACAGGGTGGAAACAGGGCCACCAAAATCAAATATTTGCCCAGTTGGCCTCCCCGATCTTATCAGACCCAAATGAATGTGGTGCAAAATGCATCCCAAAGCTGCACTTTAACCCTCCACTGCAGCGTTTTCTGTCCAAGCCAGTTGCCAAATTGTGCTCAGCCAGTTGCAGAAAGCCAGGGAGAGATCAGAGAACACTGGGATGTCTGAACATTAGACACTGGGACGGTAACAATGTTGTCCACCAAAGAAATTCAGAGCACAAAAGAATCTATCCCAGCAGTCACTGAGAGGCAGGAATTTACCCTGGACAGGTCACCTTAACACACCCTGACACAGCAGGGCCTGCCTGCACCGAGGAGCCAGGAAGTATAAAGACTTTAGAAGAACACCCGAAACCCTCTCCAGCCTGAAAATACAACAGTTCCACCTTTGTCCTCACATAAACCTGTTGTTGACTGTCAACAACAGGTTTTCTAGCTTCTCCAAATGTCCTCCTTTCCCACAGAGAAGCAAGATTTTAACAGTGAAATGCAAAGCTGAGGGTTTCCAAAGCATTCTCTCGGCCCTTGTTTAAATTTAAACCGTTTTTTTATGAGCAAAAGGGGCCGAGAGGACTAGAGTGAAATGTTTGCACTTATAGTCAAGAGCAAAGTCCACCACACGTGTCGTCACTGGTTTTAACACTCAACCCAACTGCCCCAAGTAACATGGGAGTGTGTGGGGTTAAACAGGGACATGCAAAGCCGGGAAGGGGGGAGGAGGGTTTATGGGGGAAATCTGTTTCCTCTGTTTGCCCGACAAAGGTTAAATTTGCCTTTCCCAATGCCTGCGAAGAATTGAATGTAGGTGTTAGAACACAGCTGAGGCTGAGGGGCTGGCACGCATCTCTGGTGCACTCGTGTCTGGTGGTACTTTTAATCGGGGGGGGTTAAGATGGAGAGGATGTGAAGGCGGCGGCAGTAATTATCAGTCCTGATCCAGCACTGTGTGAGTACTGTAGTTTATGTGTTTGCTGTTTATAATTCCAGCTCTCCAACGTGCCAGAAGATGGGGGATTGGGACTCCGCCAGAAGGCCCGCCAGACACTTCCAGGCCTGCTATTACTTCATTGTCGGATCCCAGGCAGTGCCAGGCAAAACAAACCAGCTTCCGCAGCGCACATGTTTGGATTTCAATGCTCCGCTGGAGTGTCGTTACAACACGCCGCTAGCGACGGAGACGCGGTGCCGTATAAAAGCTGTATCCCGTCGCACGTCATTCAATCATGGTGGTTTGACAGCGTGAAGGCCGGTACCAGACGCAATGTGTGTCAGTGTGTAGCCTGAGCAGCTGGGCGGGGGCATCCAGCGGTCACTCACACACAGTCACACACACACACACACACGTTACGCCTGCCAGGGAACACACTCCATGTGTCCACATGCGCCCCCACTAGCAATATTGGTCACCGATGTCCTCACTGGGGCTGAGCCAATAAGGCTGTTACAGCTGCAGTGGTGGATAATGACAGCGGGAGCAAAATGTCAATAATATTCCTGAAAATCAACATGCTTACAGACAACGAAGATCTGCGACATTAACATCAATCTTTATTGAAAGCCACATTGGCTGGCCTTGTTGCTCCAGCTGGGAACAAATTGATCCATGCTAATGAGTCACTGTTATTAAGATTAGAGCGCAGGGGGCCGTAATGATGCCTGCCTGGGTCACATTTGTTCACGTCCTGTTACCATCATATAGCATGAGTGTCTCAGAACATGCAGGAATGCTACTTCCTGGTTCTCTTGTGGACCTTTCCTGATAAATCTGAGCATTTTGACGGCTTAGTGGTTGGAATTTGGTCCTTTGCGAGCAGCTGCGAATTACAGGGAGGTCGACCGACAACAATCTGACAGAGTCTTCCAGCAGAGGTGACAGATGACCGAGAGGTCTGGATGCCAGTCACCGCCCCATCCTCCCACCTCCCCCATTACAAAGGTACCCAAGCCTGAAGGTTCACGTAACAAGAGGAGACTCCTGTCACCTCAACGGAACACCCTCAGGGGGTATGAAACCCACAACAAGAGCTCACTGTGCTCCGGAACTCCCACTTCCAGATTGGAACACTTTGGGAATGACATGTTAGTTGTTCATTCTGACGGGGCTGTTCAGGCAAGTTGTGGCAAGATGATGTCAGCGACGTGGAGCGGCCCGTCGCCGAGGTTCAGGAAGAGGAGAAATCTGTGCAGAGTGAACAACGGAGCTACTTCACTGCAGCCGCAGCGGTGGCCACAGGTTTATTTCCTGCGGGTAAACCGATCAATCGATCGCTCTCGGTAGAGAAATACACCTCTGCGTCAGTGGGGTCGGGGTCCATCAACTCATTTGATGGTGCAGATAAATAGGCATCAACATAATGGGATGCAACATGCAACCCTACTCCCAAAAGAGTCAGTGGGCAGGATCGTTAGCCGAGAGAGAGAGAGGGGGATGGAGTTAAAAGGAAAACACAAGCAGCCAACCTGGAAGGTCAGAGTTAATGTGAAAGCTTGATTAATAACCCCCCCATACTGCCCAGTATATCAGCCGTGTTGCCACCAGACGTGCTGTGTGCCTGCAGCACACGATGTACTCTACAGTTTTGTAATTAACTCTGTGTGCTCGCGAGGATGAAGGCTGCAAAACAGGAACCATTCCTGCTCCATAAGCAGGTTGGTAAGGTAACACCACAGACTGCAGAACACAGGGGAAAATCTCCAGGGTGGGGAGGCGCCTGCACCTGTACGGCGAGCGGGGGCTCATTATCCTAACACGGAAACCTCAGGGGGCTCCTGGGTTCATTCCCTGGAGAAGCCCGACTGACTGCACCGTCTCCCACTGCTCGGAGGGCAGCCAATTCCCCAACCTGAGGACTCTGCGGAAAGCTGGGGTGTGCTTCAGTAATCAGCGTTATTTCTCAGGAAGGACGGGTTATTTCTAAATGTCCCCTTGTACCTGCGGAGAGACTCGACAAGGCCGCAAAATCCATAACAGCCGCGCAGCAGCGTTACCCACCGCTTCCAGGCATTGATTTTGGCCCTCGTCCAGCGCAGCTCCCTGTACACTTCGGTCTGATTACAAATAGTCCGGCCGCAGAGATAATCAATTCAAACGTAGTCATTTGGCCCGTGATAAGTCAGCCAGCTCTGGATGTAACATAAGAGCGGTGCTCTGCCAAATCGCAGGCTGCGAAACGGCGGTGAAAGCCTGCACGGCGTGCTGCTGCGGCGGCGGCGGCGGCCGGCCCGCACTGCCCTGAACGCGCTGAGTCACGGCTCTGCAACGCCACATTTGCAACGGCCATTAAACCGAGCAAACAAAGATCACGTTTCAAACTGCGGGAGCGAATCAACATCAGACAGCATCGGATGGTTGCCCCAGTGACGCTCCGCTATTCGCCACCCCCTCCTGCAATGATCTGCAATAATCAGGACGCTGCCTCCCCACGGCCCAGAGAGGAGGAAAACCTGACGCAAGCTTTGACCGATGCCTCCCGGGCGACTGCTGCATCTCCTGCACCGGCCCCCGGTGGGGGCTGCGGGGCAGATTAAGGTGACTTCCACCTGCTCAGCATTCAGGGCGCACGGCAGCCTCGCACAAACGGCGCCTCGTCTCCCCCCAACTGCAGTTCCACGTGCACAGAGTTGTTTTCGTGTCGTCTGTTCGCACCTAAAGCTCGTACACCTGACTCCAGGAGCTGGTGCGCGCACGTGTTATACAAACGCACGCGGAGGGTCACATACGTGCCAGCTTTCGGTTTCAAGCGCGTCTCGCAGAGCCGGCACGCGAGGTATCCAGGAACACTTCAATGAAACACACAGGAAACAGGCAGCGAGGGAGGAAAGGCTGGGAAAGCAGCCATGTCTGTTATTAACCAGCCCTATCTGCCCTTTGCACCTGGAGCAACACGAGGGACAAAAACACTGCGCCGATTCCTCTGACCCAACGCTTCCATACAATACAGAGTTGAATCATTCTAACCTGAAGAGCAGGTTTAATCCAGCCCTAATTTCATCCATCTTTGAGCATTTGTGTGTTTATAAATCGGGTAAAGGAAGCCTTTGGTTGACAGTGGTCTCATTCTTTATCCAGTGAGGCAGGAACTCGCAGGGTGGAAATGGATTCCCTGGTCCCAAAGCAAAGGATGTGGAATATTGGAGCAACATGGGCAGGGGGTTTTTTTTCCTTCTTTTTTGTGGGGGTTCAGTACAGGAAAGAAAGCAAGAATGTTTTCAATAAACCCAGACTGTTCGGGAGAGAACCTCACACGCAGCGAACTCGTACCCAAATCCCTCTTTTACTGCACAGCACATGGTAACAGTGGCTCCGAAAAGAAACAAAAAACAGCAGGAATGAGGACGAGCCGAACAGACCTGTCTACGCGCCGAGGTCGGAGCGGAGCGCGGCCGTGACCAAGCCCTCGCGCATTCCTGTCTGCGTCTCGGGTTTCCGTCCACAGCGGGAGGAACCACGGCTAAAGAATTGCTTTCCGAGCGGGGCCCTGCACCGGGAGAGACGCCTGCAACTCCACTTGACATTTGGATCTAAGTAATCTCCTCCAGAGAGGGAGACAGAGGGAGAGACGATGAGGGCCGGAGCACTGAAACAGCACAGCCACTGGCGGGCAAGTCCAGACTACAGCCAGCAGTGTGGGAATCAGATTCCCATCTTCATGGGAATCAGATTCAGGGATTTCTCCTTCAGTTGACTTAAGATGAAGCTGCAACAAGGAGCAGTTTTATTTGATTTCTCCGCCCTCGGCACCAGAGTGGCACGAAACAAAAGAAACTGGGAAACGGGAAATATCTGTCCCTTGCACCGGTTTGCCGATTGCGCAAGGCTAGCATATGAGAAATCGGACATGATGCAGCTCAGAGCTGCCAAATTTCCAAACTGGTAGGCCTTTTTTCTGCACCCGTTCTTGCTCACCTGGCCTCGTGCCTGTCGGCCCTTCAGAAGCTTCCACGCTGTCCGACACCCCGCAGCATTTTCCCGAGGTTGGAGTTCCCCGAACCCGGGGTGAAAATGAGGGGCATTCTCCTTTGTGCGCCTGCATTTACTCTGTGACAGCGCGCTGAAAGAGGGATTACATCACCACTATTGTAGCTTCCGAGCCCTCCGCTTTCCTCCATTGGCTGGTACACAGCGAAGCGTCCGATGTGGACAAAAGGGAGAGCATTCCGGCAGTTTAGCAAGCAGGAAATGCGGACCTGTACTCACACCTCATTACAGTCAAACTCATCAGCCCATCCGCTCACCAGCAGAAAATGACACCGGAGGTCACGGAGTCATCTGACCAGTGACTAAAGCCTGACTGATAACGGCTGGATGAGTCGGGTCGCTGTAGGGAAAACTGACCGAGCTTCCAATTTCTGCGGAAGTGGAATATTCAAGGTCAGAAGGAACAAACCGGCTTTGTGCCTGCCAACGTTATCCTGTTCGATCATCACTTTGCTACAGATTACAGGCCGGTTTAAACTTTCTGGGCACAATTTTTCCAATCCTAAAACCCAAACCACGGATCCGATACCGGTCATTAATCATCTCCTCACTTCGGCATGGTGGAAACACGAAGAGTGTGAGCTGCTGTTTAATGCTCTGTTTAGTTTTCAGGCCAAATTATCACACAATGAAAAGCAAGAATCGAGAATTCAAGCATGAACCTCAACAACAAAGGCCAGGAAGCCAAAGGCCAGCGTGTAATAAGTATAAAAAAAAACATTCGAAAACATAATAAGCACAAGTAAAACATGATCAGTTCTACAACAGCAACAGTTACTGTGTTGGACTGTTATCCAGGGTTAAACCAGCAACCAACAACAACTGATAAACAATATTTCTGCATAGATGAAGTCGCCTCTTAAGCCAGAGCGTAAACATGGCACATACTAAAAATATGAGCCGTTTCGCATGCCTGGAAAACCACATTCCAGAGTGCAAATTAGACAGGAAAACAATCGTCCTCTTGTTGCTGTCTTTTATCTGTGCCTGAGCTATTCCCACTGAGCCGGTGCACGGGAGACAAAAGGCAACACAAACTGAACTTAGCAACAGGAAGCATCCCTCCGTGAGCATTCGAGCACAATGAAAAGGCTCTGCCACAGAAAAAAAACACCACAACTGGGATTGTGGTGGGAAGAGGATGATGCGTGCATGTGAAAACAGAAATAGCAAAAGTCTGGGGGGAGGGGCTATTGATGCTCATTAGGTGGTGGCTTGCACACTTTCCACAGTAGTTACATTCTCATATTGTTCCCACTCCCAAAACTCTTCCCAATAACCGGAAATTACAACGCAAGTGTAAACACTTTGTTTCAGCGCTGAAACTCCAGTCCAAACCAGTACAAACATGACAAACGACAACATGTTGAAACCATTAAACTGCAATAAAATCACGCCGACTCAGGCAAGGATTCAGGAATGTCTCATCCACGTCCCATCCGGGGAAGTCGGGATCCAGTCTGGTAGTTACGATTTAAAAACAAGCAGAGTCTGAGAGGAGGCAGGCCAGGCAACGCAGCGGTGCGGCGGCGTGATCAGTCATGCCGTCCACAGGTCAACTAATCCTATCAAGAATGCCAACAATCTTTGATCCCTACCCAGAGCAGAAAGACTCCAAAGCTTACATTTTATTTCCCTCCCCACCTGACTCATGCCAAGTCACACACACACACACACACACACACACACACACACACACACACACAATGACTCACTTACAAGGGGAACCTACTGGTTTTCAATTTCCTGCTTGCACAGTAGCAACTGTTGCAGCTGATATTTTGTAAATGTTCTCATTTTTAACTTTAAAAGATTGCCACAATTTCCTGCTTGTTGCTTCATAGGCCGGTTCTTTGTCCTTACTGCAATCATATGTCGTCGTCCCCCCCCCCCACACACACACACCCACACACTAAATATCAAATCTCTGTCTTCCAACTTGGGTAAAGGTGGGATTTCTGCGTGATCCGTTGCACCGTAGCAGCCTATGTGAGCGCTTTACTGAGTGAGATCTCGTCAGAATGCCGTGGGGGCTCGGATTGGCAGAATTCAACATTTGGGTGAGGCTGTGGGGAGCTGGGGCCGATCTATTCCACCAGATGCCGACCCTGGCTGGAACCAGACCAGAGGAGATCACCTGCCTTGGAGGGAGAAAACGCTGTTTTTCCTCGGACGGTGACAATGACACAATGAGGCGTTCACGGTGCTGTGGTGAGAACGGGGCCACCTGTGAAGCGCCTCCACAAACCTATGAGGCACGAATGCCCTTGACACACAACGACGCAGCAGATCCGTGCCGTGACAGCCCCGGTGACGGACGGGTACATATTTTTTTACAGAAACCTTCCCTACTGGGTCTCGAACCCTAAAAACGTTTTGGTTTTAAAGCGGCATTCGGCGGCGGGGGCTGCGCATTGACTGCACCTTTCGCCCAGTACAGATGCGCTTTGTCCACAGACAGATGTGCAGTGGAACTAACAACAGCCCTTATAACCCCCACCCCCCCTTCCGTACATGACGAGCAACGTGTTCCCGACTCACCTTATCTTCCTTTCGCCTGAAGCTTCTGGATGTTACCCAATACCAGGCAGCGTTTCCTCCTCTCGTTTCAAGTCGTTAACGAAGCTTCGAAGGCAATCTCCACGCGTTCCCTCCTTAGTTCCCTTCCACGCCCGTGAAAGCACCCGTCCCCAGGTTTGTTGCTCCGAGAGGGCAACTTGGAAGTTTAATAGAAAGTTGCGCGAATGCGTCGCTGTGCTATGCAGTTGCTGGAGGGATGAGATCATTCATGCAGCCTCCCCTCCTCTCTCTCTCTCTCTTTCTCTCTCTCTCTCTCTCTCTCTCTCTCTCTCTCTCTCACACGCTCTCTGCACTCGCATCTCGCGAGAAGACCGTATGGAGAAAGCTAAACGTTCCCATAGCAACAGCGCTCACCTGTGGCGTGTTCACTGAAAGGGTAGAGAGGTAAGAGGTCTCACTCTGAGCGTTATCGCAAAGCTCGTTTCTGGGTGGCGTCACGTGAACATTCTAACGTTTTGGTGAAAGGTTTCCTAAGTTTCGAATTTTTTACTTTTCAAGCAGAGGTTTCCAGATTCATTAGGTTATCTTCTCTAAACTACGTTTTCGAACTAGGAAAAAATATGCACAATGTTTATAACAGCACAGCTGGAAGATTCACTTTTTGTCAGTATTCAAAAGATTTGGATAAATAGCAATTATGAATGTTTGCATATTGGATATTGTTTTGTCTAACAGTATTCCAAAAATGGTGATTTTTTTTTATTATTCGTTTTAAATATTTCAAGCGCAAAAAGCTCCAGGGAAGATTAGAATACGAGTGATTCATCTTTAAGGCATTAATGATCTTTGGGGGCCCCTCTGTGTAGACGTTAGAGGAGAGGCCCCTCACATTAATGAAACAACGCACCAGTAAAGGTGATCGTGGACCCCCACCCTCACTTTAACTGGGGCACAATTCAAATGTTTCTCATGTACTTTAACGTCATAGATATTTAAATACCGACCGAACATCCACGAGGTAGTATATAGGACCGATGTAAACCTGTGTCAAGTTACTCTCCGGATGCTGTACGTCGCCCCAGCAACCTGCCACAACTATTTGCCCCGTGTAGCCTGCAGCTCCCCCACATCGGCTGCACTGGTCGTGCAATGGAAGCCGCCGCGCATCTGCAGACCTGGCAAACGCATACTGTGCATTTTTAAAATCAAAGGTGCGCATGGCAAGTGGCAGAGTAGCGGCAGATGCTTCTACATGCGTGATTTAGGATGACGCAGAGTCGTTTTATACAAGACTTGCAGATCTTGCGTAGATCCAAGTGTCTGCACGGGCACTGAAGAGGAAAAGCGCCAAACGTACAACAGCGTGCGGACCGGATGCATAATGCAGGTGAATCCTCTGAGTTATTTAGTGATTTAGAGTGCACTTAAAACACGCATTGTAATCACATATTCTACCTACTTTATTTTAAGCCTCATTACGATGCCCACTCGGGGCTGTTTTTGACATGACAACATCTATTTACTTCAGCTCTCCACCTCAGATGTACGTATTTATAGCAAACACCTCTTCCAAGAAAAGATTTCAGTGAAAAGCGGTGAGATCATCAGATGTTAACGTTTTATTCCAGTAAATTCATCAACGAAGACCAGGAAGTGTGTGTTGAATGTTAATTCATGAAGGTGCAACCGAAGTCACCAGTGCAGAGCAATAGCACCGCCTGCTGGTCGCACACGCACAAGACAAGAGTCAAAAGGTCAATTTAATCCTAAATGATGCCACCATCTGTCTCCTCCTGTCATTGATCGTTTATGTTACATAATTACTATTGATTCCACTTCTTCTAAGCACTTATGAGGCCTCAGCTGATATTCCCTCAGCTTTTCAGAATACCATCATCATTTAATAAGGCTTAAAATTGTGAAGCAGCGTACAACAGCTTTGCATTTGATGTTGGGGTGGTGTTCTTAGGTTTTGGTTAGTCTCAACAACCTCTGAACATCCGGTTCGATGTCAATGGTGGGGAACTTTTTGCTGTATCTTTTAAATGGCTCTCCCTCTGGCCCGATTAGGAATTTCTCAAAGTTCCAGGAGATGTCGGTCCTGTTGATGGGACTCCAGACGAGAAATCTGGGGTCCTGCATGAGGGAGCTGGGGTCGTCGTCAGGGTAGGGGAGTTTGTCTTTCAGATAGGCGAAGACCGGGTGCGTGTTTGTTCCATTGACATCACACTTCTCAAAGAGGGTGAAGTTGGGCTGAAACCCATTGCCTGGGCGAACGTGCTGCAGGGACGGCAGGATCTCACCATTGGAGCAGTTCTCCTGCAACACAAAAGCCATTTCTCTTTAATATTTCCTGACATTCCTTCATTTTTAAAAACTCTTAAAACCGATACAAGTTTGACGTCATTCACAAACTGCAAATAAACTGAAAGTTCCTTCTCAAGACTGATCAAATTTCCTGCACTTACCTGATACCCGAACTGGTTGCATGGAAACCCCAGAACCACCAACCGATGGGGGTACTTGCTCTGAAGCTGGTTGAGCTCACTGAAGTCCCTAATGGTGGTGCCTCAGAGCGAGGCCACATTCTCTATCAGGACCACCCGTCCCCGAAACACGTTGAAGTCCAGCGAGTCGCCCTCCAGCGTGGTGGCCCTCAGGTCGTAGAAGGTCTTGGCGATGAAGGTCATCTCGGCTCCTGGGCTTCTGCGCTGGATGTGGTCGGGATGCGAGTGTGTGCCTGAGGTCACCTGAGTCGAGAGAAAGCTGCCTTTCACGGGTGTCGAATGGCTCTGCAAGAAACCGATCCTCAGCTGACACATAATACCTGTTGCAGCCCCGATCGATGCTGGAACTGGATATAGAGCCACCCAAAACACGAGCAGCTACATATTTTAACAGAAAAAGCTCTGAATCGGTACCATTAACTTATTTTACTAATTGGAACGTGTCAGGAGCCTGTAACACGTCATTCAGCCTCAGGGCCTTTGACATGTCTGTCGTCTCCGTTATCAAAAATGTAAGACTGGATCACCTTTCACAGCGGGCTATAGGAAAATAAATAAAGCAACGTCCTAAAATGCTCCCAGGACCACAGTAACACTCTCGATCATGTGAACATTTGAATTTATTAACTTACACAATTCAATTTGATTCCAATAAAATGATCTGGCACGCAGAAGTGACAATGCATTGGACCACCTGCCTGTTATAAAACTTCACATGGACATCCGGGATGATCAATTAAACATGTACTGCGTTCAGCCTCGTCTCCCTTGAGGAAATTCTGGTTGAAATTACAAGGTGTGAATAATTCATCTCTGTCCTTTGGCTGCCTTGTTATGAAGACGTTCTTTATATAAATCGGCACACATATATGCATAAGGATACTGCCTGTTACATTCCTTTCAAATAAAGTGAAGGTGCAAATCAAACTAATCCATCTTTTCCACCATCTTCTCGGGTATACGTCATGCTCATTCGACAAATACTGCCCTCTACTGGCTGGCGCTGGTAACTACATCTAAATCCGGTTGCAGCTGAGCCTGTTGTGTACAGAGCAGATGTGGGAAAATGTCTTTTCTTTTTTAACAGGCACAGTTCTTCTGAGAGTCACCAATGATGTGGGGAAGCACCCTGTCGTCTTCCAGGGCGACCTTGTCCAGATAATCGTCGAGAGACCCCAACAGCGAGTCCACGTCTCTCTTGTGCGCCTGCAGCACCAGTTGTGCCACACGGGTGTAGGACTGGAGGGAGGCGGAAGTGGGAAAATGGCTAAGAAATGAGCGCCGGGCCCAGCGTCATCTTGGCGAAAAACTGTTTCCTACCTCAGTGATGCAACTGTTAGTGGAGGCGCTGGTCTCGAAGAACTCCATCCCATAATTCTCAGCAAGCTGCGAGACACCGTGAAGTTTTGCTTTATTCGTGGAACTGTAATAGAACTGTGTCGTGAAGTTTCCTAGTTAAAAAGAGTCCAGATTTGCGTGATCAAACCTTGCTTCCCTGCTCTCTCGTCACCTGCCTCCCTAGTTCCTCGTCACATTTGTTTCCCACCAGGATCCTCTGCACCGTGTCCGGAGCGTTCTACCAAGCAACCAAAACGCATCACCAACGTCCTCCAGATCTCACGAGAGGGCTGAATTAATCACACAATGCCCACCTGGTCCACGTCACTGACCCACTTGGCGACGTGCTGGAAGGACGGCTGGTTTGTGACGTCATAGACGAAGATGATCCCCTGCACACAGAGCGGCGTTAGAGACCCAACCATGCCGTCCATGACGACGACAGTGTTTGCCGAGGTCACCTGCGCGCGCCTGTAGTACTGTTTGGTGATGGTCTGATATCGTTCCTGACCCGCCGTGTCCCTGCACGGAAGAAGACACTCGGTGACGCACGCCAGCAGCACGCCGTCACCCAGCAGCGGCCGTATGAACTCACCATATCTGTACTCGTACCTTGAGCCCATCGATTTCCAGGGTTTTCATCTTGAAGTCGATTCCTGGTGACAAGAGGAGGAAAGAAACTGTTCACTTCAGGGAAGGAAGCGAGTCCTGGTGCAGCAGGGAATCACCTGGGCAGATTTACATGCTGGTCAACTCTTAACGGATGCTACCAGGAGGCACAAGGAGCCCTTTTTATGTAAATACTGTATATAAGTCTTATTTTATTTTATTTATCTTATTCTAGTGTGGTGTTGATGTCTAATGTTATGTTGAATGTCGCAGCGGCACACCACAACAAATTCCTAGTTTGTGTAATACTGTGTATTACATGTACAATGGCAATAAACCTTCTTCTGATTCTGATTCTGATTCTGATTCTGATTCTGAAGAATAACGCCTCAGGCACTGAATAGTGTCGGGATCTGAATCATTGTGACTACGAGGCGTAGCTCTCGTCGTAGGTTTCCATTTTACCTGGTAGGAGATCATGGCTGTAAAAGAAGACAGTCGAGTTTATCTGTTCCGAACAGGACGCTAACATGCTGGCAGAACTGACAGCTCTCATTCCTCTGATGCGTTGGGAGCGTTTCTGCATAATCCAGACGTGATATTGGGGCGTGTACTCAAAAGAAACTTTAAATTTATTCCATTCAAATGCAGGAGAACCTGTTTTTTTTGTTGGGGGAGGGTTGTTGGGGGGTGGTGGCGGTGGTGGAATTTTAGAATTATCATTTCTTAAAGCATTCTTTCTTTCCTTACAGCTTTGAAACGTTGAACTTTCCTTGCAGTGTTGTAAGATGCAGCTTTTTATAGACGTTGGTTTGGGAAAAAAAGGGTGTTTTCATCACATTAAAGCCCAACAGAAGCTGGGCCTTCATTAATGTCTTTGACCTACAATGTAAAGCCCCTGCAGCAGACACAGCCACAGCGGGGGTCATTTTATTAAAATGATGATAGTGTGTGGTGGAGAAAAGAACATTATTAGAGCTGATCTGAATAAAAGCCCTGAAGGGAATAACTGTGCACACATCTGAGCCATGTTGTCAGTCTCTAATCCTCCGGCAACAAACTGGTTTCCACGTCGGTCATCAGCCTTCATTTTCTGTTTGGAGACTTTTCAACATGCAAACCTGGGTCTTTTTTAAATATTGAATGTACGTCACGATGTCACAGCAACACTTTGGCTTATCTGCAGCCCATAGTTGCAGATTTAACAGTCTGAGCTTTTTTGACCTTTTTCCTCTCACATTCTTCTGTTTTCATTCAAATGGGTGGAAAATAAAACCTAAAAAAGGGCACTTTCATTACACTTGTTAGTGTTACACACAGAAACTGCCATATCTGTCAATGTATTTAGCGCAAAAGTTTTTAGTGTGTTTTCCAGTTAGCCTGGTTCCACTGATGTTGTGTCCTGGTGCATTTTGTACTAATCCTAACAAAAAGTTAAGCCTGCTTATTCACTTTAAAAAAAAAATTTTTTTAAAACGCTGCTTCACAGTGAAACTCAAAGTTTTAGACTCCGAATTTCTCTTTTAAATGCACTTTTTGGTGTATTTCGTGACGCTGCAACCAAACCATTTTGACGTCACATAAGTTTGGACTTACCGATGGTGGAGATATGAGAAGAATCAAATTCATTTTCCGTGAACCTGCGCAACATGCAGGTCTTCCCAACCCCCGAGTCTCCGAGCATGAGCAGCCTGAATAAGACGTCGTATTGTTTGGCCATTGTAACAACTTAAAACACAAAAGAAAACATGACTCTCTCATTTAGCGTCTGTCCTGAACTCCGCACTTCAGCGGTGCTGTGAGTTGTATTTACTGGGCGTCGGAAATTTCACCGACTGTAGTCGCTGTTGTGAAAAGGCCCTTAGGCTTAAAAATTCTAAAGATCTAACATTGATAATAAACTCAGTCAGTACTATTTAGTACTTTCACGCGCTTTATGGCGGCCTCGATATTGTGTCCGTGACGTGTGCTGTCATTATAAAAGATTAGATTTCCTACGGTCCATGGAGGCATCACTGCATCCCTGTCGAAGGGCCTCCTGCACTGGAGGCGTCAGCTGGAACAAGTTCATCATAACCGAAATTTAATCAGTTACTGAAGTCAGAAAACCCACTTAACGTCAGCCATCGTGGGAAAACCTGCTTATTTACCAAAAAAAGGAGCATTTACTTTAACAAATCCAATGTTTTTCAGAATAAAACGACACCAGTGAAGTTTGGTGCGTTGCCATTCATTTCTACATCATAGGTATGAAGGCGTCAAATCTGTGATTTAACATTAGATATTAATATAATTCATAGATTCAAGTCTAGAATGCCCAGTCTCAACCTCTTTTTCAGCCTCTTACAGTTTTATCTGACTGTAGTTGATTGACATCATGCATTATTCCCCAGTTAAGTCATAAAATGATGGCACAAATACATCTAAAAAGGATAAAATTGTTTTATTGAGTCTCATAGTTAAGGTATGCCTTATCCTGGAAGACAACCATTGGCAGTATGTACAACATACCTGTAATTTCCATGGAATGGAACAAAGAAATTGATCAAACTACTTCATCTCTGAATAAAGCAGCTAGAAAGCAGAGAAATGTGTTCCGATCACAGGTAAATATTTCAGTGACAAGCTTTTCTTTCCAGAGGCTGGGAGGAGACAGTGTTGCACATCTCACACTGAATTTTGAGCAAACAGAAGGTCAGCGTTAACTGAAACACTCAGTAACCATCGTTAGGATACTGTTGCCAGTCTGAAACTGTTTCCTCTCATTTCTAATCAACAAAGTCGAGGAAAAACAGCTGCACCGCAGGTCTAAATGTCCATCCTGCTGTCAAAAGGCAACATTAAAAATGAGAAATGAGACATAAACAGGGGTAGTGAGCTTTTTTCGAGGCATCGGTATAAATAAAGCGATAATTTTGAATACAAAGATGTACAAGTGGACAAAAATACACTTCAGCAAACAAAACTGAAGCTGACTTGTTGTGTTTTGGACATTTTTCAAAAGAATATTCACATTTATGGCATGATGGTCAAATTACTTAAAACATTTCTTAATGTTTTTCACGTTTTTTTATCAACAAAAGAGAAAAACAAATCATGATATGTAATGTTTCAAAAGCCTTATATGCTGATTATTAATGGTTACCAAGATGTTTCAAAAGCATAAAAGAAACTTCAGTACAGCCTCTTTTTGGGGACAGGATGGAGGGAGGGGGGAGACAAAAGGATTGACATGACGCTTGCCTCGAGGGAAAATGAAGGTTGAAAGCATTTCTTGCAGAGTCAACTCGTCACCTGACCTGCTCTCAGATCTGAGCGCAGACAGGAAGCTGGCGGGCAAAGAAACAAAGAGTCTGTCTGAAGAAGCAGGGCCTGGCAGCATCTAGCTGGGCTCTCCGCGCAGCTTCTTCCTGTTGGGAGGCTCATCCTGCTCTGATTCAGAGCTGGAGTCGGAGCCCCCGTCGAAGGCCGACACCGTGCTGCCTTTGCGGTTTGTGTAAAAGCTGCTGTCAGAAGAGTAGTTTGTCTGGCTGTTCCCTTTGGCCTTCTCGAGTGCACGAACTGTGAGAGCAGCCGCACATAAGCACAATTACAAAAGGAGAGAATAAATGAGAACCTTTGGTAAGGTATCATGAACTGCCCCTCATACCCTGCTGCTCCAGCACCGCGTTCTGTTTCTTCAGATCATCGATGTCTTGCTGGTGAGTGTGGTTTTTCCGCCTCATGAACTGGATGTACTCGGTGGCTTTGTCCAGAATCTGTGCTCGGGAAGCCTGAAGATTCAAACAAGCAGAGTTTGTTCACGTTTCCCGGTGTTTAGGGATGCAGCTCTCATTAGGCTTCATCAAGTGGCACCTATCGACTACAATCATTCACTCAGTCGCTGGGGGGGCAAACAGCTGCGGCCACGAGTGCCTAAATCAAGTCAGATTAACCACTATTAGACATCAGTGCATAGTGTGCTACATTTCTGTCGGTAATGGCGTTGTAACAGAAACATGTTTTGCGAGTTGATAACCCCGAGGCTAATGTTGGGCTAAGGAGTAAAAGTAATAAGGTCGATTAGTCCATGAATCGCCACAGCCCTGTTTCAAAGAGACAGACCCAGTTAATACAGACAACACTGTTTTATTCCTTTATTCTTTACTGTGTTACAGATCTATCTTTTACACACCTTCTCCCCCTGCAGAGCAGGCACGGAATCTCGTAGGCCATGGAAGCTGTCTTTGATGTGATCCCTGCGTTTGCGCTCGAGCGCGTTGTGATGCGCTCGTTTGTCTGCCTGCAAAGAAAAAGGTCAACTTGAGAAAGTTCCAGGAGAATTGTGTAAATATAGTATATGTAAACACTGCTGCTTTAAATGAACCCGGTACACTATTGCCTCAGTCAGCTTGTTTAAAAGTATACACCGAAAAACCATTGGCTGTACTACAATATGTGTGAATATTTTTCTCTTGGATTAATTAGAACTAACATTGCTGTAGATGGTCAGATTCAATCTTAATAAATGAGGGCAAAAGCACCAAAAAAGCCATGACTTTACTGGTTTCCTGGGTCAGCGTTTTGAACGAAAGGAGAATGAAAACATTCATTCCATATGTTTCTATATGTCTTTACAGTTTGTGTATAAAAACAGGCAGGCATGTGCCAGTGAAACTTTAAAAAAATACACTTTCAGCTCGTTGGTAATGTGTACATATAATAAATATATGTAGGGAACGTAATTATAACGCTTGGCATTATTATTTTCATAAGTAATTGTCTCAAACATTCAGAGTCTACCGAAAATACTTTGTTAGATATCACCCTCGTTATATTTGAGAAAAATAAACCAGTTTATAAAATTTCTAGCATTATAGCCATTAGTTCAAGTCGTCTTTGAGAAGCTTAAGCCTTTTCGGCCCTTCCCAGCATCCGTACTGTAACTATGACTATAGAAGCGCAGTAAAATTCGAACCACAGGTAGCTGAAATATGTTTGTGCCAATCGCAACTCGCAATACATTGAACGATATAACTATTTACAACATTACTGTTTAGGTTTATTTACAAGCCGCTTAATGAATATTTTGGAAGTCAGTATCTCCCAATCAGCCCTAAAATCAAATCAACTACAGGAAATGTAGCCAGCTAGCTAGTTAGCTAAATCAGATAGCGACGGGAATTTTAAAGTTGCTTTTGGCAAAGCATTTGCCTCGCTATTTTAAAAGGAAACTAAACCACATACATCGCTGTCGACTTCGATGTCATCGTTTTCGCTCATTCTTCAGTAAAAGTATTACAAAAGAAAACAAATAAGCTGCTTTGCAGCGACAACGGTTAACAAGTAAATCTCCTGCGGTGCTTTGCTACAGGAGCTACATGACGAGCAGCAAAACGTCTACACACGTGATTTGACTGCACATGGACGGGAAAACATATACAGCGCATGCGCAAAACGGAGGGCTTGTGGGTAATGAAGTCATCCACCCAAAGAAGCAAATTGGTTGCTTTGGAACGGAAACACCGTCCAAAGTAGTACATTTTACGCACCAAAGATAACTCAAATTGTCTTGACTTCATTTAAAACTATTTTAACTGCAAATCAGATGGTGATGAGCACACTTGTTTAAACCTCTAAAGACCGTGGCTATTGAATGTCCTGAATACTTTTTTCAAATGGCAAAAGATGGTGTGCTCTTAGAAAATCTACTCGATACATTATATGAGTTTTCGTTCACATTAAAAGTAATCTGCGCATGTTAAATGTGTTAATATAAGCTGATAATATTCATTCACATTTGCAGTAAGGTTTGCTAGAGAAACCAGTTTAATTGATCAAGGTTTTTTTTGTCCATTAATCTTACATCTAAACCACTTTTCCTGACATCAGTTTTCAGTCAGAAACAGAGGATTAATTGCTGTTTCGCTCTTTCAAGGCTCATTAGTTTTTATGTGGTTTCATTGCTTGTTTTCTGTTTGTTCTGCTCTTTTTATTGCTCTTTGGAAAAGGTGATTGAACCCATCCAGGCCTTCCATCTTCACCAGCACAGCTTTCTGCTGCCCGCTGTTTTCTTTTACTGGAATTATGTGGAAGAATTCCGGATCCCAATTTAAAAACAAAATGTCAGCTTGTGAGGTTTTAAAGCCTAATCTCCAGCACACACTGGAGATTAGGAACACGGCGTTCAAGCCTGGACCGATGTGTCTGACGAGGAGAGTATGAAACAAAACCAGCCCGGTCTGATGACAGAAGGGCCCCTTCTGAGAAGACTAATGGCTGCTGAATTGTCTGCCAGGTTGCATAATATTCATTGGAGGTCTGTTTACACACAAGGCCAAGTGAAGAAGAAAGTTTGTCGCTGTGATAATTACAGTCGAGCCCACCAATGCCAAACTTTCCCACGGGCCTCATAAATAGCAGAGACAAGAGCTGACTTCAACAAGCTGGCTTTAAATAACCAGAATTCTGTGTAAACAGATGATTCACAAAAGACAGAAGACAATTTCATGGTTCCTTTTATGTTTTATTTGGAAACATCATGAATATCATGAGAAGTCCTGCAGTGGTCATGAGTGCATGTGAGAGGGAGGGGAGCATGTGTGTGTGTGTGTGTGTGTGAGAGAGAGAGAGAGAGAGAGTGGGGGAACAGTGAGAAAAGGCCTTAGATACAAGAATGTGAGGCGAGCTGAAAACAAGTGGAGGGGAGCCCAGTGAATTCTCAGAGGTGGCCTGAAGTCAAGGTAGGACCTCACTGATTGTTCTTTAATCTCAGGTGCTGATTTGTTAGTTTTGTACCAGCAATTTACAGCAAAAGACACACTTATTTATTTATTTATTTTAAAGTGTTTGTGTAGCACTGAACAGAATTTCTTATTTTTAATTTTAGTGCCACTTTGGAGAAATAGACCAATCAAATATGTCTTGTGTTTTAAATGGAATGCTGGTGTTTGATGATGTATATCTGTTCATATGGCCTGAAAATGAATACATGGTCAGACGTGTATCCACACTGACATTAGAGATTTAATACTTGACCAGATACTGAATCATAAAAAATACATCTCCTTGAGTATTAATATTCTAATGACACTAAAATTTAGATAATTGAAATATTAACTAATTCACTCTTTACAACAGATTTCATTAATCTGGATGTCTAATGTCACTGTAGAGACTGAAGAATCCATGTTGGGCATGTTGGTGCTTCAACCTCTGACAGACATTTATAAAAACCACCATGACAGCCATTATGGGTTTAAGACAAGGTCAGAAGGAGGTCTAGGAAGGTCAGATACCCGCGGGGGCTCAATGTAAAAACCAAAAAAAAAAAAAAAACCCAGGAAGGTGTGATGTGAAAATACCGCGCACATTTTTAAATGAAACTGAGACCCCTACATTTTTGTTAAATATCTCAACTAATCAAACCGGGAAGTTGTTTTGACATCTGATCAATAGTGTAATACATCGTGTAAGTGTCGATTTAGTAGATAAATGCAGATTTAGTTTTAAAAAATAGAAATAGTTCAACTTGAAAATATATAAACTGTGTATAGTTCACTATGAAATGCTCCAGAATTGAGTCACAATCTTGGTTTACCACAGTTTGACTGAACAAACTAGATTTAAACCTAAATTACTGCCTCACTCTCTGATTTTATTTCTCCTTAGCCACAACAAAGCCTGTTTTTATCCCCTTTTATTGTGTGATTTGTTTGGAGAGAAAAAAACATAAATTTTGACATTTGAAAGCGCGGGTTTGAAATACTATAATAAACCGATAATCCCTGATGAATCAAAGCGCGACTGAGCATAAATATGATTAAATGTAGACACGCTCATTCTTTTGCTGTATTTTTTGTGTGAGGGAACCAGGATGAACACCACCGAAGTCTTGGGTACATTCCCCATCTCCAATGAAGGAAACTTCTCCGGCAATGGAAGCGCGTTTGTCCTGAAAATCTCCCCCACCCTGAACAAAACCATTGACATCTTCACCGTCACCATCCTCTTCATCACCATGATCTCTCTGGGCTGCACCATGGAGCTCTCCAAAATCAAGGCCCACCTCCTGAAGCCAAAGGGGGTAGCCATCGCGCTGGTGGCCCAGTTCGGCATCATGCCCCTGACGGCTTTCGGCCTGGCCAAGTTCCTGCAGATGGACGCCATCAAAGCCGTGACGGTGCTCATCTGTGGCTGCTGCCCGGGGGGGACGTTGTCCAACATCTTCTCTCTCGCCTTCAAGGGTGACATGAACCTCAGGTGAACCGCCCACGACCACCGTCTGATGATAGTCAGGTCTCTTACAGATCTCCTCTCTCCACTCCCAGTATCGTCATGACGACGTGCTCCTGCATGGCATCCCTGGGCATGATGCCTCTGCTGCTCTACATCTTCTGCCAAGGGTTCCCCGGACTGGAGAACGCCGTCCCGTACGGCAGCATCATGAAAGCGCTCGTCTTCACCTTGGTGCCCTGCGCCGTCGGCATCCTCATCAATCACTACAGACCAAAATACTCCCCGATGGTGAAGAAGGTGAGCTGGGAGAGTGTCTCGCCCCGGCAGAGTGTCAGTCAGTCTGTCTGAACTGTGTCCACAGGTGGGCCTCGGCGTCCTGATCATCTCCAGCATCGTGGTGTCCGTCCTGTCCGCCGTGGCCGTCAAAGACGTGCTGTGGATGATCGCCATGCCCGACATCCTGCTGGTGGCGGCGCTGATGCCTCTGATTGGCTTCATGTTGGGGTATTTTATGTCGGTCGCGTGCAGACTCAGCGCACAGTGAGTCCATTTTAATCCGGGCGCCGCAAATCTAACCCAGCGGCCCCGATTAAACAGTGACCTCTTCGCAGATGCAGCAGGACCATCTCCATGGAGACAGGCTGTCAAAACATCCAGCTGTGCATCGTCATCCTGAAGGTGGCCTTCCCCCCGCAGGTCATCGGGCCCATGTTTCTCTTCCCTCTGGTATACATCGCAGCGCAGTGCACCGAGGCCGTCCTGCTGGCGCTGTGTTACAGATGTTACCTAACAGTCAGACAGCAGGCGGAGGGCAAAGGTCACAGCTGAGCGTGTGGTTTTGGAGAGCACAGCTGCACTTTGTGTTTGGGAGATTTGTCCCACGTCATTTCCCCGTTCAGACGGACGCGCGCACAAAAGCGCGGAGACCAAACGGGAGGCGAGGACGTCCCAGTAGTGACCAAGGTCGTGACCCCTCACGGTGACCTCTGCTTAGCTGCTAATCCCTATTATTGTTTACATTGTCTTAAGAAAAATCTATATTATTTGTAATTTCTGTTCAAACTGTGATGTAAGAATTTGTTCTGAAGACATTTTAACATGTTTGTATGCGAAATAATGTATTAAAATCAAATATTAACACATTATTTTATTTTTCTTTGCTTAAATCCGAAGGAAAAAGACCCATCATGCGGCCATTTTCAACATCAAATAATATTTAATGAAAGTGATCACAGGTCACGATCACATATATACAAAGTAAACACAAAGGCGGTTTTTACATATATTAAAATACCATCTTCACGGAACAAAAACAAACAAATAAAAGCCCATTATATCCATTAATTCCGGTCCCAAAGTAAGTTCAACAGACGGTCGAAACAGTCAACACTGACATTACACTAATCTGTACACTCGTTAATGTGCTCGTAACGTGCCCGCGGTCGTCTCCGAGGGCTGGGAAAGCATCAGAAGCGCCACAGCTGATCAACAGCATTCTGGACTAAATAAATTAAACACACTTCCGACCTCAGACAAGGAGGTCGTCGACCTGCATAAATTAAGAACAACAATATTTTCTGGTGAAGGAGGGATCATCTGACAAAAATCACACAGGTCACTAAGCAGTGGAGGCATTTATCTGACATTCATCTTTAAGTTTCCTTGTAATACGTGGAGATAACTGTGCATAGAAGGGTAAAGCTAAGGCCAGTGAGGGGGGAAGGGTACGGAGACTCCTCGAGAGCATGGCGTGAAATGAAAACCAGCCTTTCAACGATCTTCCGCCTCAATTAAATGTGTCAGCGCTAAACTGTACAGATGAAAAAAGATGGTTTATGAAGAGTGAAATGACTTCAAAGTAATAAAAATATCTTTGCAGACAAAATCTGAGGTAATCATGAACCGACCCGAATGGCTTTCATGCACTTTTGCGAACGGGTCGGGTGATATAAGCAACTAAGAGTTTATTACACAAGCCTCCAGAACGAGATTGCAGACTTGACAAAGTCACTTCGAGAGGCTTGTGTCCTTTTTTTAATTTTTCCAAGCGGTGCTTCAGAGTTCGGGCGTACAGGGCGGCCACCAGCTGTAAAAATGCAAGCGTGTATGTACATGTCAATCTCTACTCTGGGATGAACCCTGGGGTGGTCAGTGGGGCTTTGATCGACCTTTCACTCTCAGCATCTGATGTCTCCGGACAGGCTCAAGACGTCTCTTGTTGGCAGGTCCAGGTCAGTCGCTGCCTTGGTCGGCGTCCGGGTTCTGCAACGTTTTCAGGCCTCTTTCAGCAGCGGCATGTCTGCAGACACAAGCACATCAGCATACAGTCGGTGATCAAGCGGTGTGTGATGAGGGCGGTACCGTCAGAGTAGTCCATCTCAGAGTCCGGAGACAGGTTGTGTTGGTCTGTGCCTGCAGACGGCCTTCTGTGTGAGGATGAGGATGCCGCAGAACCCGCCTGCTCCAAAGCCCAGGTGGAAGAGGAAGGTGAAGGCGAGGAGGAGGACAGGGGTGCGGGGTGGACCATGACAGACTCCGACTGCTGCTGTTTGAGGTACGGTGGCCTGGAGGGGCCAGCCTCTGCTGCTGTGGTGTGCTGACCCTCCGACAGCACAATCTGGACTCGGGACTCCGATGAGGCCGAAGCTCTACTGCTGCTGACGGCCTCTTCGTACGAGGGCAGAGTCACCTGGACTCCTTCCACCATGATGGACACGGGCTGACCGGACACGCCCTGATCCCGCCTGGGGAGGTGTGGAAGACCAGGGGAGTTAAAAATCCCACCTGTTCTTCCGTGGCTGGAGCGAAAATGGGAGTTTAGACTCACCGGTTGAGAGACTTCAGCCTGGGTTGCAGAAGTACAAACAGAACCACCAGAAACAGGATCAGAGCCACTGAGCTGGCTGTGGATGCCACTATTGATAAGGCAGGCATCCCCAGGGGTAGTCTGGGAGAGTTGTCTGCGAGAGAAATGGAACAGCCCGATTGTTGATGCGCCCAAAAGAAACAAATTCAAAATATAGCCCATCTTATTTTGTTTACCTTGCTCCAGGAGACAGCTGAGCTTTAACTGGCTGTCCCATTCCCCATACTGACAGGTGAGGTATTTATAATCCCCCTTCAGGATGTAGCCTTCGTCACAAAAATATTCCACCACAGTGCCGTGCGAGAGGTGTCCACATGAGGAGGGGTGGCAGGTGTATCCCCCATTCTCGAGCTGGTATGGAGGCAGGCACACTGTCCACAGAAAGCACAGGTAGCGATGAACGCTAACGTCAACAGACATCGCAACGCAGCGGGCGCTATGAGACTGTCTTTACCGTCACTGCGGATACAACGGGGAGGTTCGGAGGACCAGCTTCCCCGTGCGGAACAGACGAGGATGTTGGGACCATCAGGGACGTAACCAGGGTCACAACGGTAGTCCAGAACCATGCCCTCAGAAAAGGTACGCCTGTTGGTTTCCGTCAGGTTGGTTGAGCCATGCTGCACCGTAGATGGTCTGATACAATCTTCAAGACATCAAAAGCACAAGTTACAGGTTGAAATTCAACCAAGCAGTGCTGAGCCAATTATCACCTTTATCTACTTATTTAATATTTCTTCATTAGGAGGTTATGTGACAACCTGCCTTTATGACCGTGAGCAACATAACTCGAAATATTAATGGATTTTAATGAAGTGACTTTGATCATAGACAGTATGAGCTGCTGCGGGGAGGTCTGTGCTCGCCGAGGGCTTTGTTTCTTGCCAATAAGCGCTGTTGCTCTGCTCCATCATAAAGTCTTTACCATTACTGCGGGTACAGCGGGGAGGCTCAGCAGACCAGATTCCAAGCGAGGTGCAGGTGACAAAACTACGTCCAACAGGCAGGTAACCAGGGTCACAGCTGAATTGGAGTATTGCGCCAACAGGAAACAGGCTAGTGTTAGTGTCAGTCAGGTTAGACGAACAGTGATGCGGAGAGGATGGTCTCACACAACCTGGAGGCGGGTGATACAAGAATACAGTTACAAACTAGTTAAAAACATTTAACTGAATATGAACATGTTTTAACAGGGTTTCAATGCCGGACAAACCATTGCTGACACATGTGAACTGCTCTGGGTTGTCCCACTGTCCATCCTGACAGGTCAGGTAGTTGTAGTCCCCAGTGGCATCGAAGCCTTTATAACAGAAGAACTCAATCACAGTGCCATGGGCAAACATTCGACATGGCGACGGGTGACAGACGTAGCCTCCATTGTCGGGTTTGGGCGGGGCTTGACATGCTGACAGACAAAAAAAACAATCAAGCCTCAAGGTTAAAGAAATCTTTTTGTAGACTGAAGCCCACACATGAATGTAAACATGTTTTTAACCCCCCCCACCCCAAGATAATTTGGAAAAGAGAGCAATGGGCAGTCTCTTACATCCACTAAGGATGCACTGAGGAGGTTCAGATGACCACAGTCCAAGCGCGGTGCAGGTGAGGATGGTGGGACCGTTCGGCAGGTAACCGGGGTCACAGCTGTACTCCAGCACAGTGCCCACGGGGAAGAAGTCCCTGTTGGTTTCTGTGAGGTTTACAAAGCTGTCCTGGACCATATATGGCCTCACACATTCTGCAAAAACACAAAGAACAGCCTGAGAGATTGCATTTGTGATGGTGTTAATACGCCCACCATATTTTGGCTAAAATAACTGCTCTGCAACAGTAAATGGGTAAATCACAAAAAAAAAACACATCATCAGTAAAACATTTCAACCACATCAGATCACCTGAGGCTTGCGCGGGGGCCAGTTCACCCAACACCAGCAGCGAGAGAAGCAGTTTAATGGCTGAGGTGGGAGGCTGAGAGGTTTTAGGTCCTGACTTTATCATTCCATTGCACATCTTCCTTGCAGTGTCAACTTAACCTGGGGTGACATGGGGGAGAAAAAACATTATTTGATGTCAGGGTATAAAAATGTCGCCCGTTGCTCCGGGAGCTGGCCTGTGCAGGTACTCTGCAGCAGCCTGGAGAGCCGCCAGGGAAATGGGTGTGAGGAATGAGCATCGACAGGATTGACGGGGGGGACCGACAATGGAGCCATCGTTAAGCAGCTAGATCTTTATTCACCTGGGAGTCCGTTAATAACCAGTAATTCTAACGTGATCAGTACACCCTCCATATTAAAATGCAAAAGTGATTCCCGTGTTCCACACCCATTTTTGAGTCCCCGTTAGCTACGGCAGCTTAGCTTGACAGCGTGAAAAAACAAACACAATCACAACAAAAGGCAATTCATGTGCGTGGTAATCACCTATCGACTATAAAATGACCGTTTAAAAGAGATGACACAAAAGGCATCTTGATTGTTCGATTGGATGACAAATAATGAAGCTAGATGCGTTAGCACCTAAATGTGTTAGCTAAAACCCGAACGTTACCTGCCACAAAGACACGGCCCCGAGACCTCCACCCTCGCGTTTTCACGCTTTAGGCATTTATTATCAACATATCCGTTACATCGAAGGCGTTTAACGTTGCCGCAATTATAATAAAAATAGAAGACGGGAACCCTAACGCCACCGCTACGGCTAACCACCGGCTAGCTACCTAACAGCTAGCTGGACGGCCCGCTTGTACCCTAGCGGCGCGAGGAGGAAGCGCAGCCTCGAGGTCATCCGGGTTACCATAGAAACGAGTGCATGTATTTCCATAGTTACTTTGTCCGGAGAGCGCAGCGTCTGTAGGAACCAAAATGGTTTGAAAAGTTTAGCTAGATTAGGTTGGCGATCGCTGTTTCATTATTACAAGAACTATTTTCTACCGATCTGCTTTGAGGGCAGTTTTTGAATCATTCAAGAGCGTAAAATGGAACTTGCCAAAGAAAGTTTAGATGATATTTATGGACCATCGGGGACGCAGCACACAGGTGATGACGCTGTTTCCGGTGTGACGTATCCTCCCCGAACATCAGCAGCTCCTGTCACTGGTGCTGACAGTCAGGTGAATAATGTCAACTAAGCTGGCCTGTATTCACATCCCAGCTCTGAGCTGATGTATCTGACAACCTTTTTAGGACCCGAGCCGCCCTGATGTGACTGAAACTGTCTCTGCTGCCGGAGGTCCTGACAAAGGTAAAGGTTTTTGGGGGCTTTTAGGTATTATTAATGGAAGCAAACTTATAAATATTTCAGTTTGATGCCCCCTGATGGCAGCATTGGGTTTGCTGATTATTGCATGAAATTAAGTTTGCACCAAAGGTTTGTTGCTCTTTAAAGGCCAGAGGCATGAGGATCTGGAACTACAGAGAGCCATGGAGGAAATGAAGCAACTTGATGAAATATTGCTGAAAATGATCTGCAGGGAGAGAGAAATCAAGCGCCAAAGGAAAGAATTCCAAGCACGGCTCTGGCAGGCTTTTCTGGTAGAAAGAATATTCACTTTATTTTGACCGCGCCACCTTATGAAAGGATGGAAGGCTGATGTAACATGTCTATATTTGCAGCAGAATAAGCCTGAAGATCACTCCGAATGCACCAGTGAAGCTGTAAACACCAGGCTCTTTTTGGCCCTGGAAACACTTACTGGTAATAAGCAACAGTTTGCAGATCAGTAACAGGAACATCCAGCACTAACACACCTTGTGTCTCCATCTTAAAGCGACAGATGAGGAGCAGAACTTTGTACCTGTGTTTACAACTCAGGTTCCGGAATGTGAGCACAGCAGGGACCGAACCCCGGAGCAAAGTGAGTTATTACATTTTAAATATAAATGCAGCATCTGTCAATGGGCTGAGATGCGCTGCACGTTTTGGCCGCTTGGTGGCAGTATAAGTTCAGGGTACCTGTCCTTTTTTGGTTTGTGGAGACAATAAACCAACTCAATTACTGCAGGAACTTTCCAAACTTTCCAGATCCTGTTTTTTTTTTAAAGGGAACAAAAAAAAATCATAAACCCCAATATTGAGATAATTGAAAGCAACAACCTTTAAAGATGTGCTCTAGCTGGAGGTAAGGTTCACATTATGTCTGGCCAATGGTCATTATTAGAGTGTTCTTTTATGTCTTAACTATTTACCTCTTGGTAAACGCTTGTCTGGCAGGTGAAAAGAGAAGCGGCTCCTGCGGATCATTTGAAGCAGACGTCGAAGAGCCCGGGGAGAAGCAATTTGGAGGCAGCCACAGTGGGACCTCCAAAAGCAAGAAGAGGCAGAAGGACTTTGTGAACAGGAACATCGAGGTAGGTCAAAGTTCAAGGACACATCGCATGACTCGGCACGAGCCTCCTGTTTGTTTTTCCACCCCGAAAGACACTGATTTGTTTCTTTGGCATCCTTTTTTCTCCTCCTCACCCCCAACAGATGGTGTGCGGCAGGAAGGACGCGGTGTCCCGGGCGGAGAGACAGCGTCTGGCCGAGCTCCTCCAAGAGATAGATGAAGAGGAAGATGCCGCTTCCAGAGGCGCAGACAGCGAGGTGGGCCGACATCAAGTCCTAACTGACAACATGTGCTGAAAGTTTCTGAATACTTCCTCCCTTAGATCCAACTTCTGTCGCTTTGGTCTTTTATTTACTGCGGCGCGCAGTCTGTCGGTTAGTGACGTAACTCTATTTCAGGGTCCCAGTTTTCATTAGTGGTGTCAGAGGCTTTGTGACTTTGTGGCGAACTGGAAGTCAAAACTGGATGAAACCCAATATCTGTGTCTGCATGACGCATCTATGTAGCATTTGCTAACTGTCGTGGTGCTACGTCTGTGGGGGCTGGTGACCTGAGGACAGAGATACTCCTCTGAAGGAGGACTTCCTGTTATTGGGACACGAGCTGTTATGAATGGCCGCAGAACAACACATCATTTCTAAAATCAGGACATTGGCAAGGATGCTCTGGCAGAGCCCCCCCCAGGCCACATTAATCACGGGTGGCTGCCGCACACATGCAGTGTTTTTGTATTTCTGACTCCTGTCTTAACAGGCTCCACCGTGCACTGTAGTCGTGGTAACCTGGGGCTGTAAATCAGGCCCAGCGATTGTCTGTAACTGTCAAATTGTGCTGGTGCTGCGATAATCCGTCTTTCCCTCGACCTCCACCCGCTCGGCATTTTGTAAATTCCACGCTTGACACGAAGAACAGCGATCCACCCCGCGGCGGGAAGCGGCTTTTACATTTTTGAAACGTGACCTAGCGCAGCGTGGCTGTCGGCACTGGCCTAGCGCGGCGCTCCAGGTTTCTCCTGCCTCCCCGCTCACAGCTGTGCTCTCTGCACATTGGTGACGTGTTTTCTTTGGTAGTTTGGCATTCGACTCCCTTCGCCACCCACGCGTGAACGGAAGTCACTCCTCGACGCCTCCGCTAGGCATTACCAAAGCGCTGAGCTAGCAAGGGAAATAGGTTTGCTACAAAATAAAGCAGACTTTTGCTCAGCTGGATTATTTTCTTCTAGGGGGACCTGTGGGCTGAGTCAGCCCTGACAGGCCAGGGTTACACCCCGCAGCCATCAGACCTGGAGCAGCTGACCGCCATCGACTGCAAAATACACCTTCTGCTTCCTGTCAGGGACGTCCTGTCAGTGCGGGACCCTCCAACGGGCCCCGAATTAACCCAGGTATGGATGAAATAGTGTTTAGAAGCACAGAACCACTCCAGACGTCACCCAGGCGGGGGTCTTGTAACCGGGTCGTCTCAGTGGGGCAGCCATGACAGCATCCTGTCAAAGCTTTTGTCAGGGATACTCAGGGGGTCACACCCATGTTCACACGTGGGAAAGCAGAGCTGTGTGTGATGCTGTCATTGGGAGCGTTGGTTTACTTTTCCATCGACGGTTGCACCATGTTTTCCATAAGATCACCCTTTAACCCCCCCCCCCCCCCCCCCGTGGAGGATTGGACCCTTTTGAATCAAAAAGAGCAGCCAGCTTGGAGTTAATGACACCGAGGCTGTTTGCATCCTTGTTCTTTTATACATCCATTCACATTTTGATGCTTCTGCCAGGTTTTACTGCTCAAACCATAAATATTCCTAGTTCCGAGTATTACACGCACATCGGACAATGGAGGAAAAGTGTAATTCCAGGCCTCTGTCTCAGCGACTACCTCAGGCTCTTATCAAACTTGCTTTTAAGCCAGTTGGCACGCTCGCAGGGAGGAGGCCCGTCAGTGGAAAATTCTCTTCTTCAGGCCATGAAAGCCGTCGCAGATTGCCATTTTCTATTACCGCTCACGTCCCCGGCCAGGAAAACATGGCAGCGCTTCAGAGTTCGCGCTGGAAAACCTCACGGACGATGTCATAACGTCGTAGTGTTTATGTTGCTGCCTAATCATTCCACCTTTTTCCGCTGTAAATTCGTTCCGATTGCTTTGCTGGCGGAAGAGCAGCGCCATCAGAGGTCAACGGCGGTCACCGATGGCGCGTCGTGTGTGCGGAGGATCCGAGCTGTCGGTTTGTAAATCAATCCGAAATGCAGAGCTACGTCAAAGATTTGAGTGATTCATCATTAGCCTGAAGTCCTGAGAAAAGAATGTTCCTGATTGGAGGTTAGATATTCAGGAAAAGGTGGGGTCGGCAGCAGATTCTGCTGTGGAGGAAAGAGCTCATAAAAGTTAGTATTCTGGTGCAGCCTTTCCAACAATGGAAGACTGAGAACTCATTTGTAGTGAGCATGTGCTAACCCTGTCATAAACCAGAAGAAGAAGCATTTTATTGTCTTTATACATCAATGGTTTGAAATTCAAGCCCAGACTGAAGGTCAGTCCTGACCCCTGCGGCTGTGGCTGCACGATGCTGAAGCTGGCTGCTAATATATGCTAACATGTACATGCAGGTAAGTGCAGCAAACCAGTGTAAAGCAGGTTAATGCTCCAATGATGTGAATGATGTGCCAGTCTAAGCAACATTTCGACCTGCTGGAGAGACTCGTGCACTCTGCTGGAAGGTGTTTTCTTGAATGAAAGCAGCACATCCAGGGCCGGGGCCACAGTGGATCCACTTCTGACAAACTGATTTCATAAATAAATCAATGGTTTGACAGCCCTGCCTTTATACAAGCAGGGAGTGATGTCTAAATCAGCGGTTGAAACGAATGAGTACACATGTCCACCCTCCACCGTGGGGTTTATCCAGTAGCTGTGGTATTACTGGGCAGCCTGATGGGCCGCTCAGAGTAACCTCCTCTGACTCTGTTCCCACCCTTTAATCATCTCGCCGGGATAAAAGAGTTTGGGGAAAGTGAAATTCCACCTCATCCATCCATCATCTGCTCTCCATTAGCGCTGAAAACGGCTAACTCGGACATTCCTTCCCAAATAAAAAAAACATATATATAAACTGAGCCGCGAAACAGAGCCTCTTTCTCTCAGAATAACTGTTTGCAGATGATTAGCGCTGAAATGACGCCCGATATACCGGTAATGACTCGCTGCGTTTTAGTGCCTTCACGTGGAGCGAAGAATAAAATAGGGGAAGGCTGCAGCTGTAGGACGCTGACACCATCTGCCCTCTCTGCTGATGAACCTTCAGACCAAGTCTTCCACGCCCACATCAGGGCCTCTAAATCTTAAAGATGCTTTTGAATCTGTAACGCACACAAACGCCTCTGACAAGCTTCATCCTCAGCCTCCATTTGCCTCTGGATCTGCAGCACGTGGCCACGTCAGACCCGTCAGCTGTCCCATTATACATGGAAAAAGGATCCACCTGTCCCCAGTGAGCACTTGCTCTCATCCGGCTGTGACCTCAGAACTTGGCCCGATCCTTTCCCGGTAGGTCGATGTGATTAGTTCTGGGCCGCAGCCTCAGGAGTGGCCTCTTTGGCGAGGTGGCTGCCCGAGACTTAGTGTCTGTGAGGCCTGGCGCCGGTTCGAAGCGCCCCCCCATCAGAACGTAATGACAGAGTTGGTAGGAGCGGAGTGCCAGCTCCAGAAAAGGCCTCAGGTTTTCCCTCTCATTTGGAGACGTTAACATACAGAAGCGGCGACCGCATATATGGGCCCAGTCCGGGAGTTTGCTTAAACAAACAGTTATGCGGCGGGAAACATCACCGGGTAAAACAGGCTTGAGTCCACTGGGGTGGCCCCCTTCACCTTTGACCTTCCCTGTGCACAGCAAGGCAGCAGGTGCACGCTCACTGGATGAGACGGTATAGAAAGAGCAGAAAGCAAAGCATTAAACCGCAGGATCATTATAGGGGGAGCACATCATAAAGCCACACGGCGAGTCATGGTGAACGGCCTGATGAAGGAAGCGGCCCGACAGCCCTCCCTCTGGCTCTCCTCCAAGGATGTGGGAGGAATGGGGGAAATAGGTAGCTGCGTCAGCCGATCCTGATCCCATTACACTCCGCATTCTTCGCTCTCTTCCCCGACACTCGGGTTTCAACTGAAATCATCTTTTTTCCTTTTTTTGGTCATTAAAAACAGCTGCTGGCACGTTGGCTCTGACTGCGCCGCCGTGGGGTGATGCCCGCACCACCCACGGTGTGAGGGTGATGGTGGGGGGGGGTTCTGCTGTCTGTACTGATCCGCTTCTGTGCGAGTTGCAGTCCAGAATCAGACGTGCTGCTGTTTCAAACGTGGCTTATTCGCGGCGGTCTGAGAGAAAATGAACGACCGCCAATATACCGAAGGGCACGTGCCCCGCTGTATTCATCACGCCACCCCTCCCCTCCTCACCACGGCAGGAGCATAGTAACGCCAGGCGTGTTTTTGTTGTGCGTTGGTTAGCCGTGTTTCGTGAGGTGAGGTCACTGGATCGCATTGCGTTGTTGCTAATGAGCCCCATGATATTTCAATAAAACCGCCGATGAGTGGGAACGCCGGACTCACGCGAGGAGAACAAAGATAAACAAGAAAAAGAAATGATGTAAATTCAGCAACAAACCAGGAAAAAGTTGACATTTCTCGAAAACTGGAACGACTCTTTTGTCTTATCACACTAAAAATGCAAAAATGGGCCCATTCTAATCGTATATTCTGCTACTCCAGCACTGATATGCAGCCTTTTTCCTGCTTATTCTACTAGTTTGCATCTCCTGCACACTCTTAGGTTGGATATCACTCCAATGTGTTTCTTCTTTCCAAAGAAAGGGGAGATGTAGAGAAAGAAAGTGTTGTAATGGGAACCGAAATATATGAGTTGAGCAAGAAAATACAAAAGGAAAAAAGAATTGGCTGTCAAAAGTTGAAAAGGCTTCAGCTTTTCATCTTTAATCAGCCTCAGAAACGTGCAGAGGGGAGCAGAAATGGCGAGCGGCTGAGCGTTGTGCCTGAACACAAACCCGTGAACTGGTAGATTTCCCAGACACAGCTGAGAGGCGACCCGCAGCTAGCCGCAGCTAACATCTGATCATGTTTATGGCCGAGGGGATCCGCAGGTCAAATATCCCCTTTCCTTTAAAATATGCGGGCTGAATTTGCTTTGCAGAACTCTCACAACAACTGGACATGTTTCCACGAGCAACCCCCCCACGTGGAAGCCTACAATGAGTTTGGATGGAGACGACAGGAGTCTCGGGGGAGAGCCCGCCGGTATTCCAGGCTGATTCTCAAGCTCTTGCAGTCTGCTGACCAAGAAAGAAATACTGTATATTAAAATAAATGCAGATTCTATTCTCAAAGGCCGTTGTTGTTGGGCAGGAAAGAGAACGTTACAGCTGTATGGGAATAGAACTTTATCTGAAAGTGTTGAAGCTGAAATCCCATAAAAGGTGTTGTTGTGGCCACTTCATGTTCTGTGCACAACCCCCCCCCCCCGCTGCTCCTCTGGTGATGGGAATGTTAGAACGGATTCTTTTATTCGGTGTCATTCTGGATAAGATTTCCTGAAATCACAAAACCCCTCATTTTCAAAGCCCTTTTGGATGTGTCAAAGTCACACACATCCAAATAGGCATGTTGAGGACTAGTCAAGAAAACCCCAAAAAATCACCCATAATTCTGCAAAATGTTCTGTTTGGAAGGCTGAACAATGACCTAGATACAGTAAATCACCACAGCCGGGAATGATAAACTGTAAATGGCTGGTTCTATAACCAAGCTCTGCGCTCCAAATTTGTAATTTTGCAGCGAGGAGGCGAGTTTCCTCACTGAATGGTTTCCATGGAGAAAGGCTTTGATGATCAAAGGAATGGCACTAGCATGCCAACAGCTTTAATACAACTTTTTTTCCCAGTTAATCGAGAAAAAAAAAGGAGCACAACGAAAAACATTCATGATATGAGGTACAGAACTCAGCCAAACCGACGTCGCGTTGCGTTAGAAAGCTGCTCACTGACGATGTTTACCTTGTGATATTTTATCTCTTATAATTAAAAAACTATTAGCGTGACATGTTAGTCGCTGAATCTAGGTCAGAGAGTGTGCCTGAGCATACACAGCGTGTGTCATCAGGGATCGTGAAGTGTAAAAGGATGTTTGGACATTTAGCTCCTCCAGATGCTTCTGATAAATATTTGACATGGGCTGCTTCGTCTTGTGCGTGTCATTATTTGGCCAAAACAGAAATGACCTTAAAGTAGTGAAGACTTGGCTGATCACGGCTTTACATTTAGTAGAAAAGCTGAATACGTGGAACTGTTTGTGATGGCAAGCTGCGATTCAGTATTTCTTTAAAGGTGGTCCGACACCTACAATATTAGCCCTCTCTGGGATGTTTGAGCCCCAAAAAAAAAAAAACCCAAACCTGACGTGTGAGCGTCATAAAGTTGACGAGGGGGATTTTTGCTCCACTTCTGGCTCGTGTTAGCGCAAGTGAATCCTAGTCAAGCCACAGCGGCCGTGTGATGAATCTGATTAAAAAGGTTCATCATGTGACAGCCGCAGTTCCAAATGAAGCCAGTTCTGCTTCCGTTTCTTAACGAGCCTACACCTACGCTAGCTGGGATCGTCTCATACGCCTGGAAAAAAGCCTTTTCTTTCATCAGCTCACACAACTACGTGTTATTTTTTTAACGTCAGGGCCAAATGAATGATCGGTGATCCACACTGGCTCGTTTTTTTCTTTGATTGACAGTTTATGGGCGCGTTTAAGGCATTGTCTGCTCCAGTAGGCCGCTGACCTCTCCCACTGCTCAGTAAAAAGCTACAACTCCTTCCCAATACTACAAACAGGTTCATCAATCTTTTTTTTTGTCATCCACCAAATATTCAAAATAGTAAAAGCATGAGCTCCAGAGGAGGAGGAAGAAGGAGGAATAAACAAGGACTTGGACTTAAAACTATCAGAAGTGGGACAGTTTTATGGTGGCGACAGAAAGTAGAAATACGAGTCTGGAGAGTCTCTGCCGCGGCTTCCCAAGTGCTCCCTTCCAAGCCCTCACAGGTAGCGCTCGTGGCAAGGCCTGTGGACAGGCCGTGGCGCGTACGCCGGCTCCACGTGGCACTGCCAGCGCTGCAGATCTGAGAGAGGGAGGAAAGTGGCTCCACACACCAGCCTCCTGTTGCTGAGTCGGCACTCTTGGCCTACTTTCGCCGTAACAGCTCGGTACCTTCAGAGAGAGCAGTCAAATGTCGTTAGCGAGATATACTGCCTGGGGTATGGTTCTCACTCAGCAGGGATTAGATTAGCAGATTAGAGGACTAAGGAGTTGTCATCTCATTTCTAATCTGCAACAGATCCCGTTGTACTCGATTGTGACATTGTAACGGTTATTTTACGCAGCAGGCTTTAAACTCCCCCGTATTTAATCCTGCCCTTCAGTTAGAAGCTCTTGTATTGAGCTTTAGCAGATGAAATGGGCTTAAACAAACACACTGTGCTTTTGTTATTTGTCCTGCTTGTGTTTTAACGGTGACTGACAGAGGTTTGTAATATAACAGCCCTCCCAAAAGCCACGGTTAATAGGCCACTGAGTCAGTGTGTGGCTACCGCACGCTAAGACAAACTCTTGGGTCAAACATTGGCTACCATCCACAGCCCTTTTTCCCCCTTTTAGTGTGAACGTTTGCATGAAAAAGACCTGCGTCGGCCTGATCTTTGTTTATCTGGAACGTGCAGTAGCATTTCTGACGTGACGCTCTGACAGTTTCTTAGGCCGGCCGTGCCGGCGCGAGCCGTCCCTCTTCAGCATCCTGACTCAGAACCAGTGCTTCCGGGATGGCAACGAAGGGGAGAACGGGGCCGCGGCGCTCTACCCATGTAGCACATACATTCCAATCTACGTAACCAATGTGGGCCAAACGTAAGCGTGACTCGGCCGTTTGTTGTTTTCTTGCTATTCTGGCTATTTATTCCAGAATGTGTCTGCGTGAAAGGATCCATCTGCTCAATCTGGCAGCCCCGACCACAGATGTAACCCATATTGGAGCTGGGACGAAGCTCCAGGCTACCAGTCCTAATGGCTCTCCCCGGTGTTTAACAAAACAGCGTGATTGACGTGATACAATTATCTGTTCCTTTGAAAGGAAATATCAGGGTTTAACGGACGAAGTAGGGCTCCCTGTGAGGCTTCCAAGGTTTGCGCCTGGTTCGAGCTTTTCTTATCGCATCAGGAGAGGAGGGGATGGTTCATCAGCTGCAGCTGCTTCACACACTGGTGACGGCATTGGGGTGGAATGTGTTGCTTCCATTTGAAGTCATAAAATTGATCTTGGAATATTGTTAACCACTTAATGAACGTGGGCCACATGCTCGCCAAAGGTTATCTGGAAGTCGTATTGGTATCCAGCTACTAAAGAATTGCTTCATAGCAACAGGCCAGACGTTCGCCTTTTTCACAGGTTGTCAAAGCACGGATTAACCCCCCAGGACACACACACACACACACAACCACACACACACACACACACACACACACACACACACATACAAAGACATTCTTTCTGCAGACACGCCTGGTACACAGCATCCACTACTGTCATGTGATCATAATCGATAGACTGAAATACATCTACCTGAGCCAATAATGACTTCGGACATGCTTTTCCCATTTCAAGAAAACAAAATCTGGATCCCAGAGGCCTCACAGTGGTCCTCTGACCCAGATACGTGTGTGGTTATTGGAACTCGTCAATGGCAGGACAGGCCGCTGCTCCGAGGAGCCAATTACCAACATGGCTGATGGTCACATTAGGCCAAGCCCGTTTCTGCTGTCATCTGTTCTAAATTCGTAGTAACTATAAGCTATCACCCTTTTCAAAAGGAAGAGGGAAATATGGACATTTTTTGTTTTTTTAGGATGATTGTTATGATTTCTGGTCCCAATTAAGACTCCTCACTCCTCCAAGAGCTCAATCTTTACACAAAAAATGAGTTGACATGTTTAATTCTGTCATTTCTTCATCAGTGTTACGTTTGTAAATACGTTAGAAACCGAACCCAGTTGCAGTCCATGACGTAGGATGAGTACAGTTTGAATTTCATTTTCTAGACTTTGCAGAACAAATGAATAAAATAAAATAGTGTTTAAAATAACATTTTGCGTTTTGCTGTGATTTCAGGCATCCTTGGCTGTGGTGAAGATGGCCAGATTCATTGAACAGCCACTTCTCTTGTCTAAATTCCACTCATTTACACATTTTCCAGTGTAACTTCTGACATATTTTGACTCCCCATTCAGTCCCTAAAAACAGCCCTTTTGAACGTGCGTGCCAAAGCGCAGCGTTCTGGGAATGACCCGGCCTCTGTTGTTGTGTAAAAGGAGAAAATGAGGTATCTGCACCCGTGTGCTACCATTCCACTCAACACTTTTGCTACGCGTGCGACAACAATAACAAACAATGGTCGATTCTTCAATACTGTTTGTGCGGCCGACTCTTTAAAGTCAACAGTGATTCTTCAACCAAGTGTATGTTTACTAGACTGTCACCTGGATCAGCTGGGACACATTTCTCACACATGTCAGATACTTAGTGGACCGATATGAGAGGCAACAAACAAAATACACTGCCAACTAGTGGCCCGGCATGGAAATGAGTGATTTTAGATTCCTGGGGTTCTGAGCAGCAAATGATCATAAAAGAAAATTCTCATCCATCAAAGCTTTGAATGTCCATCTCTGGGCGAGGCACATTGTGTTTAACGTTAACAAAGATTTTACAGCCCCGGTGGAAACACTCTCAGAGCACAGTTGGGAAGTGCAGGAGCCTCTCAGGCGAGTCTGCGTGGTCAGGCCATGTAATTTGGTTCCATGATGAGCTCAGAACAGATTTTCTATAAATGTGAGCCAATTAAACAAGGTCTCAAGTACCCAACTACCATGACTGGTGTCGGTGCTGGGAGAGAGCACCACTTCTTCCCGACGTCTGTCAGAACTGAAAACAGATGTTGCCTCTCTGAGCTCATTCACAGCTCGTGGTGTATGGCATACTTAGGCCGTTGTCATTATCTGGAAGAATCTGCTAACATTCACGTGTCAGAGTCATTCCCATCAGAATCGGCGACCCATTGAGAACGACCCCAACACCCTAAAGATGATGCTTGATGCTAACAACAAGGAAAATACTTATTTGGGCTATTATATACCATTCATATGAGGATAAGGATATTGTTTTGTTAATAATGTGTCATAAATTATCTTTACATGTGGATATAAGTCCTCAGGCAGGAGTACAGCTTGAAATTGTGCTCAGGTTTGCAGTTTGCACCTTGAAACTGGAAAGATCATTACGAGCCCTACGCTAATGAGAGGTTAACGCCATGGAATAAAGGGTGTCAGATCTGGACAAGTAGAATCCAGTTGACTGGCTGTTAATTCAGCAGAAATTAATTAGTAATTGGTGGTGAGAACTATGTGAATTCTGTGCCAAATTATCATCTCTAAACCCTGAAGCCACTTTTAAGTGTTGCAGGCTGGGCTTTCCGAAAGTAGGACGGCTGTTGTTTTCCAAATTAAACAAACTGTTCTGCCCAAAGGTTTGGTTTTTTGTTTAAGGAACATGCAGTTAGTGGTGTCAGAATGGTGGCAGAGGGAGCTATTTTTCCTTTTTTACAGGCTCGTTATATCGCCTTTCTCACACGGTTGCATGAGAGGAGCCTGATTCTGCGTCCTGGCGTCCCCGTTCTGGGGATGAACCCAGGGTTTCAGTGTCAGCCACTTTCACATGGAAGCTGTCATGATTTCCCAACAGACAGATGACACACACACGTGCTCTGCAAGTCTCTTTTGTCAAGCTTGAAAAGAAATATACACATTTTAGTGACCAATCTTAGACAGACAAACATTGTCAGCATAAATCCAAATCTACGACTAAACCCTCCTGGGATTAACTGACATTTCTCAAAACAGCATTTAAACTCTCAGTTTCTGCATGTTCTGGGTTCACGTGCCCGGCGAGATGTCAGCTTTGCACCAAACATCTACATCTTAGCATGAACAGGCTGTAAAAATCCCATTTTGGACTAGCGAAAGGAGATAAAACATCTGGAGATAGCGGCTGGATGGACTCTCCGAATTACCATTGTGCTTGGCTAGCTTTAGATGCTTTTTATAGGGGGCGCTGCATTTATGTCACAATGTGGCCGTGCCGCAGATCATCCAGGAGGGTCAGGGCCTCACCATTGTTCCCACTGCAGGGGTTTTCCATCCTCACTCCTTACTGAGGAATACATCAAGGGCGGGGACCAGTATTTATGCTCGCGCTGTCCTCTGAGATTTGCCACACCTATATTCAGTGTTGACATGCTTTGTCCGTCACAAGCTGTCAAATGTGTTATTTTTGTTATTTTGATGTGAGCTTCAGGACATCCTCTCTGATAATCACGGCCTCTTATGACCTTCATGTTATCTGCAGAGCTCCTGTGTGTGACTCATTACGTTTCCTCCTGACCAATTTTTCAAGGCGTCTTTGGAGCTCGCTTGTGGTTCTTTGGGTAAAATCAGTGCACGTGGTGCGCCACTGGTGTGTGTTTTCTGTTTTAAACCCATGTGGGCTTTTAGGGTTCCAGCTGTAAGTGCCTTACAGTAAAAGAAACAATTGTGCTCATCGTTTTGTGACAGACTTTAATGTGGAGGACGGGAACGACGTTCACACGATATATTGTGATGAGCTTTGATGCGGTTTTTATCCATATGTTAATGTGTCTGAGTGACATCTGTGAGACTTTTTGTGAGAACCGGTCGTGTCTGTTGCACATCAGGACTGCCTCCCAGAAGCGGATTGGAGCTGCGATGGGGACCTGCGGCCAGGAGAGAGGGTCCTGCAGGATATAAAGGAGTGGAGCCGGCTGGAGAGGCGGCTTCAAGAGATCCAACAGCAGCTGGAGACCCTGAGCTGGAGCCAAGAGATGACTGTGAGTTCAAAGCAGCTATGTTCATTAGCTCACAACCCAAGTCAAAACTCTCATAATCCACACGTGGCCTGTCCACAGTGATATACGGCTGCATCCAGACGCACACGCGTGCATGACAAATGCTTACAAGGTCACTCTCACTTTCTCTGTCAGAGACTGAGGGTGAAGAACTCACATGCAGCGTCGGTGTCCTTGCAAAATCCACGTTTTCCTGCTTTCTCTTCATTCACCTGAATGGAAACAACAATATCAGACTACACTGGAGGTTTCTTCTCCCTGGTCTCTCCTTGTTGTCCACCAGTCCCTGCTGAGGTCTGACTTTGAGGTGGTGGAATCTGTTTTTCTTAGCAAGGAGATGGGTTCTTTCACTTGATGTGGAGAATATTCCAACATCTAAAAAGTGAGCAGCCCAGATAACTGCTAAGGGCTTTAATAATGAACCACAGCATGGTGTGCATGTCTGGTTTTATCATGGCTGCCTCCTTCTCGCAATGAATCAAGTAATAAAAACCTTGTGGCGGCCACGCCCGCACTTGAGAAGACACATTATGTCATGCAGCCCAAATATATCCTTAATTAAAGATCTACAGTACTGAAATATTTTGAGAATTAATCTAAGCAACATTTGAGTAAATGTTTCTCTTAATGACAAAACCTCAAACCCAGATGACCCAAACATGCTTGCATAGCTTTCCTTCAAACGAATGATCGGATCCAGCCAGACGGCATGTGGTCCAGTACCAAGGACTTGGTTGATATGAGTAACTCATAAAAACAAGGTTGTAAATACTGGTTTTCCAAAGATTTCACCTTTTTCACAAAGCCGCGTTGCATTTTAAGGTTCTCCAACCACTGTCAGGCAATGGTTGCCACGGCGTCACTTTTCCCACCGTCTTCGCGACTCGGAATTTAGCACAATTATCAGTAATTCAAACACGTGTCAGATGTTGAGCACAGACTGAGAAGCAGAGGGGGGATTTATCTCCCACTAGGGATTAAAATCAGACCTGCAGCACATGGGTGAACTCCCTTCATATTAACAGTAGGATGAAGAACGGGCTCTCCTCCAGCCAAGCGGGGATCTTTATTGATTATCACACACTTATGTAAGCACACTGTACCATCCATCATCACACACACACCCCTGGCTCTCCATCCAATGCTGGAATACCCAAATCGGCCCAGTTTAGCTCATCAGAACAATGACAAGGTGGAAAAAAATGATAGATACGACTGACGATACATCCATAGTTTTTGGTCTGAGGATGTTGACCTTTCTGGAGACTTTTATTCACAGTGACAGTTCATTGACTTCATATAAAGTCTATAATGTTTAACTGCATTCCTGCCCTTAAATGAGCTATAAGGCAGGTTCTGTTGTGACTATAAAAGGAGCTTTGTATTCCATTTACTTTTGCTCTCCTCTGCTGTGTTTACTGTATAATTCCTTATTTTGTGTATTCTAAAACTATACGAGAAGCTATGATGACATTTGTTTATCTTGCAATGTAACTTTTATACTTATTTCAGTTATCTTGGTTAGCATGGAAGCTAGCTGATAGTTGGTATTTCCTCTGTTGCCAAGGACACAGCACACTTTATCATTAATAAATCAATATTATTTTATTGACATTAGTGTATATTGACATGTCACAGGTAGCAGAAAGTATCAGAAATCAAAGTTATGATTAAATCAGGAGCCTTTGAGCTGTGCTACAGGTACATTTCCATTTGTCCCTTTCAAAGGAAGGGTCTTATTGTAATGATCCATCTGCACATGCTCCCGATGCTCTGGGAGGAAAAGAGCCACCTGGAGAGTCTCTGCAAAGCCTGGACGAAAATATTCGGCCTTCTAGGTACCACGATTTCTTGGCTTTCCAGCTTTTGCTTCAAGGTCTGCACCTCTTTTTGCAGCTCTTCCTCCTTTGTTTGAAAGCTCACTCTGTCCCGATGAAGTTCCGTCTCAGTCTCATTCAGATCATCCCTCAACCTTGCGATAATCTGCCTCTGATTGTTCAGCGTCTTTGTGAGTGTTTCAAAAGCAGCTTTTTGCATGGACGGGACTCCGGCCGTCCTGGTCCCGATGTTACCAGAAGTTTCCAGCCTGTGAGAGTGCAACTCCTTCATGCTTTGAATCATGTGAACGTTGGCACTCAGTTTGGCCTCAGCCTCGCACAGATCCTCCCTTAAACTGTGGATGATCTTCTCCTGGTCGGCCAGCGTGGCTGCAAGACTTTGATAAGCAGCTTGTTGCATGGACGGGACGCTGGTTGTCTTGATCTTACCGGCTTTGGCAGCAAGAGAATTGTCCAACCTTTGCTTGTACAACTCCTTCATTCTTTGAATTTTGCGAAGGACGACCTCTTTTTCTCTCAGGGCGTCATTTGTCAATTTAAATTGCCGGTTGAGCTCGATTTTCAGGTCGTCGTTCAGGCTTTTATAAAGTGCATAACCTGCCTCTGTCTTCTCGTAATCACTTTTCATCTGTTGCAGCTGCGTCTTTAGCGTTTCCATCTCTTCTCTCGGGTTGGTACTTTTCACAGGCGTCTTTCCCTGCAGGAGATTCAGCACCTCGTTCAGCACTTTTGCCTTCTCTTTTAAAAAGGGCCGCTCTTCTCGTTTACAGCGTAAGAGTGCAGTTTTGGTGACTAATAGCTGATTCTTAACATCGTTTTCCCAGTCTTGAGTAAATGCTTTCACATTTGGAGAAAGCTTGGTTTGCTGTTGTCCTGACAGTGTTGCGGAGAATGTTGAGAACATTTTCAGGTCTTTTAATCTACCGTCGAGTAAATAAATGTAATATATAATCACTCCTCAATTCGTTATAATTAATTTAGAAATAATATAACTATATAACATTTATATACTTTATATATATAGTTTAGCCCATTATTGGCTTTGTGGCTTTGATGCTCTGAAATCCCTTTGAGGTAATTATGCCCAAAGTCTTTGATATTTATTTGGACAAAATAGTTTAAGTCCACCATAAGTTACTGCAGTAAGTGTGCGGAGGACACTAGCATTTTCACTGATAATAGGTGCGTTTGCATAGCGAGAGTATCGGGTAACTACTAGGGGCAGGAACTTTGCAGGAACTCTTTCATCTCACTGGGCCCTCTCATTGGTCCCTTCTCCACTGGGGTAGCACCCTTTGGTGATGACACGAGTTTCAATTGTGTGACAGTATTGCTGAGTAACCCACAACCCACACCCAGGATTTCTTCTGGCCAATCTAAGTTCCTGTAAATATCCGCTCGGAGGAGGTTCCTGCAGTGAACTTTGCACCATCAGCTCCAGCCCATAAAATTACCCCAAGTTTCCCGCGATGGAAACACTTAATTTTGGCCTTGTAAAAAGACACTGTCAAATTGTTGTATGAGACAATGTTTAATTGAGGCTAACTTGGGTTCTAAAACTACTGGAAAACTGGATGTCAATGGAACTAGCTAGTACTCAAGAAAAGTAATAAAAGAATAAAAGCTCTGACATGAATGATGTCACCCTTCTTACCTGGGATGGAATTTTAAACCAGTCAAGGGTGGTCACTGGAGTTCCATCAGACCTTCTCAAACTCTTTTTCACACCTGCATACTGGATCCACTACATCACATTGCTTAAGACCCCTCAGATTGCTCATTTCAGTTGGGCTTTACAATGTTCTAAGATGAAATGTCAAAAAGTAGACACATGTCTGAGATGACACTGCGCTCCGACAGAACCCCTTCTTGAGGATCAGCTTCTTTTTTTGGCTAATCCCTAAGGATTCACCACTGTCTTCATCCAACCCTTTCCTCTGTATCCTCCTCACTACATCTAACATCACGTCTTTAATTACATCCATAAATCTCTTCTTTGACCTTCTTTATCCCTTCTCAGTGTATGCGTAAACATCTGTAGAATATCAGGACTTCAAATCATTTAACATGCAGCAACTTAGATAAATCCTCTACAGCCTCCGCCCTCTCCAATGGACTTCTAAACCTTCCTCGGTATATCATCAGGAGAAACTGTTTCAACTCCTCCTTTTGGGTCACCTCTTATCCTCGTTCTCCATCATTTTCCTCATTCCTCGGCTCTTCAAAGTACTCTACATTTTTATCCCACTTTTGGCTTCTGTCAGCAAATGTTCATCTCTATCTTTATCACCCTAAGCTGCTTCGCTTCCTTTACTCCAAAAAAGGAGGGGGGGTCTGGAGGAGGGCCAAACTTACTTGTCTAAAAAGCACTGGAAGCCTTAAAACTGAGGCCCTCAGTCCCTTCACCAGATGCTGGAACATGGTCATCCAAAGACTTGGAGCACAGGGAGATCCAAATCCCTATGTTGAGGGTCTGAAGAACACAAGGAGGACCTGAGAAACGGTGATCAGAAGGACCTGAAGGGCTATCCACATCTGATACCACTGCTGTCTGTTACTGGTCTTTGTCCTCAGTGGCCAAACATTTTTACACTACACAGGTCACAGAAGTTTGCTTCCAAGCATGCAGCCAGAGGAAGGGCCAGACCTTTGGGCAGCTGTCTGTGGAGCAGCTGGCTGGAGGTTAGCCTCCTCTAGCCTTGTAGGCCACAGGCTTGCATGATGAACTCTGCTAGGAGGTGCTGCAGTTGTCTGGAAGGTGCTAGCAGACACATCAAATGGCCTGAACTGTAGATCTAAAGTGCTTCAAACTGAACCATTCCCAGCATCCAACGGGAATGCACGGGTCACTGTCACAGAGGCCACGTGCCAATATTTTCATTCCTGTAATCATGTGTGGGCCATCTGGTTAGAGCTGGCCAAGAGTCGCTTTAAAGTCAGTTTTAACGAGTTTCCTCAGTCAAATGAACAAATCATATTATCCACATTGGCTGACATTTGGTTAACCGTCCCCCCCCCCCCCCCCCCGCTTCCCTGCACATGCAGTGATGTAACACGTTTACCCCTCATGATAGAGAAAGCCAGTAGTGTGTTAGGCACACCTTGTGGTAAAGTCAGTGACTGCCCGTGTTCATGGAGAACAAGCCCCAGAGAACAGGCGGCGATAAAGCTGAGGTACGCTAGTGGAGTCAGTCACCTTGAAAGCCGAGCGGCCCACTTCTGTGGTACACTGGTGTGTGTCCCAGAGCCAACGGTTCCGAGGCACTAGACCATTTACTGGAGTGCAGATAGCTGGAGGACTTAACAAACCTGGCTTTGTCAGGTTGGTGTCCAGGTGGGAAGCTGATACAGCGTTGAGGTTAATAAGGAGAGGAACTGGACTCTCCTGCTGCGGGGGAGACTCCACATTTAAGTCCATATCGTTGTTTCTGCATCCATGCGGAAGAAGACAAAAGTAAGAAATTGTGTGGCAGAAGTCTTCTCTTACACGCGCTTACGACTGTGTGGCTACAGGCGAGAACGATATAAGTCTGCTGGGCCTGAGAGAGCAGGTGGTGGCTCCCTAGTTGTATCATCCGGGGTTGAATTTAACACTTCAACAGCTTCACGGATGCAAATCCTGGAAGATGAGCCGTGGATCCGGGGCGAAAGCTATTGTTAACATGTGTGGGATTTCACAGCCTGGGGGTGAAAGACACGTTGTAATGCATGTGCTCGGCTTCCGAACAGCCACGTCAAAGCAACTTCTTGTGAAGTGATGCTGCGTGGACCGCGATCGATCGAGATGTCCGCACCGGTTCTGAGCAGAAATGGATGCTGGCAGGCAGAATGAGAAGGGGCGGGGGTGTTGAGACCGCAGCTGTGTCTGGATGCAATTTAGCAAGTCAACACTGATATCAATGCATTCTTAATAGGCAAAAAAACAGATATTGTTCCTGTTGATTCTGCCCCATTGATAATCTAGTGAAAGCTTGATGCACTGTGGGTCCGAGTCTGTTAAAAACAGACTTTTAGCAGTTTGTAGGGGTCTGTTGAAAAAAAAGGTTCTGCTTTCTCCTAAGACCTCAACACCCTGCTGCTTAAAGGCATCTCTGCCTCTTGTTTGATCCGATTAGTTTGGTATTCATGCTAAAGCGTCAACATTGACCACTGATCAATGATTTCAGTCCGTCCCTCCCAGACAAAAACGAGAAGCGACCCCGCTTAGCGACAGAACGTGATACTGCAATTGGTTAAATATCTCATTACGGCTTTAAAGTGTTCAGGGGAATTTCAAAGACAGAATCAGAGCTGTCCAGCAAAATACTTGGCTTCGAGTCTTGGTTCTTCAGTACAGTTCACAGGTTCCTGATGGGATTAGTTATGAGTTTAGGAAGGCCTTTTGAAAATATTCATCTTGGCCAAGATTTCACTATTATTTCACCACTCAGTGTGTGTTTAGGATCAGTGTCTAGCTGGAGCTCCCTGCAATTCACTGGAAACTCACTTTTTGGTTATCCCTTGAATATCTGAAGCACTTCTCACTCTGCAGACGCCACTGTGCCATCCATACTGGCACGCTGCACGTCATAATCACCAGTCAATAAGTCTGACACGGCTTTCCTCTAAAAGTAAGCTCTCATTATTTAACTCAGAAGTCTCACAAACCACTTGAAATTTTGTCCGAAGTTTACAGTAGCACAGCATTTTGCAGGAATGATTTTGTTTTATATTTATGCATTTTCTATGTAATTGTTGCTGATTGGATCGAGGGCTGTGGTTGTCTGTAGTCGTAGCTAATTCTGTAAGGTATGTAGCCGTCATGTAATTGTTTCAGAGGTGCTGACAGACTGATGAGACTCTGTAGACATATGCAGACATGCGCTGGGTGTTTCAACACACTCTGGATTGCTAGGTTGTGTATGTAAGCTGCACTCATTTGAACTTGGCCTCTTAATAATAAGAACGCAGCTGGTAATATAATACAAATAACAGCTGCTGGACAACAGTGATGTTAGCATACTGATTTTAATAACTAGCCAATAGCTATAATATCTCTGATATTTAAAGCTATAATAACTAGCCTATAATAACTAGCTCCACTAGTAGAACAGCCAGCAGCTCTATTTGAACACATTCTGAAAAACATACCACACATACTGTATAAACTCTTTTTCATCTGCCTTTTAGAAGGGAGGGTCTAGTGAGCCCACAAGCAAACGTGCATGTTAAAGGTCAGAAGCATGAATCACCTCAGGGATATCACAGTTGGAATGCCTGCATTTTGCCTGTGCTCTCTCATCCGTCCACAGTATTCGACCTGTATCTCTCATATGTGCACTCATTTGTTCCAGGTGGCCTTAAAGTTGACTTCAACTGAACAATCTTGTTTCTTAATATCTGCTAAATGTGTATCTAAAACCCCCTCATGTTGACATTACAAGGTGATAATATGTGTGTTTATATCATGTGGTTGCAAATGCTTTAAACAGGGAATGGAACAGTAAATAACTTTATTAAAACAGTTCTAAGCAGTGATCTATGAGCCTGGCAGCTGCAATTACAGGTGCATTTTCTGCTTCCATAAAACCAGCAACATTTTAGCTCAGATTTAAGATTTTCTTCTGTTCATAAAAAAAAAAAAAAACTTTAATTTTGCTAATGTGCCTTCAGGAACTTGACCTTTTAAGCTTCTTGAGTTTCCTCTCCACTACTGAGAAATTAGGAAGACCTTATTAAATTAGAAGCAGCCGACCCTGCAGCCAAATATCCGCACTCAATTCAGTTCTGTTCTTTCTCCAGTCTATCATAAATGTTGGTATGTCTCCTTGAACTCACGCACACTCCCAGAAGGCTGTTTGTGAGGAGCCTGGCTTATCAGTAGAAAAACAGTAGGTCTGTCCAACTGGCAGCGTTTTTACTGGAAGCTTCCAACAAGGCCCGTGGGACGTCCGCTGCAGTGAAGAATTAATACGAACTACCGCTGTTATCATAGGCCAAGCATTAATACGGCACATTCTGGAATCAGGAGTGTTACATCTGGGCGGATGTAAGAGCACTATCTGGAAACTGAAAAATATTGACACTGCATTTCCAGTAATGTAGACGTGTAACCTGGAGACAGCCTGAGTGTCTCCAGGTTAGCTCAGTGTCAGATAGCTGGCAAACGGGTGGCTTTCTCCATGCAGACACATCTGCACATCTCCTTGACATTGCTTTCGCCGCAATTATTCCCGCTGTGTAAAACAACAGCTCATGCTCAAACACGTCGTTTTTCTTTCGGTCTCCCCGCAGAGCGAGCCGCCGGACCTAACCGAGGAGCAGTTACGTGGTCTGCTGGACGAGTGCGAGCAAGACTACTGGATCCAGGATCTTGAAACAGACGAGAGCCTGTAAAAGAAGAGCCAGGGATGCAACTCGTGGATAACAGAAGAACATTCAGCCAGCATCAATATCCTCTAATCTCTGATGGGGAGCAGCTGAATCACATAACCGTTTGATTTGGAAGACTTTAAAGCCACGTGTGGGTAATCTGTCTTATGCGTAACATAATCGTGTGACCTTGTGTCTGCCTCCGTGTCTGCACCGCACAGCTGAAATTGCATCCTCTTGTTTTTATTTGTGTTTTTAACTCTGCTTGAGGAAACAGAACAGCGGGGCCACCCTTTGTGTTTACCTAACTATCCGCGATGAGGACAGAAAATTGCAGCCGTTAACTCTAATAGCCAGGTATGGAACATTCTGCTAAAACCTTCTACCGGGCATAACAGCAGGTCTGCTGGCTGAACTCTGAGGATTTGGTATTCATTTTGGGCATTTTACCTCTGAAATATCGTGTCTGTAATGTGTAGTCAAGCATCTGAAATGGCTTTTAATGATGGAAGCTTGTGTCTTCAGCTCCCAGCATTCCTTTCATTCCTCCCTCTATAGGTGTTCTTCCTACACAGATTAGTAGGATCCTCTGAAACTTCACCCCGCCTGACCTCTGTTCATCTCATCAAATCAAAATAAATAGAACTATGCTAACAAACGATGGGGAATTATGCGTTCTGGGTTGTTGTGGGGGTCATTTGTGCTCTGGTGATAAATGAGCTATTTGCTCCTACTTGTATCATGTGGCCCAGAGGTCCTTCCACCCCCCTCCCTCTAACCCCGTGCTGGACACCTACAGGCTTGTTCGTCACGTGCCGACGCATCCTTAACCGCTAGACCCTGTTTAAAGGAGATAAAGTATTCACATTCCTCTCCGCTGAAAACACGACGGTCACCTTAGTCTCAAGGTCAAAGTGCAGCAGGAGCGCGGCGAGGGTCCTATTATCAGTCCCCCGCTTTACAAGGAGGGATGCATCAAGATCCTTTAGTGTCAAACTTTGTTTGGGACAGCCACATGAGAGTCCTTCCTAATTCCAAACATTTGTAATGATGTCATAGATATATGTGGAGCACATGTAGCATATCTGTCCACTTCACACATACCATCGATAATTAAAACAATATACTACCAGCCGGAACGACTGCCTATGTGGGTTAATGGAAACACAGCAGGGGCCCAATGGTAAGAATGAGGTCACTCCTAATGTAAAGAGCTCGCTCACGGCTCACTCAGACTGTCTGGCTTTTCTTGGAAGATGCTGTCTGGTGCCTTAGATTGCTCTTTACAACCCTGTGAAAGATCTCAATTACCTCTTATCTGTTAGCTGATGATATATGGGTGCATTCCACAAGCTGCAGGCCACATGTATGGATAGTTCATTTTCTTTGATAACTTTTATTGGTGGCAAGAAGTCCAAATATTTTAATGTAAATTCTTGCCAGCCAGTCTGAACCACAGTCTTAACTTTACATCAGAAGTGCAAGATTTCTCATGTCAATCTAACGTGTCGATGTGCTGTTTAACTGGGTGCAACTTTATGTTGACTTTTCCTCTCAGAGACTCTCCCTTTCTCCAAACGTTCACTTGACACAACAAACGGATTCCAGTTGCTTGACACAGCTTGGCTCGGCTCCCTTTGCTTTTGGGAGATGACCTCAATCAAAGGAGGTGGGAGGTCCATTTCTCAGAAGCAAAAAAAAAAAAGATAATATTTCAGTCTTGAGGTTAATGGTTGACGCTTTGGTACACAAAGACAGCAAGGGCACCGTTTTTCGTCTGAAACTTTTAATTGTTCATTTATACAAAATACCAGGTCGGAGTATAAACAGCACTTTAGTAGGAACTATGGTACAAAGTTTATGGAAACACTTCACTAAATAAAAATAACACAACATAACAACAACATCCTCATGTCAGTGTGCAAATAAGTTTATACAGACAGAAACGCTTCCGTGTGGTCACGCTTCCAGATAAATTATTTAAATAGCACATATCTACACAATGAAACAACCACGTCACACAAACAATAATTTATCCATTTTTTAAAAATGCACAGGAAGTATAATACCACAACATTTCTCTCATCGCATGTTCCTATTTGGGCTTCTTTTCCTACAAAAATATCTTATATACAGCATATTTTCTAAAGAAGAAGTCTTGCTAAAACCAGCCAAGTAATGAATACTCTGTTGATAAGTGATTCTTTCATATATCTGTGTCCAATACAAAAAAGAAAAAAAGAATTGAGGTAATATTTGTACATAGAAGGGTCTCATTTGATTTTCCCTTGTCAGAAATGGACACGAGTTCAGGCACACCGGTCATGCACACTGCAGAAAGTAACAATGTAAAGCAATATTGAACTGTTAGTAATCGCTTGGACAGAGGTGACAGAAAATAGACTGGCCCTTGCGTTTTATGTCCCTTCACGATGGTAGAAAATAATAGAGAATTTAATGTGATAGTTGCAGATAAATGGTGATCTGAAGCAGTGCGCATGCTTTGGGCTCCTGTGGTATCCTTAATTTTGTGCTCTCCTTTTTTTTAGTGCTCTTTCCTGAGAAGATCAATGTGGGCCAGCTCTAAGCCATGAAATCTTGAGAGATCTTATGGCTGTTTTACATTAGGTCAGGGAGGATATGTCATAACTAATCTTTTTTGGGTATCACACATTCACAAACACACACTCTTTCACACTGTTTGATAGTAACAGTCTGTTCATGCTGTCCATGGCCTCTCAAGTCTTCCTTCAAAGGGTATTTTGAACCCACACGAAAGTTCTGCCACGACTTTCTTCATACTGTAACAACCATCCGAAAGTCCACAGCAGATGTACATTGACTCTCAAAAAAACCCCAATATTATTAAAATATTTTAAACATAGAGCACTCTTCTCTTTGGTTCCTCAGTCGTAGCCGAATACCGCCGACCAACAACAAGTCAGGTGTGCAAAGCAACAAAATCTCTCCCACTTGTGATGCGAGCAGAGCAATGAAGCGAGAGGGCCAATTTCTTTGGAGCAGAAGCTCGCAATTTGAGTTTGGTGCTGTCATCATCACTCATCTTTCTTTTGGCTTTGAGTCCCAAGTTCATTTTTGCCTCGCGTTCCCTCACTTGTTCTTCATCCCTCCAATGTGCATTTGTCAAAAGAAAAATGTAAAGAGATACCGAGCCAAGGCTTGTAAATATGCATACTGACAGAAGGGTCCTGTCCGGGAAGTTCTTTGGTCCAATTATGTGTCTGAAAGACAAAACAGAGAGAAAAGATGTTACCAATATAGTAGCGTGGGTAAAAATTGAAATAGTTCTATAAAACTACCGCTCTGGTACCTACCTCTGCATTCATATTTCAGATCAGAGAAGTAAACCATCTCCTGAGAGAACACGTATAGGCCCAGTCGCCCACCAGCGTACGTCTTGTCGTAGATGTTTCCAGAATCGGCCATGATTCTTTTGCCTTCATACATGACCACTCTGTAGAGATAATGTACAAACATTAGGCCAGTACAAACTACAGTGATTTGAGTGACAGGACATCATCGAGGTGATTAACCCACCTAATAAGTCCAGTTTTGGGTCTGTGGGTCAGATGCCACCTGTAGGCTGTGAAGTCCTTCCAGCCAATGTTCTTGGGGTCATGCCACAGAGTACGTACCTGATGAGATGGAGCAATATTGGTAAGGTGACTCTCAAAAATTGTTGAATATATCTCTAGTAAGGTGCCAACAAATGCACTCACCTGTCCTGGGGTGTCTCCGGTGTGCCACAGGGCGTTCCTCAAGTGCTCGCCAGGTCCAGTGGTGGAATTAACAACTTTGATTGACAGTCCAGAGTAACCCTGAGCTTTTGTGGGTGTGGTGGACCAGTAGGTCTGTGTGATCTGTTTCCACATCACCGTGTAGAATCGCGAGCTGGACTGGTAACCGAACACGAACCCCGCATAGTCATCGTCTCTGTCCGTGTTAATGAAGAAGGTTCCACTGAAATCCACTGCACTGAACTCATCATAACCTGACATAAAGTACAAGATATTTTAGAAACATGTTGATTTCCGCTTTGTGATTATGACCTGAACTTTCTCTTACATACCAACAGCAATGCCAGGGTCGCAGTTGACGGTCTGTACCAACTCTTTGCCCTGATGCCGCACCACCCAGTTAGGGTCGATCTGCGAGGTGCCTGTTGGGTCTAAAGGAACCATTTGGAATCTACGGAAATCAGTTTCACTGATGGCAAAATTCTCAGGGCACACATCATAAATATCCAAAACGTTGTCTTGATCAAAGTCATCTTTGCAGATATCACCACGGCCATCGCCTGCAAAAAAATTAAAAAAGAGATCTAATCCAAAATCCACATCTGAAACTTTCCTTATCCGCTAAACATCATCGACATAATGTTGAGAGACTCCCTCACCATCAGAATCTGTCTGATCAGGGTTGAACGCCAGCCTACAGTTGTCTTTGTCGTCAGGAATGCCATCGTTGTCATCGTCGTGGTCACAAGCGTCACCCTTTCCGTCCTTGTCGTGGTCAGCCTGGTTGGCGTTGGGTATGTAGGGGCAGTTGTCCAAGTTGTTCTGGTGACCATCCTCGTCAATGTCCTGGTTGTTATCGCACTTGTCTCCTACGCGATCTGAGTCTGAATCAATCTGTAGAACAGAATTCCTTTATGATGACATCTCTCAGCGGCTGACTTTCACTCTATAAAACCCTTGTCTTGCAAGTGATGCAAGTAGTGTCCAGTGTGCAAAATGACTATTTTTTTATGTCAGTTGCTATGAAAAGATGGGACCTGACTTTTTACCTGATCAGGGTTGTGTTCCAGAGGGCAGTTGTCACAGTGGTCACCCACGCCGTCCCTGTCAGTATCCCTCTGATCCACGTTATAAACATACGGGCAATTGTCGTTCTCATTCAGAACACCTTTTGGGTTAAAATATACTTGTTATTTTTTTGGACCTTTCACCTGGCATAAAAGGTAAGCTGCGACTTGAAAAGTTCACTTACCGTCACCATCAATGTCGACAGCGCAGGCATCACCCTCTCCGTTATTGTCGGTGTCAGTTTGGTCAGTGTTAGCCTCGTAAACACAGTTGTCACAGCGATCGCCGACATCATCTCTGTCTGCGTCATACTGGGCAGGGTTGTACAGTCTTGGGCAGTTGTCCTAGATAATTACCAACATCAAATAAAACATTAATTACTGAAAATATGAGTGCAGATGTGCTACATGCTAAACACCTTGACTGACAGAAAAGTGAGACTTGTTTTTGTGTTTCCCAGAAGGACAATAGCTTCTGCTGTTTGCTATGTCAGTGAAGACAGCACTTGGCATTCGGCTGGCTCACCCTATCATCTGGAATCCTGTCATTGTCATCATCCGTGTCACATTCATCACCCAGACCATCTTTGTCATGATCCTCCTGGCCAGAGTTGGGAAGATTGGGGCAGTTGTCCTGGAGAAAATCAAAGGAGCACTTTAGAAACCAATACAGTAATATTACTACAGTAATATTACGAAGACAGCGAAGACTGGTCATAATGGTGATTTGTGCTTGGTCATTTAGTGCCCAGCTACCTTCTTGCAGTGGTAGGTGGCATTCTCGACACACAACAAGTCGTGGTTGGGCCATCCGTCAAGGTCAGTGTCCTCTCCACAAATATGACCGTTTCCTGCATACCCAGGTTTGCACTCACAGCGGAACATGGACTCACTGTAGACCCCCAAGTAAATGCAGTTTGCATTTTTATGGCAGTCGTGGCTTCCATCCTGACAAGGATTACGTGGTTTGCACACCTGGAAGGGATTCATAAGAATCAAAATGTCAAAAACTGAGAGGTGCTTTCCTTCAGACAACAGGGGCAGTTAGTTAATAATAATGCTATATCTCTTACCTGCTTTTTGGCAGTTGCTTGCTCCACTCCCCGCCCAAAGGGCTGAGGGCCAGAGAACCGAGCTGGGCAGGGCAGGCAGTTGTAACCTGGTTCTGTGTTCTCACACAGGTGGACTCCGTTATGAATGTGGCAGGCATCAGGGACTGCTTTGCACTCATCAATGTCTCTGCAAGTGATGCCGTCTCCAGTGTAGCCAAGTGGACACCTGCCACAACGGAAGGAGCCGTCGGGGAAACTGGTGCACTTCGCCCCAGGGAAGCAAGGGTTGGACAGACAACCATCTGTAGGAAATATTATTCCACATTTTTAAAGGCTGATCTCCTCTAAGTGAGATGGTGTCGGCAATGGTTTAATCTCGCGTGCTTACCAATAGGACAGTCTTGTTTGTTGCACACTTGAGACATCTTAGCCTCACCAACACAGTCCATTCCTCCAAATTTGGGGGCAGGGTCTGAGCAGAGACGCTTGCGGGTCTGAATTCCTTTGCCACAGGTGAGAGTGCAGGTGTCCCATGGTGACCAAGGTCCCCAACCTCCATCGACTAAAGCATTGCATAAAAACATTTATGTTAGCCGAGCTCCATGTACTCTAACTCACACCCGCACTTTGATTTTGAAATTCAGCTCACTGGGACAAGGTGACTTGTGGCAGATTTCAGTTTGACGTCCTTCACCCTGGCAGTCCATGCCACCCATCTGGGGTGTGGGGGAGTTGCAGAGGCGTATCCGGGTGATGACCCCCTCACCACAGGTTACAGAGCATGATGACCAGGGAGACCAGTGGCTCCAACCACCATCCTGTTTGACTGTGAGCAACACATAGAGAACCCCATATGCTTTCATACTTTTCATCCCACTGTGGTTTCTTTAAGAATGCGGAGTGACTTACATCGTTTGTCGCATTCCTGGGGGTAGCAGTCGCGGGTCTGGACAGAAGTGCCCTCGCAGTCGCTGTTGATGCGGTCGCAGGAGCGTCCGCGCTGCTGGATGCCTCGACCACACGTCACAGAACACTGGGTCCATGCAGACCAGGGAGACCACCCACCCTGATCAGAAACCATTGCTGTTTTGGAGGGAAACATATTAGAAATGAGGGGTTATAAATGGAAGAGATAAAGGAGAGTATTCAAATGTGCAGATGCTTTAATAATAAGCTTACAACTCCCGCAGCGAGGGCAGCACTCTCCGTCAGGCACGGTAGCGTTAGCACACGGGATCAGGGGGCAGGAGATTTTACGACACACAGTAGCAGAGTTCTGGACAGAGGAACACTCAGATTAGAGCAACCATAACAAGTGCGCTGACTGGACCTGTTCCAAGCCTAATTGCTGCATTTCACAATGGAGTGAGCTTAATGACATCATGCAGTGTTTACAGAAAATGTAATCTGTGCTAACACCCTCCCTCCGAACTAATTAAAGCAGCTTCAGCAACCTTCATTCGATATTGCTGAAGCCTTGCGACCGTGAAGAATGATGCTGCTGCTCATGTAAACACCATCGTTGCTTTGTTACAGCAGGTTTACAGGAAGCACGATGACAGTTTCCTTCCTCTTAAGGTTCTATTCCAGGATGCGTGATGACACTTACCTGGCAGGTGCACTCGGTGCAGCTGTCCACCGTCCACTCGTCTTTGTCCTGGTACACAATGCCGTTGTGGATGCAGATTCCGCTTTGGTTGTTCATTTGATTTTTCAGCAGCATGCTTTCCTCAGACTGTGGAGGAGGGAGGGAGAGAGGGAGGGAAAAAAAGGGTTGATCGGGGCAAAAGATGGAAAACTTTCACGTTGCCAACGTTCCAGTACAAATGAATCGTTGACCGACACTGTGATTAAGACATTGCTTGACTCTAGTGAAGCAGTGCAAACACAGCCAACAGCCAACCAACATATTTGTGTATTCAGATGGGTCTCATTAAGGTTTTGGCCACAGGCTGCTATTCCAGCGACAAGTGGTTACAAACGCAGGATACTTTAACTGGAAGCAAAGGGAAAGATGGAGAGAAGGGGAAACAGTGGCAGAGGGCAGTCCCTGGTGGAGCTCACCACTTTGCGCAGGTCAATAGACAGTTTTTTCACGACCACACCGATTCCCCTGAGCTCCCTAAACATGCTGGAGATTTCTTCGCAAGACAAACCACAGACAGGCTGGACATCTGGATGGAGAGAGGAAAAAAAGACGGTTAATGACTTCATGTCCAGACCCCAATGAGAAAGACCTTTGCTCTTTGGAGAGGACAGATCTCACCTTTGGGTTTTTGGCCAGTATAATCACTCCGACGGAGGGGCTGGACCCATTGATAGGGTTGTCCAGGGTCATGACATCAGTTAACATGGCTGCAGGGGGATGGGGGAGAGTGAGGTGTATAATCAGTTCTCTGGGGCGCAATGCACTTGTCATTCAGTATGTTTAAACATGAGCTTGGTTAAGGTCAATAAAGTGATTCCAGCTCATCTTACCTCCATTCTGGCATCCTTTGTTTCTCAAAATGGCATCAAGTGAGGTCCCAAAAACAAAGCGCACATTCTGCAGCACTCCCTGAGAAACAAATGACACAAATCAGTCATTTTCACTTTCATGTTAGACCTTGAGATGCTAATGAGGTTTCTGCTTCTTACCGTGAATTTGTCCCTCACGGCTCCCTTTGCGATCCTGAGGGTAGCGATGTCCGCCAGGTCCTGGGATAGCACCTTGTGGATGGGCAAATCCATCTCTGCCTCATTGACCTCCTCGCAGCCCACGTAAAGCTTCACTCGGTCATCCTGAACAAACAGCGTGATGTTCTTCCAGTGTCCTGTGGCCAAATCTGCATCCTCGATAGACGCAATCTGCTGCTGGTTGGCAGTGGAGTAGACCACATCCAGGGAGTTCGCCCTCCCATTGGAAACAATCTCAAAAACGGATCCTGAGCCGTCATTCTTCTCAATGGTCAAAATGCTGCCTCGGCTTCTCTTGAACTGCTTCAGGTTGATGATGAGCAGGAAGCCCCTCTCAGCCAGGATGGAGTCAAGGATGTCCCTGAAGGAGCTGTCGGGGACTGAGGGGATCAGGTCTGCATTCAGAACCTTGTAGGCAGGGCTGTAAGGATCTGCACCTTTGACCAGGGTTACTCCATTCTGCCGCTTGCTGACCCGAGCCAGATCAAATAGGTCATAGACACTGTTATCATCTGCGCTGCCTGTGGTCAGAGAAAAAGTTGAATTACTCACTTCTTCTCGTATAATAACAGTGTGCATGAAAATAACCAGAGGGATGAATTATAGTCAGGCTTCTTGGACTGAAATGTGCCAGTAGAAGCAGAATATATGGAAAATATATAGAACGTAGAAGAGAATGCCGAAATAAAGGAGCAATCAATGTCAGAAATATATGTAGGTAAACACTATATAGACATTTGATTTTACAGTTGATAAAGGCGAGTTTTAAAAATGAATTTCTCTTCTTACCAGCCAGTCTGGCGCCTCCACAGCCCGAAAGCATCAGCAGTAAAAAGATGCCACAGAGCATCATCTTCAGATCTCAGGTGATCCCTGTAACAAATAAAATCAGCGTTAAGCACACGCCTTTAATCAATAAATATCATCGATAACAGCCGAATACAAACCTTAAAAATAACTTTAAAAGTCCTCAAAAAAAAAGAAAGACAGAATATAAAATTCCTCGCTTGGTAGACTATTTACTCCGTTTCTCCTCGCCAGGTTTCGTCTCCTTTTCTCGCTTTATTCCGCAGCTTGGGCTTAATCTGATTTATCCCACCGATCTACGGGCTTTTTAAAGAGTCTGAGGACATTCCTGAGGTCCCCTCCGGACCAATGGGGTATGGCTGCACATGAGAGGGACGGACTTGTTTTCTTACCTCACAGCCAGTCAGAGAAATATCCGCGACGCACACAGAGGGGGGAAAACGCATTCCTGAATTTCCATCATCGGTCAAATATTTCATACACGCGTCCGAGCCAAGGCTCGATCATTTCCGCTCGCATAAAACGTTTAATTATTCGTCTACGTGCTCAATTAAAATGAAAATGCTATTTTCTTGAAATGTAAATGGCGCTTTATGTGTATTGTGTTTATGTGACCATAATAATCCACCAGTGATTCCAGAATGGTAACATAAAACCAGATGCGAGTCTGTAAAAGTTGCGCAAAACATCAAATAAAATCACATAACCATCTTCTTGTAAAAAATCCAACTTTTCTGCATGTTTTTGTACAAATGATTTACGACTATAGACTTGCCCTTCGTGCAGTTCTTCTTTTGACCGCCAGGGGACAACTTGACTCGGTGAGCAGACCATCTGAGAGAGCGTGTATAAAATATTAATCATCACTCTACAGTACAGTTTAAACACCTATTACTGTCTAAACACTGACATTAAATGCCAAATTGAAAAATGCTTTCTTTAAAACGGTGATGATTTATCAAAAAGGATATTACTACAATAAATAAAACTACTCATATTACTTAGAGACTTAAATGAAGACATCGGCATTTCAGTGAAAAATCATGTTCTGTTAAATGGAGTACTCTATGAAAAGATGAATATCCACAGCAATATGTTAGACTTCCTACAGCGGCGGCAGGATGATTTATGCACATAGAGGAAGTTGGAAGGGACGTGTGACAACGATAAAAGCGTGCTGGGAGACGGCTGCATACTGGAACGTCTAAACTTTGGAAAAGCCCGACAGTCCAGGAACTGCCCACATATACAACTGCACATGGAGGAAAGACTGTCTGTGTATACATACTACAGGAACTCTGACTTTATACATTTAGTGGCTTTAGATTGGAAAAACGTTTCATTTAAAGAATTGTTTGCGACGCTTCGCCTGACACGGCGGTGCTGAAAGGGGAGTCTAGATGGGCAGTGTTGACTCAGGTGTATGAGTGTGTGGAGCAGGTTATATTAAGCCGATCAACTGTGTTGAAATGCAGGATTTTTCAGATGTGACACCCCACCAGATTTGTTCCGTTCACCTGGGGCGAATAGAACCAAAACATTGTATTTTTCCGTGTTTCCGCCTGTGCCAGTTTGTGTTTATGACTGCTTGGCAACAGAAGACTGAGATGAAACCAGAATCTGAGGATGGGTTTGGACTGTTAGGTAACACATGACGCAGGAGCTCCCGCTGACAGGTTAAACGTACCATCCTGCGCCGTGACTAAGCTAAAAAACATTTCATGTCTGTGCCACCTCCAGAGCTGGCCGGGGTCCACTGAAACGTGCCCTGGAGCTGCAGGTTTTACCAGCTGAAGAAGAGGTTCATGCAACACGTTTGTGAGGCCGAAGCTTCTCCGGAGGGTTTTGATAGGCAAGCGGCTCCTGACCATATCATTCGTCACTTTATCTGTCTCAAACTGGAGTCTCGGGGGGGAGCGAGCGCATGTAAATCATGTTTGAAGGGAGCCACTGTGAGAGCGAAAATGGAAAATGTGTGTGAGAAGTCTTCCGGAAAACTGGGAGCGCAAAGAAAAACATGAGTCACTGATAAAGCAATCAGGCAGTGCTCAGCCCGAAGGTCATCGCTGATCATATTGTGCTGCTGGAACAACTGCTGCCTGTCAGTGGAGCACTGAGACTATTCTGTGAACGGCAGTTGCATTCGTGGTGTGTAAGAGCAGAAGCTGAAATGTCCTTCTGAGAAATGATGGGGTTGAAAAGGCATATTTAATGAAAGGAGCTGCGGCAGCGTCCAGGCAGACGCTTAAGCTGTTAAGTCTCCCGTACATGTCCAACTTAAAATGACTTGGACCTTTCGGCCGGTGTAAATCACTGAGCTTAAAATCCCTGTTGGTCCCAGAAGGATAAAAAAAAGAGGGGAAATGTTGATATCACTGGTGCTTTCAGAGCTGGTGTAGCTTAACAAGACGATGCTCAGCGAAGCTGCATGACAAGAACTGGCTGTCCGTGTGGCGAGATCTGTGAAAGTAGCTCCGTCTTTATCCCCGAACGCGCATTAATCAATCCTGTTTGACGCTTTGACTCCTTTCGCACTGCAGCTCGTTATTGGATTTTGGTTTCAAGTCTCGCCGCTCTGAGCAATCCCACAAAAGGATTAGCTTGCGGTGGCATCTAGCTAGCTCATCCTTGGATGTATGCATGGAAGAAAATGATAAATTGGCTCAAGAAAGCCTCCTTGAGTCCGACAGCTGATGTCAGAGTCTGATCACGTTGGGCACCCTGAAAGCTCGTCAGCGTTGGTTTTTCTTTTACCTCCTTCAGACGGATAACAAGTCACCCGTGCAGCTCCTAGCAGCTCCGAACAGGCCACGTGCACAAAGGCGTTTCATGTTCGGTGAGCGGCTGTCGTGAATTGGCTGCTGTCATTCCACTCACGCCTTCTTCCATGAGTTCCACGACTGAATAATGACCTGACAGACTGTCAGACAGGCCCAGAATTAGGGTGGTCCTCTGAAAGAGGCCCAAGAAAGCATTTTGTTTGTAAAAGACTGACAGGTCACACAAGGACCGAGTAATTGCTCACCATTCGTACCACGAGATTGCAGTGGGGGGTGATACCCGCACAAAAGATTTTTGGACAGTTCAGCTCCCTAAAAGTCATGATAAAGCACTTTGATGGCCGCTTGGTGGCTGCTGGGATTGTAGATCTGCAGTCCAAGGTCAAAGGTCAAAAGTTGGATGTCTATTTAGTGACGCAGACTGCTGAAGATGCCATATCTAACAAAGGTTTCTTTATTGGCGTTCATTTTCTTTTAAAAATGACGTTGCCATCTTTTCTTTTGTGGGGGAAAAAGCCACATCCTGGTCTGAATGAGCTTATTCCTCAGTAGAGGGAAATTAGGGAAGTTGACACTCTGTTAGTGAAAAGAAATTCCAGGCAAATCCTTGAAACGGAGCACCGTTGGAGCCTGTCTCTCCCACAATTCCTCACTTGGAAATAGTAGTTTATAATGAAAATAGCTCCCTGATGATGCTACTGCGTTGAGCTAAGCTGAATTAAGGCAAATTCAATGGCTCCGTTTCATCTTCCCACATGTTCACACCCTCTCCCTCTGCTGATTTCCCCTGTTTTTCTTGGTCTGCTCTATAAATTCCACACCGATTTTAGGAAGTGCGCTCTTGCCACGTTGACCCTGAAGGATATTAAAGTGGGGCCGACACAGTCTTGACCCCAGGCAGCGCAGTAAACCCTCCCGGAGCTGCCATCCCCAAACACGACAGTCGTTTAAAAGCTCCGCAGGTTCGCCCTCGTCTCCTTTGCAGCTTTCCCATGACATCAGAGCTCTGGGATGATTCACGTGGTCTAATTCTGTCAAAATAACTTAATGGAGGCAGACATGAGCCCGCAGGGAGCCGTGGGCTGTTTTAATTTAAGCACCTTTAGGGCTGCATTTAACTCTTTCCGATCAACTGAGCTGAACCGAGTCACCTCTGACACGCGAGACCTGCTTCTGTACGATGAAGGACTTCCTGCAGCGTCCTCATCAGCAAACCCATTCACCAAACTGTCCATCCCTAAGACAAACACCATCAATAAGGTTGCCATGGAAGCAGTTACCTGTTGCAAAGCTTGGTATCGGATGGTTGTTTTTCGCTCGTGCGGGTCAAAAGGTGACAGCGAGCAGGCCTGACGCCAGCTCAACCCTTTTTAAGGAAGCGCGTCACCCCCGGTGCTTTGAACCGCTGCACGTGACTGACCTATTTTCCGCAAGCACGGAGGAGAAGGCAGATTTACTGTCCGGGTCCCCCGTGCACACATGAGCGGCCTTTGATTGAAACCTGATTTCATGACCTGAAATCTAGCAAAAACTCTCCTATATTTGGAATTTCATACATTCTGGCAGATGTTATTGCTGAGTAGAAGCAGGTGGGACTGTGATGTTTTTCAGCTTTACAGCAGATTCGCCTTCAGCTATAGGTGACATACTGTACCTCAGCATGAGCTGCCCTGGAATTCCCAGCTCACATGATCGAGCTTGTCGGACGTTCGTGCAGCTTTAGAACAGTAACTCATGCACTGATCTGGAAGTGCACTATTGAAAGTGATTTGACACCACATCCCAGTGACCCCATGACCTGTAGGAACTCTCTGACATTGACTTTTGCTCGTGTTTTGGCCTCAGCGAGGCGGTGCGTGAGTGCGCCGCGCAGCGGTTCAGTCACTGCTGGTTCATCTGGCTGCTCGAAGTAAAGCAGAGAAAGTGTCCGCGGAGTTCTGGGGAGCGTTCCATCTCAGGCCATTCCTCCACTCCTCTCCTGGAAACCCATCAACACGCCCTGTCAGCCTCCCCGTGTAAAATCTAATTCATGGCGGCGTTTGTTTTCTCTCCTCGTCTTTGTGCTCCATCAGCCAGTTTCTTTCCTTTTTTTTCTTTTAGATTTACGGCTGCTTGTGGCGCTCCGGCTTCCAGTCAGTAGTGGCTCATTTGCCAAGCGTCGCAGGAACAAGTTTCAATGAGAACTGCGTCTGCCTTCACATGTGACAAAAGCGTGACTTTGCTCCGAATTTGTGAATCGGGGCCGCGTCATTTCTTCTCTCGAATGTATGTTTATTTGTTGATTTGGAAGTTCCACCGAATTCTGCACCCAAAAGCAAAATAAGACATCATCTTGTTTGCTATTTTTTCCTTCCTTCTTACAGTTCCGCATCTTGAAAACCGATCTGCGCTCTTCCCACAGCGACCGTCCTGCTGCAGCTGCGGGGGGGCGGTTAAGAGCTGGAAAGTCTCATCTACAGGCGTCAGCGTAAACACGGGCGTGAGTTACTGCGGCTCCCTGGAAGGCACCGACCATTTCGACTGCTTTTACTGCAGAGTCCTGGAGACAGGAGCTGTGACCAGCGCCACATTGGTGAGCCAAAACGTCCAATCAAAGGCCCTCGTTATAAACGATCAGTTATAAACTGTCCATCTGCGTCGGCTGCTGTCTATCCCAGCGGCCACGGGGACGAGAGGCCGCCTGGACGGGTCACCAGTCTATCCCAGCGGCCACGGGGACGAGAGGCCGCCTGGACGGGTCACCAGTCTATCATAGCTGGAGCACCTGGAGAAAATCCTGGGAATCAACATCAGTGAGCTGCGTTTAAACTGGATCCGTGCACGGGCCGTGCACAGGTTATCGGTCGGGCGAAGGTCCGAGGGTCTTGGATATCAAACGTCGTCATCATGTGGGGAAAATAACATCCTAATTCTTTCAAGGCTGCTTTTTCGTTATAGCCAGATTCGTAATGATTATACTTAATAAATTTGTTTAATGGTACAAAGATTCTTTTGAGGGTTCCAGGAAAAAACAACAGGTGCGACCTGTTTGTAATCGTGAATAATGAGAGGACTCTGGGCAACAAGCGTGTTGCTCAAACAGTGGAACTTCATCATCCAGGGCTTTTTTATCCTCATTTCCAGACCCAGCAGAGATCACACAGATGTTCCCTGCAGGATGCAGCTTTTATTGTTGTCATAATTCACTCAGATGTTTCTCAGAAAAACCCAATCAGGGCTCATGCTTTTCCTCATTTTCTGGAAAGGAAGAGGTTAGCCCAAATATGGTATTTCCAAAGTTTCTTTTGTGCTCAAAGCTGCAAGGAAAGTTTTAATGTTTCATTTTTAATGTTTCATTTCACTTGCCAACTACCTCATTTGATCGGGTTAGATTTGGAATAGTTTAGAGGGGGTTGTCCCTTTGCACATCAGCCCAGTAATGCTTTGGTTGTCTTAAACAACCAAAGCATTCCTTCTGCGTGTGTGTGTTCGTGTACGTGCTTCAGAGGGATGTGCATCACACTTGCTCAGTGAGGACTTTTTGTTGGGGTTGGGGATTCAATTATGATGGTCAGGACCAGGGTCGGGGGCTGGGGATGCTCTATTTCACTAAAAGTCCCCATAAAGATAGATGTACTCATTTGTATATTCGGGTGAGATAATCGGACAATTGTACTGAAAGGGCTGCTCCTCATGGTTTTCCAGAAATTGTGTCATCGGCTGCCGGGAACCCCGAAACCCCAACATCCCTGCTCACACTTTCCATGCGGTGCAGATCGGGGGTTCCGTCCAGCGGCCGGGCGATAACTCTTGCTGTCATGTCTGAGCGTTTACCGTAAGGCTGAGGCATGCTGAGGCGATGTCTCGGGGGAACCGTCGGAGGTCTCAGATTTGAACGCAGCTGCTCTACAGGAAAATCAGCTTCTGGATGCTTCCGATAAACAAAGGGGAAAAAAAGGGGTTCCCCGAATGTCTTTATGGACAATAAAACTAGTACAAAAGTGGAATTACTCACATCATTAATTCACCTTCAGAGTGTTTATCAGGGACCTCTGGAGAGGAACGATGAGCCGCCAACACCAAATGTTCTGCACTTGACCAAACAGAGAGCCGTCAGCGCACAGCTGCATGCACTCACAGCTTTAATTGCGCTCGCAATAAAAATGTGAAATTTTTAAAGTTAAAACTGATTCAAATGCTCCATGTGAGCTCATTTGTTTCCTGTTGGGAGGTAACAAAACAAGCTGCAGGAGGAGTCGCTGCATTCATCCACCAATGCACCTAAAGTCTTCAGCTCTTACCGGTCGATACGTCGGGGTTTTAGATGAGCCATTAACACAACCGCGCTTCTTTTGTGAGCCAAGACTCCAAGTTTTAAGCAAAGGTTAAACATAAACAGCACTTGTTTGGTAGATGAATCCAGATGGAACTGAGGAGAAGACTCCGAGTGAGGTGAATCCTGTTCCAAATGAGCAGGAAGGTCAAGCTCCTCCAAATGCTAACGAGGGAAAACCGGTAAATCAATCAGAGAGTGCGTGTTGCACTGAAGTCCCTTTGTTGCTCCTCAACATGTGCCAGACAGGGCGGATTGGGCAGGAAGAGCTCTGGGACGCCTTCCAAACCTCGTGGCACTTCTTCTGCACGCTGACTCTAAAAGTTTAATTTTGATTTCACGTTAGAATCCCTGAAGGATTTCCGCTGTGCAGCCCGTGGATCAGTGCAGGACCAAGCTCTGTGCGGGTCAGGGAGATACCTGAGCTCTCCACGGTGAGGCATCATCAGAACCCTGGGGGGGTCTGTTGCCGAGGGGAGACGCGGCACGAGCCAAGCGAGGCCGCTGATCGATGAAACTTTAAATGCGGCGCGACGGGGAGCGGTTTCTTCAGCCGCGCCATGTTTTCAAACTTATTCGCGTCCGGCTCCCCCGCACGCTGCATCGTGTGCGAGTTGGTGTCCTGCACGTTGGGCATGTGCCCTGGCAATGTGCTGCGTCAGGCTGAGTGGAGAAACAGAAGCTGAGTGTGCTGCCTCCCCTCACGTTCCAGACTCCCCAAAATGCCTGTGAGTGACACTTTCCGGTGGTGCTCCCATAAGGAGGTATAATAAAAGGGCGTGCTGCTCGCTGGGCCTCAGCACTGTGCAGCAGCATCTAATGGAGCGCCCCCCCCCCCCCCCCCCCCAGCAGGGATATATCTTTTCCAGACCCCCATCAGGAGGCTGAGCCAGGAAAAGCTGCTGGTAGTGAACAATTAAACAAACCCCATATTGTTCACTTCTGATTAACTACGCTGGACCACGAGGTTTAATGGTGCTAGCATTGTGGGGAAAATGCACGACAAGGTGGAATACACACATTATTATTGAGTCCTGCTTCTACTCTAATTTAACACAAAATCCCACTAATGTAGTTACACAGATATCAGGTATCATATGGACTAAAGTCACAATAAACCCACTGACAACAGAAACCAATTGGCCTCCATAAGTATTGTATTCTGTTGAGGTCCTTGCATAATATCAGACGCTGTTAGTAGCATTCTCAAAATCTGCTAATTAAAACAGACCGTTGGAGAGCCAGTGGGGAATCTGGAACTGATGAATGACAATAAAACCTACACGAGAAGTCTCAGCACTTTCTCAAGAAAAACAAGAGCAGGCTTCAGACAGGAGCCTGCAGTCGCTCTGAAGTTCCCGGTGACGGTCTGGACGCGTCCGCACGGAGAAAGGACGATAAAACATAAAGGGATGACGGGGGGGTCATCAGTGGGTGGATCTGATTTATAGCAAATCTGCTCTTCAAACGATGTTCCCGACACTCCAAGTGTCACAAACAGCTCATATTTAAGCCCCGAAAATCTGAAATGAAAAAAACAAAACCCAAAACACATTTTTTTTTTCTTTTTGGAGCTTAGTCAGCAGCCACTGGGGTCTGGATCATGTCTCAGGATGAGTTCGAGGAAAGAACGCAGCACTGAAACAAATATCACTTTCTGTCCGACATTTTCCCCCTCACATATTTTACATATTGTGATCCCGTTTAGAGAAAACGGGGTCTGCCAGTCACCTCGAAGAGCCCAACGTTGTTTCGTTTCAGCAACAGTATCAGTGATTGGTGTCTGAAATGTTCCGATGGAGGCTGTCGTGTTTCACAAAGGCATGAAAAAAGGAGGAACCAGTGGTAGACTCAGTAGTTATTGACCTTTATATAGTTTAGAGGAATAAACTATTGAGGGTGGATGGAGTTCTTTGAATGATACAAAGGTTAAATAAATTGTGGTTTGTAGCTATGCCAGCACCTCTGGTGATGTCACAACACAAGCGTTTCTCCTGCTCTGCCGCCGCAGTTTCATACAGTTCCAAGTATCCCAAGTGAGCCAGTACGCATGGACTTCACATTGTCACTTCATTATGTTTTCTTTTGCTAGCTGCCACCTCCAGGCTGTAGCCCATATAAATATTAGCAAAGTCACCGTCGAGCCAGCAGGCTAGGCTAAACCTATAAAGTATTGAAGAAAAACAAAGGGGGTGCAACATATACATGGTTTAAATAGTTGTTTCAGAGTCTGACAGTGGATTCAAGCTCAACATGAGTACAAAAACACACCATGACAGCTGAGTGTTTTAATGGGGACCAGTTTTAACAGACCCCCTTCTGTACTGGCTGAAGGATTTATTCGCATCCATTTTCCTCCCGAGAGGTTTTGGAGTCTCCAGGCCTACGCCCCGGCTTCTGTTGTCTACGCGGACATTCGCTACTGTACACCTCCACAGCACAAACAGCTCACCCGCTCTGAGTACGCCTGTGATATATGAGGTGTGCGTCAGACCCGGTTTCCTCAGTTGCTGTGAGGAGCTGAGAATTCAGTCCGAAAAGTTGCAGAGCACAGAAAGAGCTGTGACGCCTGCATATATCTTAACATGCTTTAAACATTTGGTTTGGACAGTGGAGATAAATTTGAGCAGCTGCGCTCTGAGTAACGGCGAGTATTCAGCCCAGACTCGGCGCCAACCTGTGCTTTGCAGCAACCGTTCCCTGACTCACCTGTGTGTAATGCAGGTTCACTGACAGTGAGAGGAAATTTGTGAACAAAAGGATCACTTATCTTTGTTGACCAGTCATAGTGGTATGCGGTCTGTCTCACACCCTCTGTGTGAATGGACGTCTGACTGCTGGAGGTAAGGTGTGAGGTCTCTCATGGCCCACTGTGGCAGAGAGACGGCTAATGTTGCTCACCAGATTGAAAGTATTCTTCCTTGCGGAGACTGGAATATTCAGAATACTACAACAAAAATTTAAGTAAGGGACCAAGGTTTGAACCCTGAGGTACACCACGTGGGCTGTGATCTCCGAATGCAGCGAATCAAGAGATGTATCTTATAATATTCTACAAATATGCAAATATGCAAATATAAGAGGTAGCTTGACTAATGTCAGATCTGGCTGAATAAGTACAAGGTGAACTCCTGAGTCATCAACAAACAAAAGTTTATTCTTTTTTTTGTCTAAAAATCATTTAGTGCGTACTAGCTTCATCACAAAGTGACAAATAGAGAGATAGAGAGAGGGAGGGAGAGAGAGAGAGAGGCTTGAAGAGGCACTTAAAGATGCACAAAGGTTCTCTTGAGAGTGAAGATGAAGAGAGGAATATGATCTTTCCAGCAGGACAGACATCGATGGAGACGTCGCACCGCAGTCATGAAAGGAGAACGAACAAATGCCCTTCACATGAATCACTCGCCCTGACACGGGCTGACTTCCCACCCTCAGATATTTCAATAATCTACTCCTGAATTTATTGTCGGGACGAAAAGGCTGCCTGGCTGATGTGGCCCAGCCAAAACACGGCAGAAGGTTTAACAGGACTGTGAAAGAAGAACGGTTCCCAGTCAGAAAACTAGAGGAATCTCAGAGAGGTATGAGAGGAAACAGGAAAGGTTTGAGTAAAAGTTTGGCTGGAAAATGTTAAAATTTATAGCTTTACCATCTTGCACATTGACGGGGGAAGATCGTTCACTTTCCATCATAATATTGTTATAAGCTCATTGAGGGATTGTGGTCAGGAGCTATGGGTATTTTTATGCATTTGCAGGAATATCGGGATGTGCCGCTTTCGTGCGGCTTTAATCCTTCCCTTTTCCAAACTAGGAATTATCGGTGCTCTTGACTTCACTTCTGATGGTAAATGTTAGCCGGAGGAGTTCTTGTTAAAGTGGCATGAAATGATGGATTACAGACGAGATGGTGTCGACAGGAAGGACGTGACGGGCTGTGTTGACATCATCCCCAGAGCCTCTTTTCTGCAGATGGATATTTAATATTTGATACTCTTGCAATTACCATCATTTGGATAAAGTAGGGGTCAGCAACCTCAGGGGCGCTCTCCACTGTTGGTACACTGCAGCCTGATCGGTGGCCCACTCGTCATGGATACGGAGGATGTACAGATCAGGCTGACTAACCTGTCAATGAGTCAAAGTCAAATCGTTTCCAAGCACTCGTAGCAGAAGTTAACTACAACAAGAGTGTGTGAATACATTTGCAACAGTGGAGGCCTTACTATCGGAGCTTTCCCACTGCCGACACAGCAATTTGCAGCATTTCTGAGAGACGAAAAATGCAACAAAAAGGCCAAACACAACAGATTTAAAAGAAAGAGGGAAGGAAACTGACTCCACACTCTACAAAACCTTGGACGCCGGTCCATCCAAAGACATGATTTCGGCCCTGAGCTGGAAAAGAGTTTATCATAAAAGAAGTCGTGAACGTGGTAAGATTTATGTGATGTTCTTCTTTTACAGAAGGAATATGACAAGTGTCAGATAACCTCTGATCATCTGGGTCAGTGACCGTGACCCGAGGACGGCAGAGTCAGCAGCTGACCTCCGAACAATCGCACACCAGAATTTGACCTCTGAGCGTTGCCTGGACCCGAGGGCTGCTGGAGCCAAATGAGGCTGCGTTCCTAATCTGTGAAACAGGCAGCCAAATGTGTCCTGGACGAGCCTGTGTGCTACTGTAAATCATGACTGCAGTCCCTGAAAGGAGGCTGCCAGAGGAGTCAAACGGCCATTTGTCTTGCAGACAGAGTGCACAATAATACGATAATTAAAGACAAAATCTGCAAAAGGAATGCAAAATAGATTTCCTGGGAAAGACAAATAAATAGCGAGTGTCTGCACCCCCGGACGGGCTCTGGCCAGTCTAACTCGACTCCCTTCAGGGCAGCCTGACACGGTTCCAAAGTCCAGATAAAAACCGGGGTCATACGAGTCCAGGCTCCACATGGACTCCCAGCCTGATGGTGAAGGTGAGCTGAGGGCCGAGTATAATCATTCAGAGGCCGATAAAAGAAAAAGGAGGCAACTAATACAAAACATTGCGAAAGGACACACTTGATTTAATTCTATAATCTTTATTTGTCATCGTTTCGACTGGACTGTGTGTTTTAGGGATACAAAACACTTGTGATTACGGTGTTTAGCTCCAGCCATAATTCTATGCTCCGAGACTGCAGGACTAAACTCGTGTTTTCACAGCTTTCGGTGTGTCGAATTACATTCAAACCATTTTGAGACCATGTACAGATGTATTTTAATGGCTTTAACCAGCAGCTGAAGGGCATCTAAATATTAAAACTATAATTAAAATTGAAAATATCTGTTTATATATTATCTCATTCATGATAAAACGTGTGCACTGTTTCCATGATCTGCTTTGACAGGTTTTGAATATATAACATTCAATATTCAGCATTTATTTCTAATTAACCGGTGTAGCTCAGTGTGTCACTGGTTCTTGTCAACTACTTAATAAAACGATTGGAATAAATGTACATTATTCTCGTCCAGAATCCCAGAGTCCGAACAAGCAACATTGGCATCAAAAACTCCCTTTTACCAGGAGGAAACCTTGAGCCGGACCAGGCTCGTGTAAGGAAGGATGGGGGGGACCTCCTGCTGGGGAAAGTAGGAGAAGAGGAAATAAGGGAGAAAGAGAAGAACAGATGAACACATGCAAACACAATAATCACAGATTTATAGGTTATAGATTTTAGAAATGACTCTAAATGCATTAGAATTTTATAATTGGCTGATATATATTAGATGGGCCACTGGGAGCTGTTTGGACTGGCAGCATTTTACTGAAGGTTGAGCGCTGTTGCTTGTTCACTGAAGCGTGCTCGTGTCCACCGAGACCTGTAATTTCATTTAATTTGTAGTTTCCACATTCTTTATCTGAACGATGTCTTATTATATACAGTTTGCCGTTGCTTGTTTAGGCTATATTTAGTTTTTGAGATGACAACTTGGTACCGGGTGGATTATTTTCAGTCTTTGCGTCTGTTCCATGTGCAGCATCGGTAGAGTGACTGGGGCAACGCTGGTAGCCCGTGGGCCTGAAACAGTTGGACACAGGGGGCTGTATTGGAAACAGATGTGACCTGGAATGTCCAGCACATGGAAAAGCTGAGTGTGTCTATACCTCCGCAGGAACAGTGGAGCGAACAGCCAAAAGTCGACTTCACCAAAAGAAAAAAAAAGCTGTGGAAAATTGTGGGATTAACACGCTGAGAGCAGCCGTCAGCGCTGAGCTCCTTCCTGCGGTAAACGTGTCGACCTCCGGGGCGTCCTGAGCGAGAACCTTAAATGAAGCTAAAGCTTTACTTCGCGTACGTACGCTTTACCACAGAACGCGATGGCTCCAGGGGCCCGTTTGTCTTCATCCCAGCGACATCAGCGGCCTCCGCTGAGCCGATGACGCGGTTCTTAGACAGCAGAGGAACGTTCCTGTTTATTGGACGTGGAGAACGTCGTGGAAATAAATAGAAATTCAAACCGACAAAGAAGTTGCCTAATCTCTGTAAAGTTTCCTCCCCCGCCGGTGACCTTTCCTGCAGACCTTTGCCAGACAATGACAAAGAGGGTTGGGCGGGCGTGCGAGCACGAAGCAGCGCCGCAGGTACGTTACACCGCACGCTCCTCGCCAGACCCTCTAAATGACAATCGCATCTGTGGCTCCGGCAGAACATTTCACCTCGGGCTCGGCGGAGGGGGATATTTACTGCGACTTGAACATGCAATCATGGAAAAGTGTGAGCATTCCTCTGCAGAAACCTCTCTGCAGACACTAGACGGCATGTTTCCTTCTGCTAAAGCGCTCAGCCCTCCCGCGGCCTCGCGGCAGCCGCGCTGATCGCTCCCCGGAGACAAAGAGGAGGAGATATCTGGGCCACGACTGCAGGTATCGAACCATCGGCAGCTTCCTGGCTGCCACAAGGAAGAACTCTCGGTATGAGGACACGGGCGACGGCACCGTGACGTTCCAAAAGAACCCAGGGAAGAGTGGAGCTGTGATCTGACAAGGTTGAAGTATTAGATCATGTCTTCAGAAGCTTCCAGCGCCATATCTGCGGCCAGTCCGAGGCGCTCGTTAATAAAGATCTGAGACCCGCTGGGCTCGCGTCACGGCTGAGGCATTCGGATCGTTTCGCCGTCGCACTTTGTAACTTTAGCTTCAGTCCACTCAACATCGGCCTCCTGCTTTCTTCATTTTGTGGCTCTGTGCTGCAGGATGTTGATGAAAGACACAAGCTCATGTGGGTCACACGTGTATAAACACATTTGAGCAGGTTGGGAGAGCGATGCTTCTGTACCTGCTCTGTTCTTTAATGCACTTTTATTCATGCAGCTTCGTAACAAGATTCATCTCTGGGCGGAAACCCAGAGCCTGACCCCCGGGCAAGCAACAACAGCAGAAAACTCTGTTTTACTGGTTTAATGGGAGGAAGAAGTGAGCAGAACCAGTATGGGGGAAAGGAAGTAGAAGAAGGAGGACGAGGACTAACCAGGGAGGAGTTCAGTAGAGCTGCTGGTCTTTTCAATGGGGCAACAGAAGGAGACCCTGGAGACCCAGGACACGTTGGAGGGACTCTGTCTCACAGTTGACCTGGGAGGGCTGTGGGATGGATGGATGATGGATGGATGGATGGATGGATGGATGGATGGATGGATGGATGGATGGATGGATGGATGGATGGATGGATGGATGATGGATGGATGGATGGATGGAGGGATGAATGAATGATGGATGGATGAATAATGGATGGATGGATGGATGGATGGATGATGGATGGATGGATGGATGGATGGATGGATGGATGGATGGATGGATGATGGATGGATGGATGGATGGATGGATGGATGCATGATGGATGGATGGATGATGGATGGACGGACGGACGGGTGGGTGGATGGATGCCAACAGGTGATTGGTTCACGTGCAGATGAAAGACCAAGATCAAAGCTATCTATATGTCCACCTCCACCCGTCTCTGTTTCTACTTTATGACCCCACATGTGCTGCCATTCTGTCCACAACAATAAAAACCACATTAAGCGGGTCTCCCCTGAGTCATACGGGCTCGTATACTCTTTGCTTCTATACGTTCCAGTGGACGGTGGAGATCCTGGTTTCAAACACTGGGCTCATGGAGCAAATGTTTTATTGTAGCCAGCAAAATCTCAAGAGACAAAAGGAGCTTTGAAGAGCCGGCTGGATGGTAGAGCAGGGCAGGATGCCGTTCCAGGACTGACTGGGTGATAAATGTGGTTTTGATCACGGAATTCTCTTCACTTATATATCTGTAATTTTGTTAATTTTGTCATTACGCGTGTGTAGTTTCCTGTTTTTGGTCCGGGTCAGAACTGCGATGACGTGCCGGATGCGAAGTTAGTACGTGCTTGGTGTCTCCAACACTTTATCTTTTAGCTGTTTCCAGCTCATGAAGTGTTGGAGTCGCCTCTTTTTTCATCTTTCAACTCCGAAAGAGCTCAGAAAGCAGGTTGGAGGTCCCTTTAACGTATCCCCGCGTTACCCGTGTTCTTCTACATTCCTGGTTTGAAATGCTTCTGTCAACTGAAATAAATAAATGCGTTGGTCACCATCACGCTGGCAGTCTTGGTCTCCATCTCCGAGGAAAAGGAAGGAGTGAAAACGCTGAATTTGTAATCCGTGGCGCTTTTCCAGGAAAATATTCCCCCATTTTTTAGTTTTTTTTTGCAGGCATAAAATAAAAGTGTGGCCTTACAGAAATAAAAATAGTCCCGTGCCACGTGCTGCTCGATATTTCCATGTGATATACTGCCTTTTCCAGGCCAAAACAAAGTCTGCGTTACCTTTTGGAATAGCAGACTGTCAGGAGACTTCAAATGCAAATTTGAGAGCTGGATTTTGATCCCGATCACGGATATTGACTCACCTGATTGATTCTCCAAACTCTGGAAGTTAGTGTTGTGTTACCTTCGGAAAGGCGGGGCAACCTTCTTTATGCTGCTGCTGAGGCCCTGCTGGACGTGTGCAGCCACTCCTGCAACCATATTTATGTATTATTTACATCTATAATCCTAAACCTAGACCTTCCAGTCATATTTTAAGGCCCACCAACTTTAAATCCAATGAAATATGGTCGTTTGGGCTACAAGTTGGGAAGCTAATGGCGAGCTGCATATTAAAGGTTGTTAAACGGCTAATCACGGCTCTTCTTCACATCATCTTCTTCACCTTTTGCTGAGGTGACCCGTCTTTATTCTCAGTTTAACTCAGTTTAAATTTAGAAAGTGAAAGGAACGTTTCCAGATCTATAAATTGTTTAAAATGGGCTGGAAATATTTGGCCGTTTGGAGCTGCGTCAGCTCCCAGATAGCACGTCGTCCCTGACATTTACGGGCGCGCCACACACCGGGAATTAAAAACCGCACCGTCTTTAAAGTCAAGGCGTGTCACTCCACCGGGATTTTCTCTTTTTACGGAACCATAATTGCGCCAACCTCATTTCCGTCGACCAATGGGAATGCAGAGCTGCTGAAACCTGATGGAGACCAATCGGGGTTGTTTCTGCCACCCGCCGCCGTCACACTGGAAGTTTCTGGTATTTTCCAGCGCCGCCGCTGGATGATTTAAACTTCTGGACAAATGGAACAATTATTCTGGTGTCTCTCTGCTCCTGCAGCAGGTATGAGTGAAATGGTATCTGAGCAGGAATGCTGTGGTTAACCACAGTTATGGTGGTGGTGGGGGGGGGGGGTTCCTAGAAATGCAGTCGCCTTGTTAGAATTCGACTCCCCCCTCGGGTTGTCGCTGAGCTTGGCCACTGTTTGGGTTTTCCACCTGCAGCCGGGCCTTCACCTGTTGGACGAAGGAGCCTCCGTTTGCTTGAGTTGGATGCTGGACTTGACCGGAGGGTCGGCGGCGACATTAACCACAGGACAAATTGCCAATGGGGGGCGGGGGGGCAGAAATGGACCGAGGACCCACCAGACAGCTCGTTCATCTGGTTCTGACTTCAGTCCGCTGCCAGGACTCTGCTGCAGGAAGAGACGTGCTGCCAACAAGAACACGCCACAGCTGGGGAGGAAAATAAGGCTCCATTCTCCGCCGACCTTAGTTAGGGTGAAGCACTTTGTGGCGTTTGCTCCAGTAACGGGGGTCCAGCTCGGCGGGTCGGCCTCCAGAGCGAGTGCACGGAGTCACGTACCAACACTTAAAGCTTCACCGCAGCAGCGCCGAGGGTCAACTTAAACCCAATTTGATTTTATTAGCTCTAAACGCTCCTCACATGTTGGAGCAATTGTGCGTCGTCGTTAATGGTGCCAGAAGCATGTTGCCATTAATTAGCTTTCCCCAAAGATGGCGCGCTAATGAGCTCGAAAAAGTAGCTAACGTGCAATTCTGGGCTGCAAAAGTAAGAGCAAGAAATGACCCGGGAATTAAAGGGAAAGAATTAATTACGCTTTTAATCCCGATACGTCGTCTTACTGCAGCCGTCTGGGAGCATCTGGTTGCGGTTTCTCTCACCAACATTGCATTCGGACATTTTAGGCTTCAGATTCGAAAACTGTTCACTTTTATTGACTAAAATCACTCCAAACAAACAGTTTGTCGCTTCAGGGGGCAAAAGAATGAGCTAAAAGACGATTAAATGCAACAATTTGAATAGCTGGGAGATTCCGTAACGTACAAAAACATAGATTTAGACTCGTTTTGGGTGGAAAAGTTAACGTTAAGTTTCAACATCTGTTGTTCTGGTACCAAACATGCCAACAATAATCATTTTTCCTGTAAACAGGAATATGCGGCCATTGCTTCACGCAGGTGGTAGCCACGGTGACTGGACACGAGAAGGAGCGCTTCCAGTAATCAATAAAAAACTGACCTGGGACCAGCTGCACGCACACTCTCATCACACATTTCCAATTCCTTCGGCAAATTCCAGCACGCTGACTTGTGGCCAATAAAAGAACGGAACGTGTTCTAACTGAAACATCCTGATGGGAAACGCTGAAGCCGGACCATTTACTGTATATACACACTTCTGGGGACATTGTGTCCAATATTGTCCAATAATCAGAGGAATTCTGCACCGCAGCTTCTGGTTTCTGTGGTTTTTTACTAGTTTATTACAGATTTCTTTGATTTTAAGCATAAACTGTTTTTTTTTTTTGAAACACTGAATATTGGGCATCTTGTTGCACGGCAACCCTCTTCCTTCAGGCCAATTAACAGACTTATGGCCGTAAATGCAGATAAAATTGTTCGCACATGTGAGATGAGAGACGTGTCGGGAAGAATAGATAAATTTTGAGGACGATTACAGTCAGCAACAGTCAGAAAGTGACAAACCGCCCCGTCACTCCAGACGCGGCCGTCTGATTGCAAGCTAGCATGATGTATTCCGCCTAATGAAAAGCAGTAGTTCGCCTGACTCACGCCCAACTCTGTAACTACATCAGACGAGAAGGCCGCGTCTTCTGAGCCAGCGTCCTTTAATCAATCCAACTTTATTAACACACCTCGGACAACAGTAAAACTTTGTTGACTGAGCTGGATTAACAAACAGCAGATTTGTGTGCTGGTGGTGCCGCCGGCCATACCAGGCATTCCATCCACCTCCACAAATCCTTGTGCGCTCCACAGTCAAGCCTTGAACACGCAGCCTTGGTTGCCGTGGACACCCTCCTGTTATTGACATTTGCAGTTGTTGCTGTCCCTCCTGAGGACACGGAGGAGCCACCTTATAAGGCCAAAGCTTTCGCCTCACTCCTGGTGAGTACTCGGGGTGATTCCCTCCTCTCCGATGTTTTCTGTCGCCCTGTTGTGTCTGTGGGCTTTTTTTTTCCGGGAGCAAAAGCAATTTGTTTACGCGAACGGGATTTTTCCACTGCTGATGTCATGACTTCTGCACTCTGATTCGGTCAAGCTGAGTCACGGCAGAAAGGCTACCCTGGGAACGGCTTCCTGCTGAGGGAGGACTGTGTGGGGGCCGAGAAATCAACAACCTTATCAGCTTGAATAACCCCCCCCCCCCCCCCCCCACACACACACATGCTCATGTCCCTCTGAGTGTGAGACCTTAGGAAACAACCACGCACTGGGAAAGATTTGGCTGCTATTTCGGTGTGCGAAATATCTAATGAAGCATTAATGAAAGTCGTTTCATTAGAACCGTTTGAATCAGACTGATGGGTAAAGATCTGAATACTGACGATCTGGGGCTGTTTGCGTGAGGCTCCTACGGTAACGGGAGGTCAGCGGGGGCGACCTTTGACGTGCAACAGTTGGAAAAAGTGCAATTAATAATAGGAGAAGGCCGCATTCCACTTGGGTGAGCCACATCCCTGTTCCTGTTTGTCGGCCGGAGCGGCTCGCTGGTGTCTTTCATCTAACAAAGACTCCATAAATGTTTCCGCACCTGTACGGTGGCTCTCCTGGGACGGGAACGTTGGCGTCTGGAGATGAGTGGTCACCTCGTTTCACGCAATGGCAACAATACGGCTGCCACATTGTTGGTCAACGTGTCCGAGCACAGCGGCATCGTAGCATCGTAGCATCGTAGCAACACACCTCTGAACTGTGACCCGTCCAGGGTGAGTTTCTCCCTGATGGGACAGACTCTGGTACCAGAAGATGGATGGATGGATGGATGATGGATGGATAGATGGATGATGGATGGATGGATGGATGGATGGATGGATGGATGGATGGATGGATGGATGGATGGATGGATGATGGATGGATGGATGGATGGATGGATGGATGGATGGATGGATGGATGGATGGATGATGGATGGTGGATGATGGATGGATGATGGATGGATGATGGATGGATGATGGATGGATGATGGATGGATGGATGGATGATTAGATGGATGATAGATGATGGATGGATGATGGATGGATGATGATGGATGATGGATGGATGATGGATGATGGATGATGGACGATGGATTGATGGATGATGGATGGATGATTAGATGGATGATGGATGGATGATGGATGGATGATGGGTGGATGATGGATGGATGATGGATGGATGATGGGTGGGTTATTCAGGGGCCTCATATATATTTTTCTCCCCTGTTTTAACAGCTTTTGCACCTGCATCATTGATCTGCATCGCCCTGTTTTAGCTTCCTGTGCTAATGTTAGCACCAATGTTAGCACTAAAGTTAGCAGTCAGCGAGAGAAAACCTCGGTCTTGACGTCAGTAAACGTTAAACTAAGCAGAAATGCAGTGGTTTCTTCAGGAGCGTCTCGTTGATTCATGGTCCCACTGAGCTGAGGGGGCAGCCGTTGTCAGACTGCTCCTTGAAAACTGTTTGTCTGTCTGCATCTGTTCTTTGTCTGGAGCCACCGCTCCTCTGTTTCCGTCGCTCCTTCCCTCCTTCCCTCCTCTGGGGTAAGAGTGAGTCACTGAGTCAGCAGCTGCCCTCCGTCATGGCCCAGTATCGCGCAGGATTCCACAGAGGGCCGCGGCGTCGCTCTGACATCACTTCCCCTTTACCCTTTTAAGGAAATGTTCACAGGCAACGTTAGCGTCTGCTGATAATCAGGAGAATTACAACGATCTCCTCATGCAAACATCTATAAATCACAAATCAGTGGTTTTCCTTTCAACTCAAACAGTTGGAACTTGCATCTGATACTTGATTTTGCTCGTTGCCTTTGGGAGTTTAGCAGCCTGGAACTGTTTAAAAACACCGGAGGCTGAAATAAGGCTTCAGCAGTGATGCTAAATGCTAACTTCAGTCTGTTATAGTTTGTGTATAAAGAGAGGAGTGGTGGTGGAATCTTACACGACATGCAAATGGACTGAATTGTTTGTATTTATGATCGCTTCATCTCATCGCATCATGACATGTAGGCGTAGACAGTGCTAGCTTAAAACATAGTTTCACCGTAACAACATCATTGCTGGTCAAGAACACCAGTCGTTGCACAGTCATAGCTTTGAGCAAGATGCTAATGCTTAAACACGGCGGCAAAATGAACTCCTTGGGCTGGAATCTTGCATGTTAGCTTAGCACCAGTAGCTGCGCTTTTGATGATATCATTTTGCGGATCCCTTTGGGCTCCGGCTGGGGAACATTGAGGCGCTGCGGAGCTGGACGGGAGGTCTAATCCCTCCAGCTTGTCCCGGATCCTCCTGACTGGGCCCGTTGAGAGCCCTGAGCCCTCCATGGCTGGCTGAGCTACTTACTCATAAAGTATGAAATAAAGAGAGAACATTAAGACTTTCAGGCTGGGATCAGGGTGGAGAACCGAGCCTGTGCTCAGGGCATCGTTGGAAAAAAAGAGAAACGATTCCAGTCTTCCCGAGGAATGAAGGTGGCTTCAGTGAACTTTATTTTATGATTTCCTGGTTTTTAAAGTTACCGCAGAGAACAAAAGCCAATCCTGAAAACACCGGGGAGCTCCCAGTGTTTATAGGGGCTGGTGACCACGCACGAGTGCACGCCGCCGTTTGATGTTCGGCTTCAGGTGTTTAGTTTTCCCATTTGGCCAGCTGAAACGTCTCGCCCCGTCTCGCCCCGTCTCGCCCCGTCTCGCCCTCCTTGGGCCTTTTCCCGTAAACACGTGCAGCTTAATTGAGGAGGTGCCGCGAGATCTGTCCTGTTTGGATCGGCCGGCGGCGAAGACGAGCGAGCCGCGGTCGTTCCCCACACGCCACACTTCCTCCCCGATGTTCAACCGCGGGAGCTGGAAAATGTGGACAGGAGTCTCTCTCTCTCTCTCACACCTGGTTGGTTTTCCAGATGTTTTCAGACCGACCTGAAACTCTCGTCCCTGCTTGTTTTGGGTTGTTTGTCGCTCATTTGTCTGCACGTTATTCACGAAGAAATGAGCGGGAAGAGGTGAACGTGTTTCTTCTTCTGGGAAAAGAAGCTAACCGGCGCTTAGAGCCGACCACGGGAACATCAGGCTTGGTTGGCTTTGCCAAGCTAACGAGTTAGCATCAGAGCTCAGCGCACCGTTGTGTTTGTTCAATAGTTGAACTTTGTTGATGCAGAACTTTAACTGAGAGCATTGATCATTTTTAAGTGGATAATGAGAGGCTTTATTAGAATTTATTGTTCATCCCTCCCAAATACAACAATCCCATAGTCCCATAGAGGGGGCGGGGCTTATGGGCAAATTAGAGTCATTTTAAGTCTACGTGGGAACAACAACAGCGCTGCATCGCTCTGCTAAGCTTCTGAGCCTCACGTCCTCATTGGAGCTGTTTATGTTGGACGCGGACGCTCTGATTGGCTGCTGATGTTTGAACCATTAATAACCACTTAAGTGCAATTTTAATTCCAAACCAATGATCAGCATCAACCCTCCATTAACGTCCGTTACGGCTGTTTACTGTTGGCAGCCGGTGTTTTAATACAGCAGAGAGCAGCTGAACGTCCTGGTGTTTAGCTTTTTAGAGCTGTTTCGAGATTTTTAGAGCTTTTTCACAGCTTTTTTAGAGGTTTTTTAGAGGTTTTTTAGAGCTTTTTAGAGCTTTTTAGAGCCTTTTCACAACTTTTTTAGAGCTTTTTTAGAGCTTGGAAGCAGATTTTCGGGGGAGAGGCGCTGTCCTGCGTGTCCATCGTCTGTAGCATAAAAGAACCGGCTCCGGAGACAAACTTGCATAATTGGCTCATCCGGAAGACGTCCGGCAACACGACGACAGGCCGGTGGAGGAGGCGGCTGCGAGTCCGGCCCTTCCCATCCGCTCAGGAAGCACGAAAGGCCCACGCGGCCGACAACGCCGTCATCGCAGCCATCATCTGTTCGGCTTTAACACCCGGCGCTGGAGCCGTCCTCCGTCTGGACCTGCCAACTTGTGGGTTTCCTCCTCGGTCGGACTGATGGAAGATCAGTTTCTTCACTTTCACCTCGTGAAAGCGTCAATTCTGCACTTTCCAAAAGCAACAAACTGCACACGCTGCTGATCCTGTATCAGAGCCATTTACTTTAAAGCTGATTACCAGGGTGCCGACATCTGTTTGTCATCTCTGAATGTGTACGTGGTTGCCGTGGAGACGGGCTGTAGGCCGCCGATGACCAGCGGCGGGATCGTGTCCATTTTGGCAGAGTGAACCCCAGAGGATGGTTGGGGTGAGAGGAGGACTCGGGGGGCCGGGGAGGAGGAGCCGGAAGCAGATGAGCCCACACACACACACACACACACACAGCAAAGACAGAAAGTGCCAGAGACGTAAGGAATATCCCACCTCCACGTTGGAGCCGTAGCTGACCTCACGACAAGCTTTATTAGAAACTGGGACGTTATGAGCCGCAGACTCTGTTTGCTTTCGACTTCATGTTTGCTTTTCCCCACCACTTCCTGTTTGCTTTCAACTTCCTGTTTGCCGTTCTTTCTCCTGACATCCTCTTTGCAGCCCATCGGCCTGTCGTGCAAAGTTGTAGGGAAGTCAAAGTGAACTCTTGGTTCCAGGTTGGTCATTGAAAGTGCTTGAGGAAACAGAGACCCTTGCAGCCCCCCCCCCTCCATCAGACCTGAGAAAACACACCATGTGCTGCTGGAACCCAGTCAAACCCACCAAAGAACCTCCAAAGCGTGCGTGATTATAATGACTGCAGAACATCCTCCAGGCTCACCACCACCTCTGAAAACAAAACCCTGCTTTGTGAGCCGGCGCTGTTCTCCGTCCACGCCGCGGTCTTTAATTGAGGTGACATCGGAACAACCAGCAGAGGTGGCAAGAAAAACACGGCGTCCTGCCACGGGACTCCTTTCCGCTGTTGGTTTAGGATTTGTGAAAGAAAAAGATTTTCCCTCCAACAGTCGACCGCGGCGGCCGCGTCGTTGCTGCGCGCGGCCGCCGGAGCCGTAGCATTAAAGCCTCGCTAGACGTCTCGAATGACTGATGTCAGCGTGGTCATTATTTCGGTCCCATTTAAACAAGCTCCTCTGGCGGCTGCGCTAGTTTCCTGTCGCTTCCCCTCGATGGCGTGGTCAAGCGTCCAGCGCCGCTGGCCTGGACCATCGGCCAGGCTGGAGGGGTTCAGGCTAACGAGAAGAATGCTAGCAGCTAGCGTGCTAGCATGTCCTCTGTCATTGGTTGAGCCTGCCCTGGCGGGGTTCACCCAGCAGACCTCCTCCAGTCAACAAAGGACCCCTCTAAAAGCAGGTCTTTGGACCGGGGGAGGACGCCACCAGTGTGGGTAACGAACTCGCATATTTCCGTACTGAGGTATCGGCCCGGCGAGCTCCGACGTGAGGTATCTTCACGGGTCTAGACGGGACATTCCTGTCCAGTTGTAACATATCCGACATCGAGAACATTAAAGCCCTGATGACAAAACCACCTGCAGCTTCTCCCTGGTCCTCTGAACGCTCTCTGCCGCCATCCGAGACATCTGTGTTTTTGTGGCGAGCTGGTTCTTCACCAGCGGGTTGGCGAAGGCAGGAGGGATTCTTGTCAAGGAACGCCGGAGAGCCGTTCTGGCCGGTCGGAGCTGCCCGTAAACAGAGGGAAACGACCTGACTGTCAGCGGGACGGTGACGGCTTCAAACGCAACGTGAGATGACGCCTCTCTCGCGTGGTCGTTTCGGATCTTCAGACGCTGACATCTTTCATCGCTACAACAACAGTTCATTTATTTTCCATTTCCAGGATTCCGGGCTCAGTTTTCCAGCTCCCTGTCTTAACTCGGGCTGTAAATCAAGACGGCGTCCTCAAAAAGGGAAGCCAGGGCAGATCCACCGACCCCTGTTGGCTCGCCGGGGTAGTGCAACAGGCCCCGCCCCCTCTACTATTTTAGTTGTTGTGGCGATAACCGACATTCCTAGTTTTTCCAAACTTTCAAGGTCCTGCAGGAATTAAAGTGTTGGGATATTTCTATCTGCCATTGAAGGAAGGCTCAGGTTTCCACCGGACTCCGGATGTATCACGTGATCCCCTTACTGACCTCTTAGCGTTCTGGTACCAAGAACCTTTGGGAGATCCTTATGTGGTCCTAACTAGAAGCATGCTCTGCTTAGACGGTGGTCCAAAGGGTCCAGGACCTTGTGTCCAGGAAAGTAGTGCTGGTCAGCCTTGACCTTCATATTTGCCGGGTTCTGCAGAATTGTGACGCCGGTGCTGCTCATGCCTGTTTACCGGTAGAATGCAGCATCATTGAGCGGAGGAGTGACCGCGGCGCCGCTCATCCCTTTTATCAGCATCAGTCTGGATCAGTCTGTGACTCAGCCGCTGAGCGACCTCCTCGTCTTCAGCACTGACCCATTCCAAAATTTACAGTTTGACGCTATAATTCCGGGTCCAAAGAGATCTACTGGTGGCTAAACCTCCAGAAATCACCTTTGCTGCCTCCCAGCAAACCTTTACGGTCCGATAATCCCACCGTGTAATCCTTTAAAGTCTAATTACACGTTTTCACGTTATCCAGACAGATTACCGCAATTTGTTTGTAATGCGATTACGCAATCCCAATTACACGCAGTCCTCCCGGGCCCGCGGCTCCGGAGCCGCGACACGTGCCGCTCGTCTCCCTCCGCGACGCAGTTCTGGCTCCTCATGGAGTGTTGGTTCAACCCCGGCGGCCTGCGCCTGATATCTCCTGGAATAATAAAGGGCTTTCGGCAAATCTCCAGTCTGGCCCGTTTCCGTTTACATCTTTCTAATTGAAAAAACATGTTTCGTCTTTTCCTCCGCATTCCCGGCGCGGCTCCTTCGCTGGCCTCGGATTCACCGTTGAGGCGCGGCGTTTTGGAGGAGTGCCGCGAGGTGCCCGTCCTGGCTGTGCCAGACACCCGTCTTGGTGGTGGTCTGGGCCCGCTGGACGCCGGCACTTCGGTTATGGAAGAACATCGAGCTTCTGGTTTGATGAAACGCTCCTGAGCTCCAGAATCCGAGCTCCCCTGAGGTCATTCCACATATCCCCCGCTCGCCACGGTTAAACTCTGTAATCAAAAGCCACCCCTTGATCACCCGCGGAGAGAAATACCACACAGAAGCCCCTTCCTGTCTCCCGAGAGCTTGTTGTAGAGAGTCGGAGCTACCAGAGACTCCTGGTAAGCCGCAGAGTTTAAGCGAAGGACGCTCTTAGAGGTCTTACGGAAACTTGACGAGCCTTTAGCGTCGAAAAAGACACGATGTTTAGAACTTTGCATGCGGTTTTTTTTGGAGGCGGGGGAGGGGGGAGTCCATTACTGATACGCTTTACTGAGCCATAGGATTGGGTGGAAAAGGATAAATAGCTGTTGATGTGTCATTTTGAATCAGCCAACTGCTCGAGGTTAGCTGAAGCGGGAAGCCCGCGTCAAGGCCGAAACCCTTGTTTTCGTTAACTGGCGTTAGGCTAGCTTGACGCAGAGTAGCGCCAGCTGCATCTGTCAGCCCGCTATCGTGGAGGCGGCCAGGATGTGCCAGGAGAAAAGCTGCTGCGATATAAACCAGTCAGATTGTGTTTGTGGAAGCTCCTGACCGCTCCGCCGCAAACCTGCCACTCCTGCACCGCTGGCGCTAACCGGCAGCTCGCGTTTCAGCGACAGCAGAGGGATCTGAATCGACATGTTATTTCATCCCCGCTTGTTTTTCCTGGATGGTGATCAATCTTTTTTTTTTTTGTTTTTTTTAGAAATCACATGAACTAAATAACCAGGAACGTGCACGCCGCGTGACTTCAGAACTTTCCAGGCTCCTGTTTTAGCATTAGGGATCGCGCAGAGGTGACTAACCGCACAACAACCCCATCTTATTAGCACAGTCAGTCATTTAGGGATCACTTGGACCGCCATCCTTCCAGACCTCCCGCTGCTGTCTGTGTTCGTCTCGGCCGGTCGTACGTTGGTGGGCGCGAGGCCTTCGCTACAGTCGCTAGTGAGTAACCTGTGGATCAGCACGGAGGGAACACCAGAGAGGACAAACGCGGATTCTGATGCTGAGCGAACCTTTTCCGTGTCTCCAACGCTGATGAACACACGTCCTCTCACGTCATTCCACGATTAAATCACCCGCTGGATAACGAGCTCCTGACTCGCGCGCAGCGTGCTAATAAATACGTGTAAACATGTGACGCCAAGATGTGATTAGACCGCGGTGCTAGCATGAAGCGCAACAGCAAAAAGTGCAGACGCGCGCAGATCTGAGCATATTAGCCGTTAATGCCAACATCGTGGTCAGAGCCGTGGCACAGGCACTGCATTCTGGGTAAAGCGTCTTAGTCTGGATGTACCCAGAACCACAAAAATCCACCAGTTACATAAGGGTCTCTCTCTCTGTCTCCGGTGCACAGACGGACGGGCGGGGGGGGGATCTGTCCTTTAGATAAAGAGATGGAGGCAGAGCCGATCCGCAACTTTCTGGGTTTATTTTAAGCGAAAAATGAGCCCAGAGGAGAACGGGACCGTCCTCTCTCGGACCCCCGTCGTGTGTTTCTATTATTTGTGAAACAGAAGAGAAGAACGTGACCATCGCTCACTGTTGCGTCCAACACGAAGGACAAATCTGAAATCCAGATTAAAAACAAGGTGGAATTTATTCAACAATTAGAGGATTTTTGGCATCTGTCTTTAAAAAGCATTATTAATAGCAACACATGCTAAATCAAAGATTAATCCGCCATTTTAAAGTGCTCTTTATCTCTCTGGATGAAGTCCTGAGAGAGAGTTGCTATCAGAATCTCCCTCTTTCCCTTTCTTTCTGGTAGGAACATTTTGATCATGTTAGCAGGCGCGTTGCTAGCATCCCGAATCAACAGGAGCATTCCTTCATTTACCAAACTCTGCCCTGCATCGAGCTCCAGTGAGGATGAAACAACATAACAACAACCACAGGTCAATAATTAATAAGCAGGCAGTGTGGGCTCTCCATGGGAGGGGGGGGGGGGTGCTCAGAACCAGGCGGCGTAGCCGTGCTTTTCCTTCACCACCCAGATGCTGTCAATCACCTTTCCATGCTAGAACAGACAGACGGGTCATTGTTATCAGGGGGTCAGAAACCCTTTTTAAATCCGCTCTGCTGCTTGTGGGCGTCACCTGGTCGTCAGAGACCTGCTCCAAGTACAGATGGGTGGCGTTGACCACCTGCATGCGGGTGTAGCCGTAGTCCCGGCTGCGGAAGGCGCTCCAGTCTTTGGGGTTGGGGTTGAACGGGTCGGTCTTCTCTCTGCAGCCCTGCGGAGGAAAAGCCGCCGTGAGCGAGGAGCATCTGCTGGTGCACAGGCACGTGCCGGCCTCCCGGCCCGGGTGACATTTACGAGTGCGGCGGCGCCTCGCTCCGCTCTGTGATGCCAGTGACTAACCGACCTGCGGTTGCGATGAGGCATTCCCTCCCCACCACATTAGAAACGAGCTAACCAGCGCAGCAGCTGCTAAAGTCGTGCGGCTCCGCAGCTGCTGCGCAGGAAGGACCGGAGAGAACAATGTGTGACCGTGACGTTGTTGACGCGCCTGTCGAAGCCTGCGCCCACCTGGCGGCACAAATGAGACGGCGCTGACGGGCGTACTCACGGCCGAGCCTGTGATGATGTGCACCGGAGCTCTGGGGTTCACGTAGGGCTGCTCCGCGCTGCCGTTACACACCTGCGAGGTGAAACACAAACGTCTTAGGCTGGCGTTTGACAGCCGGCCCGATGAGCGGCCGGGTACCGGAGCGGGAGCCCACCTTGTCCCCGTATACGGGCCAGAGCCTCTCGTACGTGTGCTCGTGCGCCCACAGCTCCAGATCCACGCCTGCGAAAGAGATCCGGGTCAGCGCCCATCGGGAGAGAGCAGAGCAATTAAAACCTTCAGCGACTTCAGTAATTAAACGCAGCAACGACCCAGTCAGAACAAACGTGATATTGGGAAAAAAAGCGTCTGCAAATGGGACGGCGGCCAGGCCCGAGGGCTGCTGCTCCGATCAGGGGCATTTGGACCGCTCCCGGTGCCGCGGCGTTCGTCTGACTGTGCAAATTTGTGATCTCAGACACCACATTAGCTGCGCGCAGCGGGGCGCAAGACTGACAACATACCGTGGCGGTAAAAGAGATCCTCCAGCCCGGGAGCCGGCGGTCGGGTGTCCTGCCGCCCCAGACGGACCTGAGACACAGCAGAGAAGAATCCTGTCAGCAGAACCTGATACCACCCGAAACGCTACCTGACTGGGCCCCAACCAGGCCGATGCCTGCCCCCCCCCCCACCACTAACACTGAGTAATCAGCCTCAGTGGAAACTATTTGGGTCCAAATGAGGGCGATTATGAAGCATTCCAGCCTGCAGAGCGGTTCTGGTCTGGGATGCTGCTCACGGGAACGAGTAGGTGTCAGGAAGGAGCCCATTGATTTTCAATTGACGCGTTTTCAGGTCCAAACGCCATTTCATTGGCGGGGCCAAATCAAATAAGGCTCAGCGGAGCGTACGGTACCGCGGGGCTCCGGGGCCCGGTAAATTCCAATTCCTGGACACGTCCTTTAACGCAGATCCAGTTTACAGGCTCCTTCCTTGGCCTGTTCCCCGTTCTGCAACATAGTTTTGTGGAAAACTCATCAGCGTTTACATAATGTTGCTAGTTCAGAACTGCGCGGGCCCAAACCGTGAGCACACGGGTAGAGACTGAGACCCCGCCCCCTGCCGACGGGTCGTCCGGGCCTTACGTAGGAGTCAAACTTGGTGCAGTCGTCCTGGTCGTCGTCGGAGCAGTACATGGGTCTGTGTCCCATGGTGATGATCCACGGCCGGACCGCTCTGTTCTCGGGCCTGTTGGCCTCCTGAGTCACGGAAGACACACATTTAACAGTGAGTCAGAGCGAGTTTACGGTTCATTTTATGGTTCTGATGGGTTTTTAAATATGCAAACGTTAGCAGCATTAACCTCCAGGTCCTGCCGCAGCCACTCGTACTGCTTAAAGAGGAGGTCCAGTCCGAACTCCAGATAAAAGTAAACCTCGGTGGAGAGCGAGACCATGTGCACCGGGCCCAGGTTCCAGCTGTGGACACACGTCACTATAATGATACACAGGCCCGATTCAGCACAGGAACCATGTAGAATGTTCTGGGGGGTTGAGAGACAGAACCCCCGGAACACAGGCAGGGCCCAACTTTAGGTGGGGATGGATGTGACACCATCCAAGCTGCCTCTCAGGCGCCCCCCTCTGCCTACTGTGTTGCTGCCCCTGATCTAAAGCCCCCTCGTGAGGCTTCAGGAGGGGGGTCTTTTGGGTTTTCCTGGTTCTGGGAGCGTTTTGCTGTTCTCAAACATGTTCCATCATGATCTCCGGCTCACCTGTACCACAGGCTCTCCGTCTGGCCTGGCATACTGAAGCGGTTCCTGTAGTTGGAGAAGTTGCTGTAAACAAACAGAGAAGACAGAATGGATCAGTACATCCACCCCCCCACCTTCTCCAGAATCCAACATCTAAAGTGCGCTCCAGGGACAATACTTCGGAGATCATTCCCAGCCTTTCCAGAGAGCGGCGATTCTTAAAATAACTGCGTAGAGCAGAGATGACGGCAGGTGGGGGGGGGGGGGGGGGGGGGGGGGGGGGGCAGAATGAGACAGCAGGAGTATGGAAGCAGGGGCCAGGGGTCCACGGGGCCACTAACCGGAGCAGGTGACAGGAATGATTGCTCTCTCATCTGAGATAAAAGGGAGGGGGGAGGAGGCAGAATCCTGGGGGTCAGGGGTCACAAAACAAGGATCGCAGGAAAGTCAGGAGAGATGAAAACAGGTCCGATTCCAAAGTTACTGTCGGTCAAAAACAGAAGACTGATGAAAAGAGGGCGCCTAAAGTGGTAGTTTTGGTAGTTGAACTCCACAAAACAAGTGCAGCAGCCCAGCACGCGGGGGGCAAGGTGCTGGTCCAGGCCACAGATATCCTGCCCTCCGTGCCAGAACATAATGGTTCTGCCAGAGCTCGTTCCGAGATGAAAATCCATCATGGTCCGAATTTGTCAGTCACGGCGCTGCCCCAGGAACACGCAGCTGGGCCCACAGCGCCATCTTGTGGTTCAGGCGGGTACTGACAGACGCTGGGAACGCTTCAGGGGACCAAACGGAAGAGTCTTTGGTGAAATAAGCAACCAAACCCAACCAGAGTGATATAACCAGACACGCTTTAGGCGTTCAGACAGATTCAACCGCAGACTTTAAAGGCCTTCAGCTAAAAACATGATCGTATATTTATTTCACTCGTCGGCACCGGCAGAGTCCTGTATGGCTAAACGCTTGTTTCCATGAGTGTTTACTTTCCACACAACCGGAGAAGCTCGGTCGCTGTTAACTGGGAGCCAACAGGACTTTCCCTCTCAAACTTTCTCCCATCTCGTTGTCACCCCCGTCACAGGAAGCTGCTTCACGTAGCTCCCCTCTCAGGCCCTGAACGGTGCACAAACGCTGTCGTGGTTGGGGCCTTAGCGTCTTCGGCGGGCCCGCTGTTCTCATCCCAACGGAATTCTGACTGAAAACAGTCGCAGTCGGAGCCGTTTTCGATTGTTCTGAGGTTGGAAAGGGAACAGGAGAAGAGGAGCTAAAGCGCGAGGGAGCAAAACGGTTAGGAGGGGAAGAGAGCGGCGAAACCAGCCGCGGGGAATCTGGATTCAACAACACCGCAGAACAAAACAGATATTTATGCATGGATGAGCGGGAGAAGAGCTGGACTTTTTATTTGATTATGTAATGCTGTAGCTATGGCTTTTGATGGCGGGTTCTTATTTCAGGGTGCCCCGCCAACAAAAAGAGAGACTACTGTTTGCACTTCCTAAATTCAGAAGCCGACGTGAGTCATTTTCCATATGGTGGAGCCGGCAGAGGCCAACTGCACAGCACTTTGGACGATCATGAGTGCAGGGAAACGACTGAAACAGCAGACGCAGGCGTCCTATTCACGCAAATGGGCTGTGAGATCTTATATCATATTCAAATAAATGTAGTCTGACGCTCATCTAGAGGCACCGTGCTGAGAGCTGCCGCTCACATGAGCGACTGCTTTGGAAAATGTTGCCTTGTTTAGATGCTGGTGGTTCACAATGTTCCCCCAGAGCAAAAATCCATCCCATCTGTTCCACAGTGTGAGAGGAAGAGTTTTCGGCAGGACAAATTTGGTTGTTTTGTTGTTAAAATATGCGCGTGTCTCCACATTCGCAGCGGCCGGGCTTGAATTCAATCGATCGGGATCTCGCCGTGCACGGCAGATGACAGAATGTGCTGTTCTCCGCTCCAGCAGGCCGCGGTACGAAACCCAATCAGAAACAGTCGGATTCCTTCAGTGTTGACTTGTCGGTTTCTGACGCGCTCGTGTCTGAGGGCAGCAGCAAACACCCAAAACCAACAAGAAGGTTCCACCTACTATGTGGCCTCGTGGTTGCCGGGACAGGTCATGTAGGGAACATAGGCCGCTATGGACTGGATCTGCCTCATGAACTCATCTCCAATCCTGGCGTTGTCCTACAACAGTGTCATTAAGCATTAGAAGGCTTTCACCCATGAATGCATTTAACTCGTCTTCAGATAAAAATGAAGGGATTTTGAAAGGACTGTAAAACCAAAAGAAATAAAAATATATACCTCATGCATATCGTAAGCAAAGTCCCCTGTAAGAAAAGAGAACCCTCCAATCAGAAAAAGTGTTCCTTTGGTGCCACCTGCTAAGATTTGCTTGAATATTAAGGTTCAAGACGCTGTCTTGTCCTCTGGGTGATAGCTGTGATGCAAGAGGCAGACGGCGTTCCATTTAGCTTAGCATCTTTCAGCACCCGTGACACTCGACAATCTTACTAACCTATGCTGGAAGAAAAGCAGCAGCTAAAAATGACACACTAAGGTCATTAGTTCAGCAATAACCTAACGTTGCCATTGTGGTTAAAAATAAAGTATAGAATAACAACATTTTGGAGGGAAAGGTTTATTTGAGCTTTTAATTTGGTCCTGATAAAACTAAAGGAGAGGTGCAGCCTGTGTTGCATCCCACCACTAGAGGGGGATTAAGCTCTTGTGGCTTCCCTTTTTGTCCTCTATGGTAAAACACTGTCTACTGTCGTCATCGTTGTGTTTGCTTCCAATCTGAGATCTCAGAACGCACCTATGTGCAGGATGACGTCGTACATGCCGAGCTGCGTTTCCTTCTGCAGACGGGCCAAGGACTGAGGGTTCTCGTTGCCCAGGTCTCCGTACAGAGCAAACCTGGGACTGAACCTGGAGCTGTCATTCAAAGCAGTGAACGTGAGCGCGTCGCTCCAGCCCTCATCACTCCCACAGTGGTAAACTGCCATCACACAGAAGGATGTGGGCACAGAGAAACGTTGCCGACAGACTGGTCGGATGCAGCGCCACTCACCGTACGTAGCAGCAGGTTTGAGGCCTGTCAGAGTCACCCTGTGGATGAACATCTTCCTCTTCTCCACCCCCGAGTCCACAAACAGAGTCCACTCACCTTTGGTGCTCATCTCAAAAAGCCGACCCCCCAGGAGTCCATACTCCACAACGCTCTCTGTCTTATTAAAGGTGGTCCAGGTCACCGACATAGAACCGGGCACCCCTGTCAAGAGAGTCACACCGAGCCATCTAATGAAAGGATTCAGTTGTGTTTCAGTGGAACTTTTCTTGGTGGCAAGGTTTGTTTGGCCAATAAATGCAACTGATTTATTTGCAGAGTTCAGTATGAAAATCTGGTTCCAGATCAGCTTTGTCATAGTCTCGTGTCATGAGAAAGCCCAACCGGTTACGGCTCAACAGCACCGCCTACTGGCGCGAATTGCAGTTAAAAACACCGCCCGATTGCCCAACCTCAGAGTCCTTAATAAATACCTAAAAACCATTGGAATCTGCTTTGTTATAGTGCTCTGACCGGCCGCCATCCTATTAATCAAATAAATCAGTGCGTTCCAGGAAGTCTCTCTGCCTCCATGTGCAAGATCTATTTGAGGCTGACTGCATTGTGGCTGTTCAAACCCTTACCTGGATAAGACAGGTGAACCTGCTCCGGTTGGGTCCTGATGGGTGGAACACCAAGAACCAGCAGGGGTGAGAGGCTTAACAGAGCACAGACAGCCGGAGAAAACCCCATTTTCACACTGACCTGCAGCAGCAAACACCAGGTTAATGAGCATACCCGGAAAAAGGCACGTTTTTGCTGCATAATGCAGCATAAAACATCACATGACACACTTGAAAATATCCTACCTGAGCTCGGTTAGTGTGAAGGCAAACCCACGGGTCTTTGGCGGCGCATTAGTCAATGTGCACGTTGTAGCTACAGAACAAATTTTTTTTTAAAAATAGCAGTGTCAGCAAACCCAGAAATGATGTTGCAATTTAAAGAAAATTAGCTGATGCTGTGTTACACTGCGCATTGTGGAAAGTTGCTGACATCAACGTGGGCTTTAAATATAAACTTATTATACAAGTCTCCACTTGCCCCTGATCGATGGGCTGAGGAAAACAGCTCATATGCCTCAGTGATGATCCGTATAAAGGGGTCACAGGTGATGGAGCCACACGTTTTCTTACAGCCTAAACAGTTTAGTAGAAGATTTAAATAGTGTAACCTGGATGGTCATAGAACCAAATTATTTGATTACAGTCTCTAGATGACGCGCATAGCACGGCTTCATTATGAAAAGGACCTTTGTCTAGTTCTAAGGAACGAGACGCGTTATTCTTCTAAACATTGTGGGGATTTTGGGGATTTAATTTAAATGCTAGTCTGTAAACCAATCCAACGCGCGGTTTAAGTGGATGACGCTGCTTTAATGTAAAATAAATAAGGTGAGTGATTCTATACCTCGGGATTAGCGGTGACTGTAACTCAACTTGTTATACAAGTTCATTTCAGATTTATTAGCTTACTGTTAGCCATTTCACCCGCATCTACGTACCAACATAAAACATTTATTATGGCTCTTCGCAGCCAGAGTAAATAGCAAAACGCCCCTGGAAAAATACAAAACTGTCAAGCAAGAATAGATCTTTAAATTAAATTATGACCTATATATTTAGAACTCAGCCAGCTTGAGACCGAGACGCCTGGTTCCTGGTTACGTCACGTGATGTGAGTAACAGCGCACTGGATTGTGGGAAATTGTGTTTCGACACTGTGACGGTGATTTTGAACCGTGTGAGTGTTTATATTTACAAGCATAACCTCATTTTTTTTCGTTGAAATAGCAGTGTCTTTCTGTTTGGGATTTTCTTGTACAGTTTATACATTTATTTGTCTGTACAGAGCTGCCTTCCATCGCAGGTCAAATGATGGACTCTAAGACTGAAAATGAAGTGAGCCACAATCTGGAGCAGCGTTTTCACCAAGATGCAACACACTATGCAGTGAACTATTCCCATGGGAGAAAGACAAATGAGGTGAGCAATCTGTTACTGTATTCTGCACACCTTTTCACTACATGTTTATGAACAAAAATGTATGTGTCTTATATGCAGGCGTTTCCTGATAAAACTGAAGATTTCACTAAGAAGCGGTAGGTGTGCATTTAATCTGTCAATTACAGCATGTTTCTTTTCAGCAATATGAAGATCTCCAGAGATGTTGGAACAGTTCCGTCTGTCTGCAGGTATCCAGTGAACCGCTCCGGCAACAACACAGGCAGAGTAAAGCGCGTAGTGTCGTGTAAAAGGAAGTCCCACCACCCTCTGGCTCGGAGGAAACAGCCAGGAAAGACTTTCTTTCCTTCAAGCAACGATGGACAACAGGAGCCGTTAGTCTTGGACTCTTTGGAGTTCCCAGTCAACACCATTAACAGGCGCAGGACTGGCGACACTGGCTTGGATCAGGATGAGTGCAGCCTATTCAGTGAGGTCAGACATATCGTCGCAGCTGTAATTACGCATTGTTTTTGCTCTGCGTGTTGCCTTTTTGGACATAATTATAAGATGCAAACTTTTTCAGCTCTCGCAAGATCACGGAACAATGATGGAGGTGCTGTCTGGGAGGAGCCTGAGACTGAAAGTGTCTTCAACCCTCTGGCACAGAAATGTTGGAGAGCTGTTGGCATACTTTCTAAGGTTCATATTCCTGCCAGACACAGCTGAAAGACACTATTTATTCAGATGTTTGACAATAAAAATACATTTTTTAGAGCCTGAGGACATCCTGTCTGTGCTCTTTGACGTTAATCGATTCAACTGTTGAGAGTTTCCACGAAATGTTTGTGAGATTCAAAGTATTGCCGCTCATCTTTGCACAGAATCCCAGACACCAGTGTGTTTGTTGACTTTCTCCCCCAGCTCACCAAAAGGTGGGTTACTTGACCATTTCTAGAAGTCTAAGTACGTATTATAAGTGGAATAAGTGTCACTTTTCTCCGCAGCATCCATGAGATGTCACCCAGGATCACCATTGGCTGCTGTGTTGACCTTTTTCCTTTAGTGCAGAAAATCCTCACCAGCCCATATGAAGAGTAGGTTTCACTGCTCATGACAGTGTAGAAGTAGAAGCTGCACAGAGCTGAACAGGACTTGCTTTCCACAGGTATCTGCTGGTTGGTTTAAAATGGATAAATTCTGTTTTAATACGCTGGAGCGAGGAGCTAAAAACATCTGGCAGCAGCCAATCAACCACTGGCCCGGTGGATATGTACGTTTCCTGTAGTTAATTACAATTTTATTCACTCCTTCCCTCTGAAATATTTCCTAATTATATGGATTGTTGTAAACAACACAATGTTGTTAAAAGTCAAACGTTTTCGCAGAAATTTCCAGGTCTTTAATCAGCAGCTGTCGGACTTTTGGCATCAGGAGCCGTCGCTGAAATACCTTCCAGGACCTGCTGGAGACTTGGCAAAGGTCAGTGCTGAATATATAAACACATCATTATCACACCCAGCAGAGGCCTAGAATTGTGATTGAGGAAGAACACACTTTTTCCCCTCATAGGTCATCGACTCATTCCTTCCTGGAGTTCAGTGGCAGAGCGGGTGAAGCGCTCCTCTGTTAGCAGGCCCACAAAACTCCGAACCTCCAGATTAAAGCTGCAGCTGCTGCTTTGTTTTGGCCTGAAGTGCCTCTCTCCAGCTTATTTATTGTTCTGCTGAACCACTTGAAGAAAAGGACTGAAATTGTGCAAATGTCATTTTTATGGCTGGATTTTTGCTCGGAATGTGGGATGTTAGGAAGCGAAAGAAAATATTTATCATTTCATTCCATTAGGTCAGAGAAATGGGGAGGCGGGGGGGAATGATGTAACTGTTGAGGATGGAAACGCTTTGTGAGTGTGTGAGTGTGATTGCTCCATTTACGTTCAATAAAGTTTGAACTTTAGGGTTTATGGAGCTTGGATTTTTTTTGTGCTACTACAAATGCTTCTTTCGAGGGGAAAAAATCTACCAAATGGCAAAACTCCTCCACATCTGGACTTCAGTCCTTTAACAGTGTTAAAGTGGTGTCAGTCATCTGGGTTTAAATAGCTCATATCTGCCCATCGACTCAGGTTTTATCTCACTTGACACAGATAAGTGCTGTGTTTGTGTCACTGCCATGTCAACCTGAGGCTGAAGTCCAGTTGGAGACACTGAAAGCGCTCCGGGATTTCACTATTGCGGCTCCGGCGAAGCTGAGCACGTTCGTACTTTCTTCAGACTGAAAAGCTGAATTCAGTAAGAAGGTTGTGTGGATTGATTTGCCTGGGGAGGAACGTGAAGGATGGCGTTTTTGAGGTGGTGGGTGCCAACAGCGGCTCTGCTGATGCTTGGCGGAGTTGACACGGAGCATCTGGGTGCTGAAAACCTGAATCTCCTTCATCCACACGAACACCACTTGGTCCTAAATCGTGGAATAAAAGGTACTTACGTATAAATGCTTTCACTTTCAGTTCACTCTATTGGTAATGAAGAGTTTAAATGGGGAATTATACTTTTCTTATCAGATTTTCTTTAGTTCTTACGGTCAAATTCCAGTTCCTAATGCAAACCACTAACTTTTATGCCTGTTGTAAAATGAAATAATCAGTATATGTGAAAATAAAGTGAGTGATTTGCTCTTAGCTCTGTACTAATCCATGATAAAATGAGGGGAAGCTACATAAAACCTGCAGAAGTCACTGTAAAAATGTCTTTGCTTGCTCCAAATGTCCCTATTATTGTATTTACCTATGACATAGGTGGATGATTTGATCACTTAATCTAATCAAAGACTGATATATTGATCTGATCAACAGCACTGCCCAGGGACTGTTATGAGATGCTGATGACGTCTTCAGGCCAGGCCAGAGACGGGGTGTACCTGATCCAACCCGGCGACTCCCCCATCGTGGTCTACTGTGCCATGGAGGAAGGTGGCTGGACTGTGTTCCAGCACATCACCGTCAACAGCAGCGTGGATTTCGATCGCACCTGGGCCGAGTACAAGTTCGGCTTCGGCGAGGTGACAGGCGACCACTGGCTCGGGAACGAGTACCTCCACCAGCTGACACGTGGTCCCGGGCGATATAAACTGGGAGTCAAGCTGGTGGACCGAGACGCCACCACCAAGCTCGGGGAGTACGATCCGTTCCTGGTGGAGGACGAGTTGTCGGCTTACAGGTTGAGGCTGGGGCTGTTCCAGGGAACAGCCGTGGACGCTCTGACCCTGGACACCGAGAACTACCTGCACGACAACCAAAGATTCACCACCAAAGACAGAGACAACGACAACTACTTCCAAAACTGCGCAAAGCTGGAGTTCCAAGGTGTCCCAGGAGGGGGTTGGTGGTACGACGCCTGCGCCGGCGCCAACCTCAACCGCCGAAACGTCATCTACTGGCAAAAGGACTGCAGCAAAGAACGACTGTGCAAGTACGCGTGGATGATGGTGAGACCGTCCGATACGGTCAAACTGGTTCCCAGCCGAGAATGTCGGAAGGACGAGCTGTAGGACTTCCTGGGAAACCTGCTGCCGTACGTCACAGTTCAACACGTTTTATTCATAAATGCATGAGCATGGTCACAAAATACTGAGAAGAGAACACTACTTCAGACCACAGTGTAGCTGCAAGTCGCCATCAAACGCCGTCACCACAGGAAGCAAAGCGCTGTCACTCCATCACTCACGCTGTGCTGCATTTTAGTCGCCACGGTCACAAAACAAAACCGTAAACTTTGTCGCTCGGCTCCCATTCGCCGGTCACAGACGTGGAACACTTCACACGAAACATTGTTCTGCTTTTTCTTTTTTTTTCTGGCCACATTACATCAAATGTTCGGGGACCATGGCATGTTGATTTATGGTATTTCGTAGCAAACAAACACTGTTTACTCATGAAAAACAAATAAAAAGAAATCGGGAGGGATTAAACAGATGACGAGAAACAATGGGTGCTCTTGAACCCCCTTTTTTGTTGTTTTTCTCACCTAAACGCTGACATTTGTCATGTTTTACTAAACTTGTATACTTAAACGTCATTGAAGTGGAACATAGGTTGTTTACACTCTTGGCACATGTGAAAAGGCTTCAGAAAACCGTCATATTTCAATCTCTGCCAACAGATTCTGCAGTCTGAGAAAACACGGACTAGCCCTTTACACCAACAGGAATTCCAGTTTGCGGTTCTTCCATATGCACAACACCTTTACAACTTTCATTATGGAGCATTTATACCATTAAAGCATGAAATATATCGTCACAAATGTGGAAAAGTGGAGGTTTTTGCTATTTTGGAATCTATTTACAGTGTAGCTTTTGGGACAATGAGAAAGTGTAACTAAGTTTTGGGGATTTTATCAGTTCTATCAATCCTTAAATCCCACTAAATCAAGATCAAATGTGGGATTTACAGCATCATCGCTGTTCATGTCAGTTTGGAGGTCACCGCCGGGTTCTGTCCGTACCAGTACAGCTTTTCCTCGATCCTTTTCTTCTTCCACTGGCAGAGCAAGAGCATGCGGAAGGTCTTCTGGAAAGTCTTGTTGCACAGGGCGTAGCACATGGGGTTGACGGTGCTGTTGACGTAGCACAGCCAGTATCCCAGATGCCAGAGCGACAGAGGGATGCAGTCCGAGCAGAAGGTGGATATCAGCACCATGATGTTGTAGGGCGTCCATGTCAGGATGAAGGCTAAGAGGATGGCGCTGAGGGTCTGCGCCGCCTTTCTCTCCTTGATCAACACCATCCTTTTCCTCTTGGTGATCTGGTTCTTCAGCGTGGCGTCTGAGGGCTTGGACGTCGAGGAGGCGGACGGAGCGTTCACGGACTCGGCCGAGGAGAAGACTGACGAGGCCATTTTGGTGTCCCCGTTTTTGCTCTGCCGCTCTGCGTGGGCGCCATCTTTGGCCGCGGACTTGAACTTGTAGGACACGCACTTGCCGCTCTTCTGAGACTGGGGTTTGGGCGGCGTCTGGAAGTAGCTGTCCTCCTCGTAGCTGCTGAGCTGCTCGCTCTCGCTGCCCACCCGGCTTTTGGACGCCTCACAGGACTGTTTCCTGAAGGAGGACTGGAACCCCCCCGGAGAACCCGGCCTGTCCTCATCCTCGGAGGAGGCGTAGCTGTTGAAGGTGGTCAGCTGATCAGCTTTGGACCAGTCGTCGTTGGCGCTGGCTACGGATTTAGCAGCATTGCTCCTGCTGGAGGAGGACCAGGACGTTTGATTCGTGTCCCGTGAAGCTAAGTTGACTTGACAATTAAAACAGGATCTGATGATGGTCTTCTGGGGCTGGGGCACCACGGAATCAGTAGTATAATTAATTCCCTGCAGCTCGGCCAGATCTTTGGTTCTTTTCTCCGTTTCCTTGTAGATCCGACAGTACAGGATTGTCATGACCGACACGGGGATGTAAAAGGCCGCGATCGCCGTCCCGAAAGTTATCACCGGCTCGGAGAAAAACTGGATCTGACACTGCCTCTCAGGAACCGTCCTTTTCCCTACAAAGTATTGCCAGCAGAGAATCGGCGGGGCCCACAAAACGAGGGAGACCAGCCAGGCCAAACCGATCATGATCCCGGCTCGTTTGGGAGTCCGCTTGGCTCGATAGGTCAGGGGTCTGGTGATGGAGAAATATCTGTCAAAGCTGATCACCAGCAGGTTCATGACTGACGCATTGCTGGCTACGTAGTCCAAGGCCAGCCACAGGTCACAGGAAAGGTTCCCCAAAGCCCAGTAGCCCATCAGGATGTACGAGGTGTAGAGGTTCATGGAGAAGACCCCAATGATGAGGTCGGCAGCCGCCAGACTCAGGAGGTAATAATTGTTAACTGTCTTGAGCTGACTGTTTACTTTGAAGGACAGCATCACCAGGACGTTCCCGACAATGGTGATGAGGCTGACGATCGCCGACACGGTCGCTATGGTGATCACCTCCCAGAGGCTGTGAGTGACCAGGTGGGTGTCCGCAGAGCTGGTGTTAGAGGTAGAGTTCACCGCGCTCGCTTCCTCCATGGCGCTCTTCTTCTCAGGAGGATCCAGCTGTGTCAGAAGCGTTTGGACTCGGCATTTTCAGCCAGATCTGTCGGAGAAGAAGCAGAAAAGCAGCCATTAACGCGAAAACCTGCTCCCGTCTTGGCTGGAATCAGCTGATTATCAACAACATTCGACCTGACGTGTGCGCTCTTGAATCAAGAGTAAAGCCGCCTCTCAAGGACACGCGCGAGCGAAGCTTCAGCCCTGGTTTTTATCTTCCTACCGAAGGAAAAACTCGAGCCTCACACACTTCGCTGGAGCTCATTCACGTCCACACAGATTGAGTGTTTTGGGCAAACATCTGTGGCACATTTAAAAAAATTCAGGTCATTACATAATTTACTTGGTTGCTCCAAATGTGTTCGGTTGTATTATTAATTCATCAACACTTTTAATAGCTCAGATGACCCCTCCTCTATGATTAGACAGAAAAAGTCTCAAAGTATCTGCGATCCAAATAAAATCCCCCCAAATAGGACGTGATGAGGGTAGTTGTGGTTTTAATGTTGTTTTGCATTTGTTTGGGTTTTTTTTGTCTGTTTCTTCCAGACGTTCAGCTCGTTCCGCCATGTGAAAATGTGTATAAATGCTAATCAGTTCCTTCGTGCTTTGCTAAAGAGTTTCACTTTTTGCTTCTTCACCACCTCTTGGCTTGCATGGAACAAACAGATGCAAATAGAACAGATGCAACTTCCTGTTTACCTGCAGGATCGTGGGCTGTGGGAGGAAAATGAAGGGCTGGGAGGACGAGTTAGCGGCAGTGACGAATGGTTATAATCACGGAACGCAGTCTGGGCTCAGATTTGAAGGGGTTGGTGAACATGCAAATGATGTCGGCTATCTCTGGAGCACTTTAGTGCGTGTTTGGAATCACTGAAGTGGAATAATTATGAGGGCGCGCAGATGCCCATGTGTCCATGTATGAAGATGAGCTGTACACACGCGCACACCCGCATCGCAGGGGGTGAGATCCTGATGTATGATCCTGGATCTGCCGTTTCCTTCAGGTTTGAAATTCTTATGTCAACACACAGTTTGCCAGTAGGGGGCAGCACACGTACAACATTGTGCAGTGGCGCGCATGCACATTTCATCCCTCGGTGTTGGGCATGTGCATCGATGGTAGCTGAGGGGGTACTCCTGCCAACCTGGATATGAGTACCAAACAATTCCACGGGGGAAGAAAGAAAATCCGTGACATGCGTTGCTTTGCATGACCTACAAATGGATGACATGGCATGTGGTCGTGCGCTCGCCCTAAAGGTTTTTAATTAAGTGCGTGGAAGCAGCATCAAATCCCCAGGCTTTGAACGTGCATGTGTGTGGATGGATGATTACACTCTGTAAGAAAAACATAGATCTGTATGGACCACACAGCACAGCAACTTATGACTTTCATCCCGACCACTTTTCCCCCCGTGGCACTGGAATGTTCTGTTAGCGATGTTTTTTTTCCAAGTCTATTCAATCTATTCACCTACCGATCTCTGAATGTCGACCCTCAGCAACACGATGGTGCTGCAAAAGCAGAGTAGATGTGGAGAGAATCACCTCCACGGACGCATGTTCAGGTAGATTAATCTAAATGTCTCACAATGAGCCAAGCCCATCCATCAAAACAGCCCCAGAGAGAGTTACCTGGATGCTGACGATGTGAGAAACACCGCGACCCAGAGAGTCGACCGACTGCTTCCTTTTAGTCCGAATTATCACGACAACATCATTCCCGGGACTTTATTTTTGTATCTTTCTAAAAAACAAAGCAAACCTCTCCTACCAGGTCTCTCAGCTGGAGAGGTCCCCTTAAAATATGTTACAATTTCCTCAAAAGCTTTGGACATAATCACTACCGCAGACTCGAAGAAAGAACTTCTCCGCTCGCTGGCAATTTTCTGACAAAGCCAAATTAGCAGTAGTGCCAGCAGCAGCCCGAGGCCCACGCAAATAACATTCCAGTCACCGTGGGGGCTCTACTGCAGGACTCGGATTGTCCTCCTCGTTATAGAATGGCATTTCATATCACACCGCCCAAATCCCCACATGGTTACAGGGCGTGGGAGGTGTCGTGAATATGGGCACGCCGCCACGCTGTGATTTTAATAGTATATCCTTTTGTCATCCATTTTTAGGGGAAATGCACAGCAAATGCAAAGCTAACAGGATGTGTAAAATGCCCACACAGCTCATGACATTAGACAAGACTGGAGGTTCTAAAAGAACAGAACATTAGCGTGTTAGCGTTGTCCATGTAGGGATATTTCACCATTCAAAACACAGTTGTGCAGAGTTTAGCTGTAGCAGCAGCTGCTAACGAGACAGTAAACCTTCGCATCCTGTTCTAATAAAGCACCTGAGCAACTTATTCTGCAGCACCACGTTGACCTCTACCCTAATATACTATGTTTTTATTACTTTATACAGCTGTTGTTTTAAAAAAAGGTTTCAAATTTAAAATATCGCAAAAAAAAAACAAAACAAATTTTTTTGACTAGTTGTGTTCAGGAAACAAGGATTCTGACTCACAGGTGAATTTTAAGCCGCTGAGCGAGCACACACACACACACACAAACATACACACTCGCACGCACATGCACGTGCACGTGCACGTGCACATAAAGGAATGGACTGGTCTCTTGACCTCAGCCAGCATGGAGGAAGTGAAGCCAGGTAATAGCTTCTAAATCGAAGCAGAAAGTGTTTTAATGGTGCACTCAGCCTGGGCTAGCGGGGACGTGCAGCACTATAAATACTGAGGATCAGCTGTTGTGGCCTCTTTTTGGACTTTTTAATGTTGTGGTTTGGTATCAGTTCTGACATAAAGTGTGTGTGTGTGGGGGGGGGGACTTGATGACGCTGAGAGTAAAGGGGGTCAGGTCACGGGCTGGGGGAGAGGTGTGTGTGTAAGGTGAGGACGCGGAGGTCATCGTGGGGGCTTGAGAACACCCAGATGAACATATTGAATCTAGAGCAGGCGTTTCCTGATCATCGTGAGCGCAGGAGAGGGAGGACAGGTAGCGCACGTCCTTCCTGAGCGGGAATGTTGGAATGGTGGCTTCCTGGAGCTCTGCTGGCACCTGGCCAGCCGGTGCGGTTGGCTCCGCTGGGCCTGAACAGGCCTCGCAGTCCTGCGTAACCTTTTTCCACACTCTGCATCTGTTCCGGACAGCGAAATCAAACCTGCATTTGTGGCATTTGAGAACGAAAGAGGAGAGAGAAAGAAAGAGAGAGAAAGAGAGAGAGAGAGAAGAACAAAGCCAAACGGAGGCGAAGGACGCCATGTGTGTCTACGCGGTGAGTCTGTATGATGTGCAAATCAGCCCAGGGCTCTTTGGCACGATCAGACGTGCATGCTCGTCAACCCACTGACCCGTGCTTAAGATTACTGCATATGTGAGGACCTCGCAAATGTTTGAATCATCCTGCGGATTGGAGGAGGAGGAGGACGGTGCTCACATGCAGGGTCCTGATTGAAAAACACGCAAACTGACGTATCTGGAGTGCGGCTAAAGAGGGGTAGATCAGGATGGATGATGCCAGGTGTGCACGAAGGCAGGATAATGTGCAGATGTGCAGACCCCCCCCCCCCATGATCTCCGAACAAGCTGGAGTTCCCGTGATGACACATGATGAACAGAATCATTAAATGGAGATTATAATCTGCTTATGAAACACCCCAGTGGCCTTTTCAGCTGCTGAAGTGAAGGGAATAATGATGGCTGACGACGCCCAGCGTTTTATTCCACTTTTATCCTCCCATGAGTAGTTTTTAATCTCTTTGCTTGTTGCGTCTGTCTGTCATCAGTGGACGACGGAAGCCACGTTGTGGGAATACACCTGGATTAATTATGGATCAGCGATCTGTGCACATCAGACGCCGGGGTAGCCGCCCCCCCGACACATTTACAGTGGCGTTTTGCACTCAAGTGTGCACCGGATTCGTTGTGATTCACCAGACTCTCACTATTTAATGACACCTACAAAGTTTTCCTTTTTAATTGTAGGGGGGAAAGGCAGGTCTGGGATTGATCGGACTGTTAAAAGCACGCTCCGGTGCCTAATCCGCTTTTGTTTTTCTCATTTCCACCTGAATCGATGAGGCTTTAGAAGGAAAAAAAAATATTAATATTGATTTTTATAGCAGATTTACCATTTGGAAACAAGGCTGTAACTCTGACATTTATGCATTATGAAACATGAAGGAACCCATAAGGGATTAAAAATTTCATGTCTGGGCTATAAAATTACATAACAGGTGAAAAAGAGCTTTCAAGACTATTTTCTATCAAGGGTGTGAAAGTCTAAAATAAATATGCAATCGCACTAAAGTGTGAACTCTTGCAGAAAAGACCCACATCGGCGCAGCAGCCTTCTTTAATGTAAAAGGCCACATTAAATATACATGCAGAGACCTCTCACACACGCACTTGTGCACACACCCGGCCAGTTCTCGTCAAAAAAGTGTGCACAGAACGGCAACGAATGTTGATTTTTGGTTTGAGATGTAGCGAAAAGCTTACTCACGGCGACCCTGGAGCTTGTAGTCCTCAGCTGAAGGACCGAGCGCGTCCCCCGGCGAGTGTGAAGTTCATGGTTAATCCCTTTGTTTCGCCCGGGAAGCCCTCAGGTCAAGCGTGCGGCTGAAACGGGCTCGGAATCACAGCACACATAGAGGGAGGAACAAGGTGGGGGAGAAATCCTGCTGACTTGACCCCGGCGTGCCAGAGGGGGGTGCGGAAGGAGTGGGAGAGAGGACGTGGATCATCTCTGAAGGGGAGCATCATCGGCTCTCTGCATCCCCGTCGGCCGTCCAGCATCCAGCTCCAGGTGATGGACAGGGATCCTCAGGGTTGCCGAGCGTTTCATTCATAAAACAGGAGAATCTGCAGGAGAGAACTTTTCCTTCCAGTGTGAGCAGAGCTGGCCGAAGCCTTCTCTCCTCCCCCCTCTCTCTCCCTCGCTCTCTCTCTCCCTCTCTCTCCCCTCTTTGTCTCTCACCCGCTCTCTCTTGCAAGTTGGAGCAGAAAGTCAGGGTCGCCCGATCCAGACCGCCGCCGCGGCTGCAGCTGCTTCCAGTGTGGCTGACGGACACAGATGTAGCCGACGCCAACTCGCTGGGAGGAGGAATTCCCACAGGGCTGAGCGGTTCATCATGTATCAGGACAGTGAGCACGCAGCTCAGACCAGAGAGTGCGAGAGGGGTGAAGGAGAGGGGTGGGGGGGAGGCTTGGAGGGGAGGGGGGGGTTCTTTCAGAGGGTGTGCTCGTGTGTGTGTTTGGAGATGTGATGAAGGTGGTGTCCAGTCACACCCGCCAAAGCCGGCCCGGCGTGTCTTTGCACGGCGAATCAGCCGTTTCGTTGCCTCCAGTTGGTCCCTTTTGTCGACGTGCTACGGGAAAGCAGAAGGAGGGAGCGAGCGCGGCCATCACCTCTGGTGGCGAGGCAGGAGCGGCACCGCTATCGGCGGACTCATCTGCAGAGCGTGAAACGCCCCCTGCTGCCTTTGTGCCCGCGTAAGAGTATTGCCATGGCTTGGCCAGATAAGCCAGACTACTGAAGTGACAGATGTTTTTCATTGGCAATCATTGTGTGTGTGTGTGTGTGTGTGTGTGTGTGTGTGTGTGTGTGTGTGTGATTGTGCTGATTGCTGAATTATGTGCTCTGCAGGCATCCACTTTAGTCAGGATGTAAAGCCCTTATACGTTTTAATCCGGATGAAGGGGGCTGATCTGGCCCACCATCTTCCAGCAACTTTCCACATCAGATAGGCTTAAATAAAATCAACCTGCCACTGATATAAAAGTTCTGTGAAGGGTATTGTGGGTATTATCCTCATTCCACTAGCATGTCACTGCCCAGCGTCGGCTGCTGATCGGGTTGGGTGATTCTCGTCTACATCCGCAGCATAACGGGGGAGAAAATGAGGTCTGAATTAGCAGAGTTTCTAAAACGTTTGCTAGCTTTGTTTGAATTTCAAGGGTTAGAACAGAACCAGCCGATTCATGCTGGTTTTCAGATGAGCTAAATTAGCATCTTTAGCTTGAGGGTTGTGATCAGCCGAAGTTCTCGTTTCTGCTCCTCCTGCCTTCCAGGTTCATGTTCAAGGACGCGTCTTTGGTGTTAACTTAGAGGGAAAAATGTATCCGAAACAACAGGCTAGATTTGCAGCGCTATAAGAAGCAACATGCTAAATCAGACGATCCGTTGCGTGGACAACAGCGCTTCGCCATACCTCATGTTGACATTTTCCAACGCTGGTCTCACGCTGTAATGATTTTGCGACTCCTTCGGTGAAACCAATGGCGTGATTGATGCCCTTCAGGAGAAATCGCCAGTGTTGGCGCCGCTCCCCGCCCTGCCCCATCAGCCTGATCCAATGTCGTTTCCAGACGCCCGGCATTAAAGCTCCCTCATGTATTTTAGTGGGATACATTCACAAATTGGTGTTTCACTGCTTCTCAGGGTGATTGATATCGATTGTATTGGCAGGATAAGCCTCATTGATTACAGCACTAGAGACAATTAGCAGTAATGTCAAGCCGATACTTTATTAACGTTGCCATTAAATTTGCAGTCTCGAGGTGAACACTGACAGTTAACTGGGGCACAGATGATGACCTTTGACATCATGGTTGTAGCTGTAATTTATTAACCCTTTACCCCTCTCTGCCTCGCAATGCCTTTAGTTTCAGGTAAAGATCTTGTGGGGAGCATCTAGATCCAGATGTTGCAGCACGTCTGTCCACACATGAAAGGATGCTGCGACTCAACCAGTCTGCTCGTCCACTTCTATTAGCCAAATTGCAACCACAGTCACTGGAAACGTCTTGGAGAAGAAGATCAGTGAGTCACTTTGGAGGGCAATTTAATCTACTTGATCCCAGGCGTACGTGCTTCTCCACATGAACACATAGATTCGACTCCTGTGATGTTCTCCTTCTCTCCCAGCCGTTTGATGTGCGGTGAGTGTTTATCTGCCCTCGCTCACGCCCCCTCCTTCCTTATTCCGTCTCCTACTGCCCCCCCAGCAACGACTCCTCTCCAACAAAATTATTTTCCAATATCTGGCACGGCTGCAGATTTGCACGTCCCAGCCCTGAGAGAGCTCTGTTTCTGCGCCCGGAGGTGGACAGAAGAGATATGGGAGTGTAGCAACGAAGGCTTCGTGGAGACGTTTGGGAAATGGACGTAGGTGGCAGTCACCTGACATGTCCTCGGTCAGGTGAGGCTGGAGGAGCACGTGAGCTCACCCCCTCCCTGCTGAGTGAGCTGCTGTTGCCGATCTGGTGCTCTCTGAGGACACCCAACACCAACAGGGTCCCGCACCAGCGACAATGACCTTGTGTGAATGGCACCAACCCGTGTGTGTGTGTGTGTGTGTGCGCGCGTGCGTGTCTGTAGAAGTGGGTTCCCAATCCACTAATTTCATTTAAGGGTCTATCACGTTAAGGTTAAGTTCATGAGGGGAGCTTTTAATGGATTTCACTAGCAAAGTGGGGACATCTCTGGGGACTTTTGATGGTCCTGAACCTAAAGAGGGGTTAATATTTTGGTGTTAAGGCTGAGGAGAGGGTCATTCTTGACGTTAGCGCAGCACAAGTAGCAGGACATGTCAGTGTGTCCTCACAAGGATAGAAATGTAAACATGTGAGAAGCAATAAGCACTTTGTCAAAGCCCATGACAGGATAACTACCAGTCAGTGTAGAGCTGTTGGCATGGCAACACCCTCATTTAACATTTGTCATTGCGGTCTATTTAGTTTTAAATGCAAAATGCATCGGCTCTGACATGCTGATTGTTGAGGGAAATGTCTTTACTTACACGTTCCCGTTCTTTTTCCTCAGGAAGGAATAGACAAACAATCAAATCCGAATGAATGTGTGTGTTTTTGGGATTAGTTACAGAAGCTTCTGGGCTCAGGTCCCCGAGCGCTGTGTCTCAGTTCATGAGGAAGAGCCCCCATCACCATGCACACATCATGTACCACGACCTGGGGGTCGACCTGGGGGTCACCATGGATACAATTCGTTGTGAACACCCTCATCTCCATATTTGGTCATATTCCTCTCAGATTCCTCTCCAACTATTTCCAACATGTTCAGTTTCATTTATGCAGCCGACACCCTTCAAAGCAAAGATTCTGATTAAAACAACTCTCTCAAAACTAGTACATGGAAATAGGAATATTTCAAATAACCTGAATTAACATCTCGATAATTCTATGAGAAATAATCAAAGGGGATAAAGGAAATCAACACAGCTGATTCAACATTATTCCCACTGATGCCGTCAGCGAGTATTTACGACTCTTGACCTGTTGTTTACAGGCCGCCTCTATCAGGACGCCCAGTCAGCCTCCGTCTCCATCTCCAATCACCGAAGACAGGCTGTTAAAGCTTCAAGTACACTCAGTCAACGTCACGGAGAATCTTATCAGCAGCCGGCGAATTCTCCAGACAAACCAGGAAAAACAGCAAACAGAGTGCGGAGACAACCGAATTCTTTATCTTCTGTGGAACACCTCCTATTAAAGGAAGACGTCTCCTTCACTCTGAAGCCTGCTAATACAGAGATATGAATAACTCCTAAAGATACTCCACCAATTAGACTCTCAGCAGGGTGTCAAACAAACTCAAAATAATCAAATGTAATTGTAATTGTTATAAATGTAATTATGCTTCTGTATTACAGCCATTCCTATCACTGGACATTTAATGCTAATTTAAGATGGTAGAGAAACTCAAGCTAGTCTGTCCGTAGGTCCAAATGAGACCTTCCATAGGTGGAATGGGATTAATATTTACCTTCACCAGTCACCAAAGTGTTGAAGACAACTATGGGAGACGGTGCAGGAAGGATGTCTGGTGCTCTTCGTGAAAATGGGGCAGCCTCAGAGAAAGTGGACCAGACCATCAATGAATAATGAACCAGAGAGAGGGATCTGCATTTTTGATGTGTTTTTAGGCTACAACAAAGAGATTACGGAGGATTCCGAGTAACTGCAGAGGGGTTTATCTGTGGAATCACCTGGGCAACACCCGCCCTTTAATTGCAGCGTCAACCAATCAAATCCAAGCGTTTGTCTTCTAAAATCAAACCATTCCGGCCATTTCAGCAGCGTCCGCGTCCGCTCTGACCAGACCAGCGTTTCCTGGGAATCCTTCCATGTCTGAGTGAAGCGGGTCTTCTTCAGCTACACCCCGCTGACCTCCCTCTGGCCCTGGGTGGAGCTGGGTTCATGCTGACGCCCGGTGGGGGGGAGCGTAGGTGTTAGGCGCTATGCTGTCGATGAGCGGGAGTGGCCCGCTGCACGGCCCGACCTGCTTCTCACCCCGACAACACGCGCACGTCTGTCTAAACTCCGCGCGGAGCCCAGGCCCGCCTCTGCTGCCGTGTCACCGCGTGCATATGCTGTCTGACTCCTGACATTTGCTGTAGCGTAGCGTAGCTGTCACAGCAGATCTCGTCTACTTCCTGTCGCGTCTCCTGCATCAGTCGACTTTGTGGCTCAGCGCCAACGAGCGTGCAGGGAAAAAGCATCATCACTGAACTTCAGGCTGATGGGTTAACCTTAATAAAATGAAGAGGTGGTTAAGGGGGAGGTGCCTGTACACCAGGATATGACACCTTTATTTGGTTTGGTCCAAGAAGACCCAGGTCATGGATGGGTCAGGACCTAAAACTGAAATCCAGAAGACTTTTCCAAAATGTTCTACCTTTGCCAGTCTGATTGTTGTTGCTGCGCTATGTTGTGTCTTCTTTTTGGTCCACTTCCTCTCTTTGGTTCACCAGGCAGCCCAGTTGCATTTCCACTGCCAGCAAACTGCACCACAGTTCTCCCCGGGGTTCCAGGTGCACCAGAGTATCATGAGCGTTCGCACCTTCTCACATGAAGGGGACCATCAGAGGAAACGATCTCTGGTCCATTTGAAGCGGACCAAACGGCTCTGGTGTGAACGTCCTTTTAAGGCTGGATCAAAGCTCCATGAAAGCTGAAAAGAAAAACCGGTACAGATCTTTTCATCTTTTTGCATTCTCCTCCGGTACTTTTACGAGTTCTGCCACCAAAGGCAGCTCAAAGGCTGTTTTGGGGACTGAAGAACGATTAATTCTTTGCAGAAAGCAACACCGAGTGTTGGCCTTTAGGTGCCAGACGACAGTAAACGCGTGTGTGTGCGCGGTGGAGGGCTCCTTTGTGTGACTTTAATATTGTGGCATTAGTGCCGCGATGTGCAGAGGCAAACTAAAGGCAGCGTGGAGGCTTTTGATGTCAGCTCCTTTTGTGTGCAAGCCTCATGGCTTTTAATGAGCCAACCTGCCTCATTATCAGAGCTCTGTGAGGCCCTAATGCAGCCACATGGTGGGACCGCTTCTCCTCACAGTTCTGAAGCCACAAATTGCCGCAGCTTAGCCCCTCACTGAGACTGGAGGCCGGACCGTTCGCCCTCCCTAATGGCACCCAGAGGACACCGGATTGTACCGTTTGGTCACAACCAGCCTCCTCGGCGTTTCCTTTACCAGGCAGAGTGAAAGGTGGGGAGGGGAGGCGTCCGTCCGTCCGTCCGTCCGGTATGCAGCCGCGGTGGAAATAAGTAGCAGCTCAACAGGCAGCAGGCTTTGTTGTGACTTGTCTCTGATTGTGTTTGGCAGCAAATTGCTGGCACAGTTAACTGGAAACAAAGGTTCCTCTCGCCCGTTCCGAGTCTCGTTTCAGGTGGGGACGTTTAAAAAAAACAACAAAAAACCGTGGCAGAGCCCAGCGGGGACACGCTGATCAGGAGGACTGGGAACGCCTCACACGCCTTCAGACCCAGATGAATTCCACAGTGTTCTGGTTTAATCAACCTTTTTCATTTCAAGAACCCATGCAGGCTTTACGCCGACGTCATGTGAATTCAGGAGACGGTGATTTTCTCAGCGGTGGTCTCGTGTCAGCTAAATGCTGCCTGGTTACAGAACCGTAGTAAACACAAGTGGATCTGTGGCTCTGGGCTTGTAACAGAGGGGAAACTGGGACACATAAACACCATTACTGTTCAATTTTAATGTGGGGTTTGTTTGTTTGTTTTTTGCAGATACAGGATTGGCTGCTGAGTGTGGGATCATTTTTAGTCCTTTTTTTTTTTGAATTTTTCCGTCTGGCTTAATGACCCTGTGTTCTGCACTTGCACCTGATTCACATGTCTCCTCGCACCCCCTGAGCCCCCTCCACCTAACAAAAAAGAGATTTTCCAAGGTTATCTCTGCAGTCTTTATATTCAGGTTGTCAAATCTAATATCGAATCACACGTCTCACCTGAGTCCGGGCCTGCCGACGCTGCGCATGCAAATCTGAGCTGGAAAGCAGCAGTAAAGGCAACCTGGCGAATGCTAATTGGGCGCGATGTGTGTCAGCAGTGCCCGCAGGACATCGCTAACTCGCCGCTAAGGTGTTTATTTTGGGCGCACCACCAGCCCCCATCATGTGGTCCGTCACGCTCCACGCTGACAGTCTCGCACGCCACAAACGCACAACCCCGCCCTGGGGATTCGGGATGAGGCCACGTGGAGTTTCAGCTTAAGCAGCGCGTTTAGAATATCTGGTTACGCTTTACGGGACGTTCATGAGCTCAGCCTCTTCCGATAAATAAATCATGATCAACCTGGAGCGAGAGGAGGGAGGCCGTTTTAATGGAAAGCAAACACAGACGTGGCCCCCGAGCGATGGGCGCTCCTGATTAGCCGACTGTCAGGAGCAAATATTAAAACTGACGTCTACTCAGAAGTTTGGAGATGGAGCACTTTCACGGTCTCCTTCTAAAGATCGTGTCCTGCTTCCTTGATGAGACTAACTGGCTAAAGTTGCAGGAAGGACATTAATGTCCATCATTTCTGGTTGGCTATAACATAAATAAAGTCAGAACACATTGCACACATCTGGATGGGAGCATGTTATTGCCTCGCTATTCCAGCGGACCCAGAACAGAAACCTTTTCTTTCTCCTACCTGCAGAAGCGCAAAGCATTATGGGACGACTCTCCTCGGGTGGCGCCTCCCTGCGCTGTGTTTACGTGCGCGCTGACCCGCAGCTGCAAACCCAGTCTTCCAGCACCAAATTTAATAAAGCCGCCTCAAAAACAACCATAAATTGTCATTACGGGCCCGTGCGGCCGCCCCAATCACCCGTGGAAACGCACTGGAGGATTCAGTGGGATTGAGCAAAATTATTGCACCCATTTTCCGTTTTCTTTTTTTTTTCCACCCCCAGTGTAGCGGCAACACCTCGGTTTTAGCCCGAGGGATGGAGGGAGATAAGGAAAGCTACAGAAGGCTGATTTCCTTCAGTGTTTCATGTTCTTTCTTCTGACATCACTCAGCATTTGTGCCTCGGGTGGGGAAGCGAGCGCTCCTGCAGGAAAAGGGCTTTTTGATTTCCTGAAGGTTTTGAAAGGAGCCTTTTGAAGGGATCGATGCGATATTTCCCACATGATTATCAAATCACATCCGAGTCACAACTGGGCTTGTTTTCGTTAAGGCGAGAGACATAGCGAACGCTATCGGAGTGAGCTGAACCATTGCTAACAGGACAAAATAACAGCGTTAATAGCACTATTATTAACATTAACAACATCATTATAGCAGGTCCAGCCCACTAGAAAGCGCCTCTCAGCGTCCGTCATCGGGTTGATCCTGGCCAGAGTCCAACAGAGGAGAGGTGAGAGCGCAGATCTAAAGGATGGAGGGAGCTTCAGACAGACCCGCGCTCACATTAGTCAGCATCTGTGTCAGCCCCATTGGCCCTCCGCCTTCATAATAACATGTTTTATTCATGGTTGGAGCGACGAGCGCGGGTGAATTATGCAACCGCTGTCTCCACCATCGCCATCATCGCCATCATTTGACTTTTTAAATCACTTTTTCATGGACCTGCCATTGTTTAAGTCTTTTGGGGAGGTTTTAAATGCTCATGTTTGGTAACTACCTGGCAGCCAATTAGCAGGTTGTCTTTCACAGCAGGAACACACCCTGGGCAGGTCAGCAGTACATCACAGAACACACACACACTGTTCCCTCACACACACAGGGCCGTGTCCTGTACGTTTAACTGTGTCGTTGTGAGACATCACGCCGCCGTCGGCCATCTTAGGTCTCGTCACAGCTCCTGATGTTGGCGGGAAAGCTAGAAATAGTTCCTCTCCTGGTATAGTTCCTCTCCCTTTGCTGTGGTAGATCTAAGCTCTCCAGGTGATGGAGAATCTTGGCGTCTCTCACCGTGAAGGGTCACATTTGTCCTCTGCTGGTGTGTGTCCTGGTGTCAGGGACCATCCGTCCCCTGGTCGTCAGCACAAAACAACACCCATTGATTGCGGAGCAGCACGCCCAGCTCACTTTGGCGCCCTCCCTCAGCATCACTCACCTTGCGTCACGGCTGTTTCTGCCTGGTGGGACCCAGAGAACTCAGACAGCCACGGGCTAAAGTGTCTCCTTCTGACCTTGGGACTGTCAGGAGCAGCCGGAAATAAGGTTCAACGTAGGAACACCAGAGATCGCTGCTGGAAATGCGATGCAAAAGGTCTAGACAAGCTTATTACATTATTGTTACAGTGTTATTAAAAGATGTGATTTTTCAGAGCCTTTTTTTAATACTCGCGCGCGCACACACACACACACACACACACACACGCTTAAAATCTACGATAAGCTCCTTGATGAAAAGCGCCTTCAGGGAGGAACACATCTGCTAATAAATAGAACATTGGCGCTGCAGTGTGCAAACTGATGATGGAAGGCTATCTTAGCACACACACACACACACACACACACACACACACAAACGCACGTGCCCATATGCTGTACATGACAACAATAGGAGTTTTGGTTCGGTTCATTCAAAGTTCAGTCAAAAAAAAAGAGGGAGTTGATTCAGCTGGTTTACTGATGAGGCTCAGTCCTCCTCCTCCTCCTCCTCCTCCTCCTCTCCCCTCCTTCCCAGAACTGTTTATGTTTAACTGTCTCAAAAAGCCTCAGACACTAGCGGGGTGCGTCCCCGCGACCATATGCGCCGAGTTGTCACCCGTTGGAAGTTTCTCTGCAGGACGGCCGCTGCAGGTGACGGCGTTGATTGTGAGTCAAGCTGCTCCTGTTTTCGTCCCAGACACATCCGTCACCCCCGCACGGGTGTGCACCACGCAGGGTGTCAGATGACAGCCTGACAAGGACTTTTAACTGCATGCTAGCAAAAGTTCACTGTACGTGACCAGAGAGAGAGACACGTTCAGGCAGGAATTGTTGGACGTCCACAGAATCTCTGACTGGCGGCTCAAATTCCTTCAACCACAGAAAAGGTCACGCAGGACATATTTACTATTGTAGATGAGAGACAAACGCCACCGATGCTAGCTCAAAGGCCAACGAGGCCCGAATGGGTTTTTAGCAAGGCTACGCTACAACAACGCTAGTTGCATCTCAGACCGAATGATCTGTTTGTTTGTTTTGTAATAAAATGCTTACTACTATTCTACATTGACTACTTTTGCAGGGAGTTGAACAATTAGTGAGGGAAATTGTTCATTGCTGCAGCAGCCAGGAAATCACATTAAACTGCGTATTTGGCTCTTCTGCCGATTGTTGGGAGCCAGAGCTGAATGTGGAGATAATACTTAAAAGCATAGATCCAATATTGCTAATTGCATGAAATGTGATCTAAAATGCGCATAAATCCCAATAACAGCCCATTTGAGAGGAAATTATAAAAGGCTTAACGTCATTCTGCTGCTGCTTCGCTAACAGAGGGGGATAAGAATTCAATCATAGGCAGCAGTTATTTGACGGCTTATTGGAATTTCATATTGAAAATGACTTTTTATAGCTGCTTATGTCATTATTGAGAATGATTAAATCACTAATTTGACACATTTTTGTTCACTACTGCTAATCTTAAACCCAATTTAGACCATTTAAAATGAGTTCAGCTGTTTCTTTCTACTGGAAAATGACTAAACCATGACGTCCTCCTCGAAGCATGTTAGACTTTAACGGTCCACAGTGGCGGAGCTGCTCTCAGCGCCGCGCTGCAGCCCTGCGTGGAGCCTGAGGTGTGCTGACATGAGGCGAGCTGACAGGTGGCACCGTGGGTAACGACTGAGACGACGCCGAGCCGACAGCCGAGGGCCCGTCCCGCCGCTCCGACGAAACAGAGGAGCCCATCTACCCTGAATGCACCGCTGCGGCGGCCGAAGCGCTTTTGAATAAGGGTTTGTCACATGACATTCTTGCATTGATTTATTCACTTTTTTCCCCATTAAAACAAATGCACAGATCAGCAAAGCTACTACATACAAATGGCCATACAATAGCAAGTTCAATTTAGTCTGGAGATCTTCTGGCTTGTTATTTTTACACGTTGAACCATATCTGCAGGGTTGCTGCATTCAGGAGAGAAAAAAACAACCAAAATAAACCGGAATCAAGATGCACCTTCTTCTTCCAGAAACCAAAGGAACACAGCCACGATCTACACACCTGCTCAGCTACGTGTTGCTCTTCAGGAGAAATTCTTACACAGTAAAAAAAAAAGAAACAACAATTGCATAGCTTCATTGTAATGTAGATACAGTACTGTAAGGCACTTGTTGAAATATGTAGGCATTTTTAAAATCCTATCATATAAACCTCCCCCCCCATTTCATCAATTCCACCGCAGGCGAACGGCACCAGAAAGAGGCCCGCACGGGCGGACGGGCCAACACGCCGAAAACTCTTTTGGCATCGAGGTCAACATTCTCTAAATATTGAAGTTGGGGTTTCCGGTGCATAGCGTGAGCGACACTTCGTCCCTTGACCCCACGCGACCCAGGGTTTCTCCAAAACAACGTCCGGGAACAAAAGTTGTGCAATGATCGAGGGGTTATGTGAAGTAAAAGGCAGCACGCTGTCATAAACGAGTCCCGGTCCGAAATACATGTATAAAGGAAGTGGGCAGGAGAGTGACAGCTCGCTGTCTCTCCACTGTCTAGAGGGAGGCAGACACATTTCTTTTAATCTCTCTATCTTCAGATCCAGTCTGAAACACTGCCGGACTCGCTCCGGGGCAGCCGGGTCGCTCCGCTCTAGCCCAGCTGGTCCTCGTACTGTTTACGGAAGCAATCTCCGGCGGGGAAGAAATCCCAGCAGCGTTCCTGGTACATCTTCCACACGTAAGACTCCTACAGTTGGAAAGAAGCGGAACAGGCTGTGAGGCTGTGCAACACCGTTAGCGGATGTAAAGTAATATTCTCCACTGTTTATTCCTTCTTATTTGACTGTTTCCTGTCAAACTACAAGGGGATGGAGTTTGTTAGCTAGGCTGCCATTTTCAGCTTTTTCTGATTTATCTCGTTTCTTAACATATTGAGCTCGAGCTGCAGCCGAAGTCTGAACTGATTTGAACTGCATTCGAACATTTCTGCCATTTTGGGGACAAAAGGGACACGTTAAGACTGCTGGTTGGACAACCAGACTGGCTTATCTGTGATTGGCTGACGGTTCCTCGCCGTGATGTCATACCTGTCCGGTGTGCTCTGTCTCATCCTTGTTGATAAGGTACATCAGGAAAAATCTAAAGAGCAGCGAGACAGATGAGAAGCGTCACAAATGTCACTGCTACAACCTGATCACACACACACACACACGCACACACACACACACACATGCACCTTTTATTGGGAGCAAACTGAATCATCAGCAAATGTCACGTTCTGTGTTACTAGGAGACAACATTTGACGCACGTGTAGATGGAACGCTGTAGCTCCGCAGGTCGCCTGGGCATGAATACTGTATGAGAGGAGGTTACCACAAACCTGTTGTCCATTAAAGTTCCCGGCGTTTAATAGTAATGAAGCAACCTAATGAGGCTGCTTTCATATCCTCTGCTCAACCTGCCTCAAATGAGCCGTGACTTTCCGCGCTCGCCGACGGGACAGGGAAACACAGACCAGTCAGGGAGTGACCTGGAGGCTGGTGGGGAAGAATACCTGAAGGCGTCAATTGTTCTGGATTGCCGGGGCTCTCAGTGACCTGCTGCAGGCGCGTTTGACATTCTCACGTGACAAAAGGGGCGCCAAATAGAGAGAAATAGAGACGTCCATAGAGAACGCCGGCTGGACGGAGCATCATCATTTTACATATTCCATGTGCATGATGACGGTCAGAGTGTGATGACACACAATAACAAGCTGATTTAAGTCTCACTAAGACTCTGAAGAACTCTGGCTTGAATGGGGTCAAAGGTCACGGTCTAAAACATATGTTTAGCCTCCAGAGCATCTGGGAAGGAAAACCTTCACAATAAAGAGCTGGGATAATGCATGCAGGTGATTTGGGAGATTTACGCATATAAAACAAATGTATTTTTTGTAAATGGTGGCGTTACTTACAGGTAGTTGGCTAAATTGTGCTCTTGTAACGTGTGAGTCTCGAAGCCGTGAGGCGTTGTGTCGAAGTAGTCGTTGCCGATCCCGCAAATGAAACATTTAGTCTGAAGGCAAAAAGAGCTCATTAGAGTGAAGGTTCCTGACTGTGCCGTTAGGTCATGCTCATCTCACCTCCATGTCCTCTTTCACTTGCTCCTGCTGGTCTCTGAGCTCTCCAAACGCATCGATGATCAGACCTGCGACCACAAAAAATCACTTTGCACTTATAAATATTGAACCAATTAAACAGCTCCACTGGGTGGGTAATAAAGATGAACTCACCCTGGATAATAGCCAGGAGGATAACGATGACGAAGAAGAAAAAGGTGATGTCGAAAAGGATGCGGTAGAGCTCGTAGGGGTCTCCGGCCGGGTCCTCGATCTCGTCCCCTATGCCTCCTCCTGCCCTCACCCCGACGTACATGTGGAAGAGGTAACACTGCGGACAGAAAGGGGGGGTCAGCGATGACGTCGGAGCTTCTGTGCACCTTCAACGTTGAACCTACAGTCATCATGTCGTCGCATTTCATGTCGGGCTCGTCTTCGTCCTCGCTCTTGTTGTAGAACTTCCTGAAGAAGTTGAAGGCCACCACCGTGTAGAGATAGACCACGACTGCCAGCAGGCCCACCGTCAGCACCAGCTGGAGAGAAACAGCACAGCGGCATTACGGACGCTCACATATGTGGGCGGAAACACATTAGAATCAGCAGGGGTGGGAAGACACATTTAGACACGGCCCCAGAGGACGGCAGGTTGGGAAGAGCTTCGAGACAAAAAAGAAATTCAAAAAATAAGCTGCAGCTCGGAGAATTTTGTTCCTTCTTCAAACTCATGAAGAAAACGACATACTGATAATCAGCAAATCATGAATCTACATCATTCCTGGCAGTGTGCAGCAGAGGTGACCCCGAGGTGGTGACCTGTGAGGAGGATCGTCACCCCGAGGTGGTGACCTGTGAGGAGGATCGTCACCCCGAGGTGGTGACCTGTGAGGAGGATCAACACCACGAGGTGGTGACCTGTGAGGAGGATCATGACCCCGAGGTGGTGACCTGTGAGGAGGATCAACACCCCGAGGTGGTGACCTGTGAGGAGGATCAACACCCCGAGGTGGTGACCTGTGAGGAGGATCAACACCCCGAGGTGGTGACCTGTGAGGAGGATCAACACCACGAGGTGGTGACCTGTGAGGAGGATCATGACCCCGAGGTGGTGACCTGTGAGGAGGATCAACACCCCGAGGTGGTGACCTGTGAGGAGGATCATGACCCCGAGGTGGTGACCTGTGAGGAGGATCAACACCTCGAGGTGGTGACCTGTGAGGAGGATCAACACCACGAGGTGGTGACCTGTGAGGAGGATCGTGACCCCGAGGTGGTGACCTGTGAGGAGGATCAACACCCCGAGGTGGTGACCTGTGAGGAGGATCGTGACCCCGAGGTGGTGACCTGTGAGGAGGATCAACACCCCGAGGTGGTGACCCGTGAGGAGGATCGTCACCCCGAGGTGGTGACCTGTGAGGAGGATCGTGATTCCTCATGAAAGGAGTAGATTTGGCTCTGCAGCGACCTCTGCTGTACGGAGGACGCCTTGCGCCCTCCTCCTCTTTACCTGTTTGCCGTTATGGGTGACAGAGGAGAGGATGGTGCGGAGCGTTTTGAAGCCCATGGCGATGTCCAGCAGGTGCGCAGCAAAGAAGAAGTTGTTGTAGTGTCCCAGGATGGACATGGTGGTGTACCACACCAGGTACAGGAACGACTGGCAAAGAAGCGAAGACAATGGCGCGTTAGCATTTTCGTCAGCCAGCCTTCAAGTCTGCGACCCCTTCCCTCTCAGTATTCCCACTCACGTTGTCCGTGAACACCACTCCCATTTTCCATACATGGTACTTCGTGTCGATCGAGCTCAACCTTAAAGAAGAAAGTTCTGATGTGATATTTTCTGCTTGACCTGTATTTTCCTTGCTACAGGGAGCGTAAACCCATCAGCCTTTTTTTTCATCTGCCCGCTCTCACCATGAAACCAGCGAAGCCTCTTTGGTGACCGTTTCCTCCGTGGGGTTGAAATCCAGGGCGCTCTTATCCAGCCCCAGCAGCTCGGCGATCCGCTCCGCTCCGTACAGGTCTCCGTACTTCTTGATCACCTGCGAGTCGGCACCGGAACGCAAACGGACGTCATTCCAACTGACATCCGACAATTTGGTTGCGAGGACGAGAGACACTTACTTTGCGCTTGACAAATTTATCCCAGTAGTTGTTTGGAAAAGAGCTGAAAGAAGCAGCAGGAGACGCCAGTGAGTGAAGGAAAGGTCAGGCCGTTAACCTTAGCGACTCTCCTCCGGCTAACTCACGGAGTATTGATGACCAGCCGGTCCCACTGTCCTTTAATGTCATCATCTGACGGCTGCTCCGTGATGTAAAGGCCGGCAAACTCCAGCTTCCTCGCGATCTCTTTCTCACGTTTGAACACGACCAGGGGCACCTTGAAAATAAAGTGTTTCTTATTTCGTATGGACGCGACACAGGAAGTGGCGCCATGGGACGTGTGATCATGCTGAGGTTGTTTCTGTGGTACCTTCAGGTAGTAATATCCCACCACGCACAGGAAAGATATGATGGTGTGCAGTATGGCCAGACAGCGGAGGGCTGGCGCCATGTAACCCGTGCTCTCCTGCAGGATGAAGTACTCCAGCGCACCCTCCTCTTCCTCCTCGCCGCTCCTCCGGCGACCGTCCCACGGGTCCTCGTCATCTGAGTAATCGCCCGTCACCTGGAAAGGGAGGAAAGCGTCACCGCCGTGGCGGCCGAGAGCGGCAGCAGCAATATTGCGGCCTCAATTTACTTTGTAGAAGAGCAGGATGAAGTTGATCGCAAAGGCCACGAAGAGCGCCAGGAAACGGAGGTTGTAGAAGTTCCTGGCCAGATAGTTCTGTGGAAAGAAAGGATTTCTGTTTCCTGCACGTGTTTGTACTCTCGCTAACAGCTTTGGACATTTATGTCTTTGGGAAGTATCTGACTAGTATCTTGGTCTGGTAGATTTCCACGCTGGCGAGGAAACTGGCCATGAAGGCCTCAGGGGGCTCCTTCTTCTGTCCCGGCCGCTTCTTTGGAGCTTTCTTCTCCTCCACTGAGGACCCCTGGGGAGCGTCGTCCTTTGTCTTAGCGTGGTTGTTCTTTTCCCCATCCTCCAAACTGCAACAACATCAGTTTCAACCGTGTGGCCGACGGACGCGTGTCTGCTGTGACAGGGCTGCAGGTCTGTATAGGAATAACACAGTGCTGCCCTGTGCTGCAACGCTGCTATTCAGAGCTCTTTTCCCCCAACACTTGTGGCGATTTGCCATTTCTGTGGACACATTACAACAAACCGGACCTATCCAGAACGCTCCACGCCTCTGTTTTAGTGTTCTGACACATTTTCCACCCTTTTTAAAGACTTTTTAAAGGCTGCTGTATATCAACGGCAGTGAATAGCAGCAGCAGCCTTAGAGGAAGTGAGGTCATCTAATTAGCCAACCCTGACATCAGCACCTATTTGTGCCTCAGCTGCAATAACTCAGACCTGCACGTGACTAAAGAGGAAAAGAAGTGTTAATGTTTCATTAAAGGGCTTTCATGCTGGTGCCCTCCAAAGCTGACAAATATAAACTCTTGAGTGTTGAATTTTGAGAGAAATGTTATTGAGTCGCATCCAATCAGTGGTGAATACTTGGTTTTGGCAGCAAAAATCAAAACACCTTTCAAGTGTGAAAATGACACATTTTCAATATATTACAGCAATTAAAATAGATTAAATAGTGCCTCCCGGAGGAGGAACGCTACTGGCTACTCACTCGGCTTTCTCGGAATCAGACTTGTGTTCTCCATTTGAAGCCGTTTTCTTTGCAGCCATCTACAACAAACCATAATAATCACATTTGTGGTGCCAAGGCGTTGCTATTATTGAGGTGTCACTCACAGAAGATTACTGACCTCCGCTTTCTTTTGCTTGACAGCGCTGGCGATGGATGGCGCGTCCCCCACCACCATCTCTGACACGTCCCCCAGACCGGGCTCACTCCCGTGTTTTCCCTGATTCCTGGGATGGATGTTCAGTAGCTCGGCCATCAGGTCCGCCTCCGCCGCGTCTCCCTGAGACATCTGGCCGATCTCCGCCAGAGCGGACGCCTCGTTGGCCTCGATCTTCTCCAGCTCCAACACGTCGCCGTGGATCCCGAACTGGGTGGGGTCTGGCATGTTGCCCAGAATGTCCGTCACCTTCATGTTCTTGGCCCCTTCCACGAAGCCGCCTCCAAACATGGTGGTCCACAGGATGTGGAAGAAGCCCCACACCAGGCTGTAGAAGAAATGGAGGAAGCCTGTGATGATGATCCAGAAAAAGGAGAAAAATCCTTGCACCATCTCCCTAACGGTCATCTTCCTGAAGGTTCTGTACTGCCGGCGAATGCTTCTGAGGGTGAGCAGCTGGCGGAAGTGGCAGAGACTCTTTCTCATGGAGATGCAGGCGACGGTGAAGGCCGAGGACGACTCCAGCAGCACGCTCTCCCCCTCTTCCTCTTCCTGGTTTTCCTGCACGCTCTGGCTGTCGTCCTCGTCTTCCTCTTGACGCTCCACCGGATCCGGTTCTGAGATCTGGGAGGCCAGCTGCATCTCGAAGATGGTGTCCTCGCAGAAGTTGACGAACAGCTCCATCTTCTCGCTCTCCCCGCGCTCGTTGACGACATCGAAGATGAACTGCCTCTTGGACTCCTTCACCTGAGGCTTCTCCCACTGGGTGCGACTCGACTCGCTGATCTCAAAGTAGACCCTCTCGATGCGCTTTGCCCCTCCCATGATCTCAATGCGACCCAGATAGGGCTCAAAGTAGCTGAGGACGCTCTCCGCCAGGTCGAGGAAGGTGGACAGGCGAGCGTCGTGGGGCATGTGCTCCGAGAGGTTGGTCAGCAGCACGGCCACGTTGAAACCGATGTCCTTGGCCGGTTCGTGAAATCTGTCCACAAACTGCTTGTAGTTGAACATGTCGTTCTCATCTGCCTCCGCGCAGGAGAGGAGGAACTCTATCTCCGACTGGGAGTACTGTTTCTGGTTCTCCATGGACTTCTGGAAATCTTTCTTGGAGATCACGCCTTTGTTCTCGGGGTCGTACTCCTTGAAGCTGTCGGAGGTAGTCAGGTCCTTTAGCTTGAGGAACATGTCGAAGAACTTCAGAATCATCTCCACGTTGCTCGAAGACTCCACCAAGGTGTCCACCATCTGCTTCCCAATTGTTCCATTGACAACATTTCCTGCGAAGACACAAAGTTTATGAATGGACAATTAAAAAAAAAATCCTATACAAAAACAGTGACGTGTAGTTTGATTTCGAGTGGAAAATAGGGGAAAAGGCGAACCCTCGAGAAGCGAGAGCATCATCACGACCATGTCCTGCTGCAGGTCCAGCAGCTCCTTCAACAACTCGATCTGGCTAGAGTCCTGTTTAGGGAAGACAAACGCGCTGTTAGCACCAAGGAGGCTGTGCGTTGGACCAGCTCCTCCAGTATCCTTGAGAGATCAAGGCTGTCTGCGACCGTGAGGGCCCACGACGGCCCTGCTGAGGCCCAGAAAGGCCTTCTAGGTTACATCCATCCATCAGACCTATTTTAATGTTGTTTGACTGCGTCGGAGCAGATGGTCCGGTCAGTCTGATTCATTTAGTCCCTCTCTGGAGCCCTCGTTTGGCATGCCATAAATCTTTGCTCAACTCTGATCCAGTCAATTCAGACTCCTCCACCTGTTCGGGGCCTCTGTTACACCCAGCCGTTCCATGATAAGGTTAGGTGGGTAATTTCGAATCAGGCACGGATTATTTAGGGCTGGAATTTCCACACATGCAACCCAGAGCTGAGCGAACGTGCAGCAGTATCTTGAGATTATCCGCCAGCCTGGAGGGACCTCTAGTGGCTACATGTGTTATTTTCTTGGCTCTTTTTACTGCGAATCGCAAATTTTTTTTGTTTTAAAAATTGAAAATGTTTGGATAGAAAAGAACGTGATTGAAAGAACATACCTGAGATAGTTTCATCTGCATGTTGGCGAAAACGTGCAGGAAGCCCACCACCGCGTCCCACAGCCTGCTGTGAGCCAGACTCTGCTGGTTCCCAACACACGGACCCTGGAGACAGCCGTGCAGGCACCGTCAGACTCTCCTCAGCTCAGGATTTGGATTTTAACGCGCCTCTAGGTTACCTGTATGTACTCTGTCAGAGAGTTGAAGACCTGCTTGGCCACCGCCAGAGCCCTGGAGAAGTTCCTCTGACCTGCCTCGTCGATAACATCCTTCCCAGAGTAGTACCAGTAGAAATCGCTGATGGATTCCTTATGGGAGAAAACGAGAGGGGTGAATGAATAGTTTCACCTCGCCAGATCTGCCCGTGAGGAGGCCATACTTGGAGCCTCAGCAGGTAGTCCACGGTGCTGATGATGATGTTGACCGTGGTGGTGTTTCCAGTCTGAGTCCTCAGGAAGTTCTGAAAATCTAGAACAGGTGATAAAGTCAGATCAGGCTAAATCGACTCAAAAACAACCAGCCAGCTGTGCAGGAGACCTACCGTTGTTATGGCCCTCACAGAGAAGCTGCAGAAACCTAAAAAGATCTTTTGTGAACTCATCATCCTGCAGCACTTTGGAACCTGAGGACAGAAGACCAGATTAACTGCCCCCCTGTGGCAGGAAGATCAGAGACACCCAGTTTTATTGCCAGTAGAATGTTTGGTTAGCTTTAAGCTGGTCTAGATGCTGTTTGGTCAGTAGAGTTATGTTCACCGTCACTGGGCTTCAAAACAAGGGTCAGTGAATCGTTTCAGAAAATAAAGAGGAAGAGAGGACGAATCGAACTGAGCTTTATTTTCTAACACCAGCAAAGCTTTGTTGTTCCACACACACAAAGCTTTGAGGGAATTCTTATTTGATTTTATCACACGCTGGTTAGTATCGTAAACTGATAATGAACATAAATGACAAGCACGGAGGTCTTACAAAAGAAGGAAAGGAAAGTGGAGAGTCAGTTTGAGGGAACCTGACCCAAGACGGAGCAGTCAGAGCCACCCAGAGGAGCATGCATGCGTTCCTTCAGTCCAAAGTATAAAAGAAAAGTGGTTCTATTGCATTCAAGGCAAGGAAGGAGGAGGAGGGATGAGGGGATGGGAGGAAGATTAAAGGAGAATGCGGAGAGGAAGGAAGGAGGGAGGGACTTGAAACCAGAGCAATTAGGATGTCAGCATTGCAAAGGATGAGTAAGATCTAAACCATGTATTTACCCTGCTCACTCACGTTGACTGCGACCGATGAGATAAAAAACGTGATCAGAGGAAAACAAACGGAACAAAAAGCAGACATAAGCAAAGGAGAAGACAGTGAGATTCAGTCATAAGAAGTAGGAACAGGAGAGAATGATATACTATAGAAATATCTTTACAGACACTGACACAGGACGATCTGCTCATTAGGCCTCTGTTTGGACTACTACTACCATCACTTATGCCTGAGCTTATGAGAATGGGTGCGTATGGGCATGAGGAAAATGGCTTCACAGACTGTATGCTACCCATCTGATGGCAAAGAGTCGCCTGATTAAATGTGGATTCTCATGTGGATGTCAGTGTTCTTTAGTCGAGACAGGACGGAGACATACAGCAGCACAGCACTTGGGTGACATGAGGATGGGCTAACATGACAAACAGCGCGTGTTCGGTCATTTGTCGAGCAGTCAAGCGTTGCCATGACATCTGCCAGCGATGACCTGGGCAGTGAAAATGAAACACAAAGGTCCATCTGCGGCATAAATAAAGCGACTTGCGGCAGATCAGCGTTTCAGCAGAAAGCGCGCGGCACATAAACTGCTGAAGCCTCACTAGTCAGCTTCTGTCTGTGCTGCACTTTTCTGCACAATGATGCGAAGCCTTAAATCATATCAGGACACGCCTTTCGCTCAATACCACATCTATATGTGCTGTTCTGGAAGTCAGTGTGATTTAAGAGGGGGAAATAACACGATTCTCGCTGTTTGATGAATTATCCCGACTTACTTGACCCTTCCTCAGTCACCATGCCCAGACCTTCTGCTTTGTTTTGCCTTTCAAAAGCATTCAAATCCAGAACGCTGGGGGAAAAATGGATCTATGTTCAAATTCGGCCAGCAATATGCAATGTCGCGCACAAATGTGGGAACCATGACTGTTGTCTGGCGGCAGCATCGGCCGCTTCATTACCTGCACGACATCATCAGCCCAGACAGACTTTTGAAAAATCCCACGTCTCTTTTTTCCTTCAGGTAGTCCAGCATTTTCTGCAGCAAAGCAAAAGCAGTCAGGAACAGACGAAAGCTGTGACTTCCACAGAGGCAGCACGCTCGGAGATGTACCTGCTGGACCAGGATGTTCCCCCCGTTCAGGATAGAAATGCCTAATTTGAGGGTGACGGTCACCATGGCACCGAGACGGCCTGGGAGCGACAAGATCACGCAGTCAGGACAACGTGAGGGAAGGTTGGAAGAAACGGAAGTGAGAAGTTCCCCACCTTTGCTGGCGCTGATCATCTGCAGCACCATCTCTGCGGCTCCGCGGTCGTGCAGCCGGGCCTGCTGGTACAGCATCTTCTGCTTCTCCATTTCCTTCTCCTGCATGGGGACGGGGACAGTGAGACACATTCCAGTGGAAACGTGTCAAAAAAGAAACCCCAAACCGCAGTTTTGTCACCTCGAATGTCTTCTCCTTTCCTTCCTCCTCTTCTTCACCTTCAGCACAGCTCTGAAACAGAAGACGGGGACCTGCAGAGTTTCGCACATCAGGAGACGATCAAACCACGGTGGGGAATGCCTTACCTTTGCCATCATGTCCGCATACGCAATGTACAGAGGATCCTCTTCCAAGGAACTGAAAAAAAGAGAGAGATGTGACAACTTCATACAGGAATTCGATAGAAACTTCATACAATGTGATGACAAAGTGGATGAGAAATGAGAAATGTTTCTGCATTATACTGTAAAAAAAGCCACTTTGCTCCATTGCTAAAGGTGTTTTCACCTGCATTCAGTCAAAGCGTTGTGGCTGAAATGCAGAATGAGCTGATGAAGAGGGTCCGGCTGCTTTTTGACTTCCTCCTCCTCCTCCTCCTCCATTTTGGGCTGGGTTTTCTGTGGAAACATAAAAACGGCTCAATCCTGGAGCACCGAGGTCAAAATGTGGACTGGAAATCTGAGGTCTGACACGTCACTCATGCAGGGGCTCCATTTGAGCTCGGCAGAGCTTACCTCAAGAGAACCTGCTTATACTGGGAAAAAGACAACAACTGGATCCACTGGCAACATGCAGACAAGCGTGGACAAAGCCAGCACATCCACACCGAAAACACACACGTGCACTCTCAGCGGTGTTAGCAGGTGGATGCTGGGGATAAGCACCATCGCCCCATCAGCCCAGTTTCCACATCATCTTATGGGTCCTACAATTAACTGCTGATGACAGTAGACACGTTCCAACTGGGCTCAGATTAGAGGGAAATATTCTATCTTATTGTTTTTATGTGGCCCTTTGTTTTGAAAAAAGGCAAAAAAATATAGCTACAACCAGGAAAACGGGCTGTGCCGATTTGCGGGATGCCTTAACGATATTTTCAGTGTTTTTGCTGATGCTACAAAGTGCCAGAAAAAGACATATTTGTCAAGAAAAGCAGGTCCGCGCCAAACTTCCACTGTAAATTCCAGAAGTTATAAAGGAGGGATCGCATCACAACAGAAATTCCAACGGTAAGTGAAAGCATCGTCACGGATGCCCTCTTACCTATGCTGAATACACCATCAGGCTCTGACATCGGCGGCGATGTCAGGCTTGCCAAAAATGTATTTAAAGGCTCGTAACCCAGTGATGGGACCGGGACGCCTTCAAGCACTTAAATAAATGACACAGGCGCGGGACAAGTGGTCAGCTATCCACGGCACGGGGGTACCAAGGGGACAGCTCTTGGTACGGACGCGAGTACTTACTGCCAGATCCTGCACTAGCTTCTCCTCAAAAGAGTACTCCTCTGTTTCTATCCATATTCTCTGATAGGCCTGGAGGAAGAGGTTAATAGAGCGATGCCTGAGGAGGGGTGAGAGGAGATTAGCTAGGGTTAGACAGGAGCAGAGCAGAGGAGGGGAGGGAACTCCCATTTCCAGAGGTTAATATTGGTTAGTTTAGGACACCGACACCTGAGAGGAACCTTACAAGTTGCTTATAATACAGATCTGACACACAGGTGAGCAACATTTGGAGAAATACATCATCAATTCATCTACAGACAAGCAGAAACTGCAAGAATATATGAATATGTAGGAGTTAAATCTGTATTATAACCCATGTCTGGAGGAGAGCGAGGGGCACGCAAGGTCACACGGTGGCAACATCAACTTTACCGTCAGCATGGAGAGCAGACTGCCCGAGTCTGAGTTCTCATGATTTAGCTCCAGCCATATATGTTGGTAGGCATTCAGGAAGTAATTATTATTTGTGTGCCTGAGGAGGGTACAGGTACAATAAAGTGTGAAATTCAGGGGAGGAGGAAAAAAAAGCTGGACAGAGAGAGAGAAAAGAGAAAATGGCATCTCCAAATTAACAAAGCTATCGCTCCGGACCAAAAGAGTTCATTTATGCCTGCGTCATCCACGCGGTCTACTAGAGATCAGCTGCGTCATGGTCCACTGTCAACAACTCTGAATAAATGAGATGCCGCGGCGCGGGCGGGGAGGTATCAGCGAGGCAAATATCGAAGACGACCGCCCCCAGGTTTGGCCTCCTAATTGTTTTCTTCCCTGCTGCAACTCTCTGCCCGACTTCCTGTGATTGAGTTACTGAGCAGCAGGGCATGAAATTGCCAGTGTCCCCTTTTTTCTGCTCCTTGATAACAGCTGCGGGCCAGACATTTGTCCAACACACGCAGGGAGGGAGGCTGCACATTAATACATAGTCAGAGCCCGGCGAGGGAGAGAGATCAGAGCAGTGGGGAAGAAGAATGTGCAGCTATATCTGGCCAGTAAATACAGATTTGAGGCCTGAATCGGTGTGACAGTTGGCCATCGTCTAATTCGTTGTTTGTCATTATCTAGGCTAAAAATATTTAAGATGAGAGGCTGTACCTGGGCAGATTATAAAGGGGAGCCATGCGGAAGCAGGCCACCACAGCTCGCTTCCTCTGCTTGGACAGCAGCTTCTGCCAAACACACTTCTTTGATCGAAGAGGCTGCTCCACCTGAACGGAGCAGAAAGAGTCACTGCAGCTATGCGCGGCGCGTCCGGCAACGCAGCTGGAAGAAGAGGCGACGGCCGACCTGCTCCAGGTTGAAGACGGCAGCAGAGATCCTCTGGATGCGGTCGAGGACCTTCTCGGGGTCCGGAGGCCCCTCGAATCTCAAAGCTCTGTCTCTGTACAGGTTCAGCTGCCATCTGACAGCGGGATCCTCAGACTGGCACGAAGACAGATGAAGAACACACTATGGATAAAACCTTTGAAGCATTTCCTCTCATATCGGCACGGTAACGCTCTCACCTTTTCCCGAAGATGCAGGTTCTGCTGAATGTGATCTTTGACCTCTTCGTCTGTGTCTTTCTAATCAACATAAACCAAACGTGTCGTTTCAGGGTTTGCTCGCACGTGAAGACAGTCCGTGCGCTCATCTGGACTCGTCCTACCAGCAGGTAGCGGGTCTTGGCCAGAGAGATGAGCTCCTGGTCTCCTGGGGTGCACATGTTCAGGCCGATGGGCAGCATCTTCTTCAGAGCTGCCACAATCAGCGAAGTCTGAATGGAGTAGAACTCGCCACGCCTTTTCTTGTGTCTCCTCTCCTGGTCTTGTCCTCCAGACTGGCAAAAAACATCTGGCTTTACCTTCAACAGTGCGGCGCTATCTATGAGCGATCAGACCGCTGTGGACCAAGCTAGCGCTGCTATCCCACATGCATTTTCCAAATCCACGGCGTCAAAAGCTCCACCTGTGCTGAGCATATGTGGTGAGATGAGGAGGACAAGTAATCTATGCACATCCTGGCTAGGTGCACGCAAGTCATGTGACTTTAGCGAGACAGTCTGTGTACCAGCGGTAGATCAAGGTCAAGGTAGTCGAGTTTCTCACGTTTGACCGCATCTTCAGCCACAAAAAAGTGGCAGTTAAATGCGGGACACCTCCTTCCCTCAGCAAAGGTGGATGAACAGACATGTTGAATTTGGAAAATGAACCGTTGCATCTCGCGCCACTGCAGCGCTACTGCGGGTGAGCGTAGGATAGAGCCGATAAACAGGTTCCCTCAACAGTTGACAAGGTTTCTCATGTCTCAGCTGCCAGGCGGAGCAGTCTGTAAAACCCACACTCGCCCGTCCGGCCGAAGCCGTTTGCTCTGCCAAAACTGCACACAAACATACAGTACATACACCGAGCACAACCACAGCCTGAGGGAACTATTACTCAAACACGTCACAGCACCGCACTTCATCACTGCAAACACGCCAGTAACACAAGATCACATGATTCCCTACAGAGGATGGGAGGAAGGGGGGGGGGGGGGGGGGGTTACTCCAGACTGAGGCTCTGTGTCACAAACATGATAACTGAACAGAAATGGACTGAAGACATGAAACTAGATATCTACACTGCTAAAGACTACAGCAAAGCGGCACAAGCTATTGGCTCTTCTGCTTGGTAACTGGAGCACATACAGTAAGCCAATAAGCTGGCGGGTAAACAGCTCATGCACTGCAGCACTCTACCTTCTCCTTAAAGGACTGTTTGAGACAAAGAGAGAGAAGAAGGTGGTGAGAAGGTGCACAGTCTGGTGGCTGTGCACTGCAATGAAAAGCATTTGTTTGCCTTTAAACAGCTGAATCAGGCAGACAAAAATGAAATCAAAATGCTGAGGGTGTGGAGGATTATAATTTCACTGAGGTATGAGTATTAGTTTGTGGCGTGTCTGAACAAGCACACGCGTGCAGATTCACACACACACACAGACTCACTCGTGTGTGAAAATACGTCATGAGGTGGATCGTTTAGGCGTTACCAGCGCTACAAAACCCTACCTTAGACATCTTGGTTTTATTATCGCCGGTTAAAAAGGAGAGGTTATTGATCTCGTTCTGAACCACAAAGTTCTGCTCTTCTCTTTTAAAATTCTGGGGATGAAGGGGAAGTGGATTTCATTATATTAATTAGTGTGTGTATTTTGGAGTTAAGTGTATGAGGGAGGAACTTACATGTGATTTGCACCAGAGAATAAATATCTCAGCAACCATTCTGAAGAGCTCATTAGAATCAGCGTCTGGTTCCTTCAGCCATCTGGACCTGCAGGCAAAATGTTAACACATCAGTTTCATCTCCTCCTGGATGCTACGTCAAACCGGCTCTGCGTCTCAGAGCTTCTCCAGCTTGCCTGTTGTTGTCCACGTAGCGGATCAGCATGGGGTAAAAGGCATAGAGGTCCCTGCAGAGGACGGCGAACTCGTCCAGGATGAGCAGCTCGGCCTCCTGGGTGTCCCCCCGGCCATCAGCCTTCAGCAGCTCTTCCTCGGACACCACCTTCACCGTCTTCTTCTTCAGTTTCTCCAGCGTGGGCAGGAAGTGGCTCCTGAGCAAATCTGCACGAGCTTTGCTGATGATGGGTTGCACGTAGACTGCACGGTAGGAACACAGGCATGGAATCTCCCTTTATCACAGCAGCTTAGTGGCGTTTACTAAAGTGCTCTCGTATATAGTGGCGCACCTGCGATCCTCTTCATCCACGAGGCTTCGTCGATGCCCAGGTTGTTGTTGAGGATCTTGAGGATGTTGCCGAGGATGACGCTGAGGTGCTCCGAGGTGACGGTGGTGCAGCAAACGCTGCCCCCGCTGGACAGCGGGTTCTCCGGCCCCTTCTCCCACCAGTAGGACAGGTAGTTACACAGCATGGGCAGCACCACTTCGATGACGTGGGGCATCTCCGTGTAGCGGGCTCCAGACTCCGCCATGTCGTTGATGTCCTTCATCAGACCGTCCAGACGTGGCATCCCGGGACACATCTCCTCAACTGAGCCCGGTATGCCGAGGACTGGACGTGAACATTAAAAAGGCAGTTTGCTTTGACCTCTAATAGCTGACACTTCTCTTTTAAAAGACTTCCTCATTACTCACTGGCCCGTTCTCTGGCGCTCTTGGTATTAAAGACAGAACAGGGGTTATAGGTGTTGAGCAGCGGCTCCAGGAAGGCTACCGGCATGGCTCCAGCCAGCGTGGCGAGACACTGACCCAGAGCCGGCAGTTGTCTGCAGAGAGGAAGGCGATGAACGCTGGCCCTTTTACACCAACACCCCTCTCTGACACTGTCTTACCTCTCTACATAGATGTTTTTCCCCGTGCCCAGCGCGTACAGACTGGTCAGGATTCGATAGCAGGACACTTGGACATCTTCCACTGAGGAAGGAAGAAAAAAAAATCTGTTATCATGACTTGCCCATGTTTAGCAAAGACACTGTTAGCATGCTGGCTTTCTATACTATTGATTCCTTACAAAGCAGGTCGACCCCGAAGTGGTGCTGCGTGATGTGCTCGAACAGAGCGGTTAAAATAGGCAGCAGGGCCACGGTGGTGTAGTTGATGTTCTGAGACACGCCTTTCATCTGCGAGCGCGAGTGAGTGAACTTCCCCAGCTTCAGGTTCTCGAAGGTCTTCTCTAGGTCCTCGGCGGCGTTCTCAAAGAACGTCCGGAGCCCCAGCCGCACCAGCTCCGAGCCCGACTTCATCACCGTCCTGAGTGGAGACGACCGTGATGAATGGCTCGAACCGAGCAAGAAAGGGGAGAGCTGTAGCAACTGGGTGACCTTCGTTGTGCCGGGACCTTCTCGCCCCAGAATGGTCGCAGGCTTTAGTAATGAAATATGAGCTGTGGCAAAACAAACTGACAGCTGATAGAAAAACTTTAGCGCATTCTTTCAAGGATTGTTCGATTGTCGACGTCGGAGTAACAACATCTGCGCTAACACGATTAGTCTGTTTTAAGAGCCCATGCAATAAAGCTGCTAATTGAATTTCTCGTTGTTAAAAATAGATGTGTCCTATTAGAGGGGAGAAGTGGAAGAATGAGTCTGTGGCCACGAGCTGCAGCATAAACAAGACACAATATTACATTGCAGATTTAACCCTCATTATGCGCGCGCTTCATTAACAAACAGCACGTTGGTTTAGAAAGAATGTTATAAGCCTCCAGCAACACATGGTGTGTGTGAATAAATTTGTTTTGCTCATTTAAATGCCACAGGATGCTCTTTATTAAGGCCAGAGCCTCCCCTAAGACCGCAGAGTAATAACTCTTTAAAATAAAGCTGCAGACAGACGTGCATCTCTTCAGGGCGTGCAGATTACACGCAGGGAGAAAAAAAATAAGATGCTCCAACAATTATGAACACATAATCAGGTTGTTAGGGATTTGCGTTCGACTTGTCTTCAGCCGAGACTTCGGTGCTGCTGTCTCACCTGGTGTCCAGCGTGTGAGCCAGGATGTGCAGGCAGCTCACGATGGTGGTGGAGTCGCTCCCTGTGAAACAGCACAAAGACCGTCTGGATGAGATGGACAGGCCCACGACCACACGTTCCTGACTCAGCCCCAACAGCAAGTCACTCACTGTCCACGTGCACACACACACACACACACACACACACGGTGATAAACTCAGGTGGTTTTCAGCAGCAAATTGGACTTTTCCCAGATCAGATCTCACGGCTGCAAGAGGTCAAACCTCATTTGTATGGGCAGACCTAATCAACCTGTGTGGTTGCCGTGGTAACGCACATTCGCATGCGTTTCTGCTACGCTCGGGGTGGGGGTATAGGTAGGTTATTTGGAGAAGGTGCTGATACACGCTGGAATCTTTGATTCTGCCATGCAAGAGCTGCTCTCTCGTCCTGACTGAGACCTGTGACATCACAGATGTCTGGGCCCCATTTACAACGCCTGTCACACACTTGTGTGTAACATCGAGAGAGAGAATTAATTTTTTCTGACTGACATTGGCTAGTAAAATCTGACTGTATTTCAAAGCCAAAGGTTCATAATGCAGCCACTGGTCTGCTGTGTTTGACGTGCGCGGGTGTGTCTATGACATCGCTGGGATCTGTGGATACAGGTGGACACATAAATGGGATTTAAGACACGACATCCTTCAGGGAATAAGAGACCCTGGTCATCACCTGTAGGACGGTGGATTTTGCACATCATCTTTTACATACTTCTTTTTACGGTAAAAATCCTCAAAATAAGATTATTTTCCAAGATTTTGTCAACCTCAAGCACCCAGTTAGGCCACACTCACACAGCTTACCAAAGAGAGAAATCCTGTGTCTGACAAGAGCTGCCAGTTTACAGAACAGGCTGGAGGTGTGGAGAAGTGACAAAGGACGGAAATCAGGTTAAAAACAGAGGACTCCATTTATAGGACTCAAATGTATAAGAAGAGGAAGGAAAAGGGGAATCAGGAGGATGGTGCAGCGCTGTCAGAGGTGAACGGTACCTGGTGACCATCTCCTTCTCCTTGTTGGAGGCGTACCCGCTGCTGCTCAGGTTCTTATTGGGCGAGGAGAGGAAGTACAGACAGTGATTCTTGAAGTACTGGTCGATGAGCGGAAGAAGAACCTGAGGAACGATGGTAGGTTCGAGTGAGATCAGTCCAGCGGTAACTGTGGAACGTTTGTTAAAGTCTCGCTCTTACTTTGGCGAAAAACTTGATTTCCTGCTCGTGAGGGGATCTGTCCGTTTTGCCACTGGCTGCCATGGCCTCTACAGCCAGAGCAGGAAAACACAGATTTAGTCATGAACAGCACTGCAGGTCTCGCCTGGTCGTCTGGAACGTCAGCGTACCCAAGTGAGCGATGAACTCCTGAGCCTGGTCGACGTACTTCAGCAGCTTTTTGAGGAACTTGTAGGCGAACCTCTTCTCCATGGAGGACGAGTCCTGCTCCAAATCCTTCAGACCTCTGGAACAGAAGACCCCCGTCCCTGTTAAGACCTTCTACCACCAAGAAATGAGGCGTAAAAGGGCCAAGCGGCTGACCGTGTGATGCTGTAGCCGTTGATCTGCAGGAACCGGAAGAGGTCCTGAGCTTTCTCCCGATCGCGGGCCTTCTCCCTGGCTGTCAGGGTATCATAGGGCACCAGGAGAGGGTGTGGACCTCCTCCTTTAACCGCAGACACGCCCGTGTTACAAGGACTCAATGAGTCAGGGCTCTTTTCCCCAAAACATTCCATTTTGTGTTTATTAATGCAAAGCTAGAAACACCTGATGGAAGTCATTTATAATAACAGCGACGGGGTGAAACATGTTTACATCGGCACCGAGTTAATATATAAATTCAATCTGGAAGCGTGCAAATTTTTCCGCACTCAAACTGATTAAAGTGCCGATACGGCTGTGCGTAATGAATGTGGCCGTGCTGCGCACCATGACTAAAAAAAACGATGCTAGAAGCTTTTCTAATTGTTCCCCTTTTGTGTAAAGTAATTGCAGCTTCTGCACATTAGTTATTAACCTGAATTCCTTCAAACAATCTAAAGACATAATGAAGCCTAGAGACTCTGAATTACTCCATTGATGCTGCTGCAGCTACACAAGGGTTCCTCCACTGCACCTCGGCTGCGCCGGGTCGAAGCGAGTGCGAGGTCACCTCTAAACTAAGTAATGCAAACTTCCCAACTTCATTAGGAAACCACCTCTGCTTCCAAGATCACTCTTCTTCTTCTTGGCCCAGATGTTATGGTAATTTTCAGCCACCACCTCCACCATCCCCTTGGATGAAAGACAAAGCCAGAGTGTGCGTCAGCGCCAAGCACACCCTGATGTTTTAAACAAATCAGTAAGCTGAGGAGGCTCACCTGCAGCTCTCGGGACAGAACCACGTTGCTGGTGTCCGTGGGACTAGGATTGAAGCCGTTTGCCTAAAAAAGACATTTATTGTTTGGACTGACAAATAAACAGCAATAAACAAAAGAAGCAACCAACATTGTCCTCGGATGATACCATGCTACCGCTAATGCTTTACTTGAAATTGAGTCTCAAGTTTCAAATACAGGAGCACATTCCACTTCCTTTTCTTTCTCCCACTTGTGAATTCACCTGCGAGACCTGTGAGATCTTCCGCATTTTCTCGCTCTCCCTCTGCTGAGACATGCTTTCTCCATCTTTAGTCCTGTCGATACTCCAGCCCATCGCTAACATGCTCTTCAAGGTCTCCCTAATTGGCCATCTGTAAATTTCCTTCTCCTGAAGCAGCGAGAGAAGAAGGCGGATCAAGTCCAGCTGCTGACAGCTTTGCATCTCACAACGAAGATTTCTGAATTTCAGATTCTACATTCACCACCTTCTCCGTCAGGGATTTGTAGGTCCTGAGTTGGGGGTGAATCTTGGCCTTCTCATCTACAGAGTCTCCATATTTCCAGCCGAGAAGCACCTGAAGCACGAGCACAGAGGGTCGTACATGCGTGAGGGCGGAATGAATTCAGCTGTGCTTGGTTGAGCAGAACACTAGTTCTCCTTTACCTTTTCTGCTGACCATTTCTCATGCAAATGCTCTCCGTATTTGTTGGCAAAGTGCTCGAGTTTCTCTGGAAGTGAAACACTGAAAAGACAAGGAGTAATTAGTCATCTTGCACGTCCACTGTAGTTACTCGGCGTTACGCAACAAGCTCGCAAAAAAGAAAGTAAGATCTGGTGTCGGCCAGGGGTCTTACTTGGCGGTGTTGATTGGTTTGGGGTCAAAGTTGCCCTGAGCGTCGACAGAGACGGGCTTTTCCACAGCGGTGCTGATGGAGGCATCCACATAGTCGGGTGGTAAAGCTCCAGCTATCGCGCTGAGGCAAGGCATGGCCATCTTAAACAGCTCTGGGTCGTATTTCTGGATGGCAAAAGACAAAAATGACTGATTAAATGCTAAACACCATCTCCTAAATGTCTAACTCTAACCCTAAATGCCTCATAGCTGCATGTGTAAGTTGCGGACTAAAGTCTCTGGCTTTGGTTCGGTAGGCGAGAGCAACAGTGCGGCCGCCGGTGGGAACAACATTAATGAAGATTCCGAAGGCTGGATGTCCAGCGGTGCCGGCGGCTGTGAATCGACGGCGGCTGCGGTGATATTGATGTTTTCGGAACGCCCCGCCGCAAAGCCTTCTGTGATTGTGCACTTAGAGATGCGCTGAGTTCAGCCATGTGCATCGTCGATACGTTCCGACCATGATGTCGCGTACATAAACAACACCGAAGACCGATGCTGAAGAAGCTGATGGATTTGTTTATTCTTATTTTTATTTATTTATTTGTCGATGTTGAACGCAGCATCTAACGCGTCAGTAAGTGTGAAATCAAGAAGCGAGGGGCTCGAGCCCCTGCTCACCCTCTGTGACAGGGAGTCAAATATTCCCCAGAAGAGCTTCTTGGTGAGCAGTAGTTCGTCTTCGGATGCCGTGCCGTAGCTCCCCCAGCCCGACGGGAGACAGTAGTACTTCCAGTTCTGCTCGTAGTGGTTAGTTAGCAGCTGGAAGAGACACAAAGGTCATGACGTCTGTGGAACCTGTGGAACTCATGGAAAAAGAATATGCGACATCTTCAACTGAAAGCTGGAAACAAGTGTGTCCATCACCCTGCAGGCCAGGCAACACCTATTAAATGGCCACCATTACAGCAGTGCAGACAAAACCCTCCAGTCTGTCCTGTACTTCCTCCAGCAGCTGCCCACCGCTTCCAGAGTGTGTGTGAGTGTGTGGCTGGAGGAGTGAGAGGTTAACAACGACACATGAAAGCTGCATCTGCAACGGGGGAGCTGAGCACTGTGACGAGAACACTGTAGTTTAAAGAACAAAACGAAATAACCAAATGGATCGATCGGCAAAGGCCAAAGTGATTTAAAATGAGGAGGGGAAATAGAGAGAAGCGTCGCCCACCCTGAGAGGCATCTTGCAGTATTCCGACAGTAAGGGCACGTCAAAGACAAGGCGGCGCAGGAGCTGCTGCAGCATGGAGGGCCGGAGGTGTCTGTGAATGAGGTGAGACACAGAGATGAGAGCACCGGTGCCCCAAGGACCCCTTTAACCAGAACATCTTCAGACTCTAATCATTTGCCTTCACTGATTCACTGAGGGGAAACAGGGCACTGACCTATAATAAATGTGTGTTAGAAAGCAGGGAGAAAGAAGCTGATCTCAAAAATGAAAGAAAATAATAATATATATGTTTTTACTTGCACACAGCCAGCAGGCATTCTTCGATAGCATCTCTCTGGGCTTTGGTGAGCGAGCGGCCCTTGGAGAGGCGGTAGATAGTGTGCAGAGTGGAGTCAATGAGGGAGGCGTAGTGCTCGGTGCCAGCGAAGAGAGGGGCGCAGCGGGTCAGGAGCGGCAGCAGAGCTGATCCAATGTATCGGTTCATGGCCAGGGCCGTCTCCGTGGTGCACAGACCCTCCTTTAAGGATACATAGTCAGGTATTTTCATTAAAATTTAAACAACGCACTTTTAACAGCAGCGAATCGGATCCCTAATCGGGCTACCTGAAGGCTAACATTTTAGCATTATTACTGTGGCCATGCTATCATGCTACCAAAAGTTTATTCTACTGAAGTTCTACTGAAGCGCCATCAGCATCCATCCTTCCTTCCTGCCCTGCAACGACTTGATGTCCTAAATTATAATAATATTCCAGTCATCGCCTTGGAGAGTATATTGTGACCACGTAATATAAATTAAAGAGGGGTGGTTATTTTTCTATCTCTGGGCACGAAAACATGTGTTTTTGCATTGGTGTGAATAAATCTGAAATATTCAGCATTCTCTCCACTTAGGGCTAAATTATGGGCTGTATTATGTGTTTTTCCCACCACAGACGTGCTGATAACATCAGTCTGCATAGATAGATCCCGGAGGCTCAAAACAAGAGCGTAATCTCACAATCCCAGATGAAGCGCGTGCTAATTGTCTAACTCTGTGTTTAAGTGGACCTACCGTATCTAAAGAGGTAGCAGCTCTTAAGTCTGGGAGGAAACCCACTTCGAGGAGGTGAAGCAGGAAGCTCTGGTCCTCAATGCCGTAGACCCTGTCCAAAAACAGCACCATGGGGGCCTTGTGGTCTGGACAGAAGCTGGCTGACATGTCTGGCTCCGTCACCGAGCCATCTGAAAAACAACAGAGACGTCCTGTAGTACAGAAAATGCTCACGTCCTGTAAAAAAGTTGGAACTGTTACTACCTAAAATATTTCTCTCTGACATTAGCATGCTAAGCTAAAGGAGCCTGCCGCCTGCCGGTTGGTACCTTTGTTGATGATGGGCATTTTGAGAGGTATGCTGATGATTCCCACAAGATCTTCTGTGGGCACCAGAGAGCGCAGGATGGCACGGATACGCAGAGCTTCACCCTTCCCCTTGTTGATGAGCTGAAGAAGAGTGCATAAACAGATGCTGAAAACAGGAAATCCAAAATGAAAAGGCACAGTTCCATATCATACACACGTGCATCTCTGGTGCGCAGCGTCCCAACAGGTCGATGAGTGCAGAGTAGAAGGACATGATGGCGTTGCCCATGTGCACCACCTCCTCCTCATCGTCGCCATCAGCAGACCTGAAGGCAGAGAAGGGGCGGAGCTTGTTAAGGTGGACAGAAGTGAAAGGATGAGCAGTCTCTCGCACTGAAATGATAAATGTCTCTCAGTCCTCTTACACGTCAGAACAGACGCCGTGCACAGAACCTGGCAGGTCCAAAGCCGGAGTCTCAGAGATCTTAATGGCTTCCTTCATGGCAGCCAGTAAACCGTTTCCACCCTCCCCTCGTAGGGCAGGCCCGAAACACTCGGGGCGGCGGATGAGCAGCTTGACCACAACGCTGGAGTTCTCCTCCACACTTTCACCTGGAGAATCCAATGTGGAAGGTGAAGCAACAGCCCAGCCGACAGGAGAAGAGACAGAAGAGAGAAGAAGGACGAGAAAGAGGAGAAGACGCACCATTGACGAAGACGGCGAATCGCAGGAAAGAAAGGTAGCGCTCCCCTTCGATGGGGTTCCAGCCAATGTCTGGATACCCTTTAGCCAAGAGCATTGGACAGCTCTGGAGCCCACAGCCTGCCAGATATGTAACCACCTACGAGTACAGCACAGACAATAATCACTACGTATTCACAGGCAATTTATTAATCCAGGACAGATCAATATTCTCCTCTTACCTTTTCCAGATCTGGTTCCTCCAGAGCCAGAGCGAGGCCGTTGTTGTCCATCACAGAGGAAGCAGCCACGTCTAAAGGAGTGGAGCCTCTCATGGATGGTGACGCTAGAGCACAGGTGGAAAGCAACCGTTATTCAGTGCCAAGCGACTGTTGCTCGAACAGCAGGGGGCAGCATGCCCACTCCTTCCCAAATCCCCTGCAGCTCATCCAGTTGAACATCCTTCAGTATTATTTTAACATTAATGAATGAACAATCTTCCTAAAATGAAACTCACCCAGACCCACGCTGCTGTTCTCCAGCAGGTAGCTGAGATGGTCAAACATGGCCTTCTGGTTCTGGCGACTGATGCGGCAGAAGTAGCACAGGAAGCGGCAGCAGCTGGCCACCATCTTGGGGAAGGCAATTTCCTGTGGAGCAGCACAAACATCGTACACAGCATCCAGGTTGTTATAACAGCACTGAAAAACAAGCAGCAATTTTCAACTATACATTCTAAATCACTTCAAGCAATTACATGATGTATTTATAGGCAGCAATTTCTGACAAGTTTGGTCAGGAAATTGCCTCAGCAACATACATTTGTTCGTGTGTTTCATTAGCCTCAAACAGCCAGACATGAGCCCATAATTAGCTTTTAGCCTTAGCCCACGGGTTTCTCAGTGAGGATGATCAATATTCTGGCACATGTGACAGGAAGTAAATGCAGAAAGTGAGAAACCTGAGATTTGTCTCCTCCGAGAACATTGACCATGACCTCCATGACAGTCTCATGCATGCCCAGTATTCTCATCAGATTTGGATGCTGGTAGAACACTTTGTTGTTCATGATGTCCCTGGGAAAGAAAAGGAAGAACAAGAACACAGCTGAGTTCATGTTTGCAATGAGACCAAGATCCTGTGCGAAGGGTGGAATGGACAGACGGCCATGACCTACCCGAGTCCGTCAATCATCAGCTTCTCCTCCTCTTTGCCCATGCGGACGGACAGCAGAGATCGGATCTGTCCCAGGGAGGCCAGGAGGTTGATGGTGTCCTGGACGGAGGAGGCGCTGATGGTGTAGGTCTTCCTCATGGCCCGCAGCAGCTCCCCGATGCTGTCATACTGCCTCCTCAGCAGGCTGAACATCTTGCGGACCAGCTGCGGGTCTTGGATGTGACACTCCTGAGCCCAGCTGACCATCGTCTGTGAGATCAGCTCTTTGAGGTTGGCTGGAGAGGAAGCAAGAAAGGACAAAATACAGTTTCATTTTTTTAGTCATCAAAACAAAATAACCAGATAAAAATGCATATTTCAACCCGTCTGTGCCTGTTACTTAGATTAATGGAAGCTTTTTACATTTCCATTAATCCTCATGTTTGTTTGTTGCCTGACATCTTTACTGAAGCTCAAAACCCCAATTTTTATTGTGTCGCTCACACATCACTTATTTATATCCTCTCTTCAGGACAGGCAGCGTAAATGGAGCAATAACATATCACTACAGTTTTGACAAAACACAAGATTTCTTTGTGACAAAAATCCATTGAAGTGGATTTAATGACACACAGCATATCCTCATATGACAACAAATTGCATCACTATGTCTTCCGGGCTTTATTTACATGTCGTAAATATATGCAAATAACAAATAAAAGCGAAAAGGGACATTAATTATTCTGTATGGACCAACATTATTCTTCCGTGGCTACATTTGTTTGCTCAGTATGGGGGATCGCCTTTAGGCTCTATTAATAATGGATCAATAGCGTGTGTGTGTGTGTGTGTGTGTGTGTGTGTGTGTGTGTGTGTGTGTGTGTGTGTGTGCGTGGATACGATTGTGAGCCGGTCGGGCCTGGAACACACACTACATCAATTAAACAATTCAAAACAACCAGGACGCTGGGGCAGTTACGCAAAATGGATTTCTTTAGAACTGGTGCAATTAGGTGATTGCGGGTTTAAGACCCCCGCGTCTATACGGCTGATTGGATCTACTGGATTTACAAAGACTGTTTGACACCAGGCTGTCAATCACTGTAAGGGCCTGTGTGCGTGCGTGCGTGCGTGTGTGCATGTGTGTGTGGAGTGGGGGGGTCATCCAGGGAATAGGGTGTCATTGAAAATGAGGCTCACATTAAATATCGCCGCTTCATCATTTTCTATTTATGTAAATTTGACCTAAAGGGAAAAATGGCGCGTTACAGTTAGAATTGTCTCCAAAATGAAACCTCTTACATGCCAGTAAAACGAGGAGCCCTTCATCATTTGATCATAACAAATGAATACCACGAAGCCCAAGCAGCTTATATAAAACACACAGGGCTACTGAGATCTGGCGTAGCTGCGTTAACACGCCAGGCGAGTGTGTACAGGTGTGAAGCGCCCGAACTGGGGCTGCCACCGCAAACCAGCCGTTCAATCAGTCACCCCGCCGACGGTGCTGTGCACAGACCACCACCTAAACTGCTGTGAAGAGAATCACACGCTCCTGTATTTCATCCTGGCCTCTCCCCGGGTAATCAATGCGGTGGTCTCACGCGCTGCGCTCCAGACTCACACCAAGTCCCGGCGGGCAGATTGCCTTTCGCCATCCGCAGTCAGCAGCACTTCATTCCGCTCGGAATCCGTCCACCTGCAATTCTTTTCACGCCAGCTCTGTTTGGAAATGTGCTGCCTTGCACCGCTCTTACAGTCTGATAATCTTCCTACCGGCAACTAAACACACACACACACACACACTTTTCTTGGTTATCCTATGAAAAGACTCATCCTCAACATCCATCCATCCCTGGTTTCTATGTTTCAGTCCATTTACTGGATTTCTTTCCGAATACATAGATGCAAAGTGACGTATGACAAACGCTGAAAAGACAGTCATAGCCAACTGTCGTCTCTTCATAAATAACAGGAATCGGATTTACTTAACACACACGCACAAAGGCGTCCCTCCAAACGAACTCTGGGTACATTAGACCGTCTTTCTAATGATCAGCATATCATATAAACTTATGCTGATTCTGAATTTGATGCCTTCCAAAATGGTGGAACTAATGTCTCACAATTACCAAAAGAAAAGGATTAATCAGATAATCTGACTTTTCTGGAATGTGCCACAAGCGTGTGTGTATAAAAAGTGAATCCGCCTGTACAATAGTCCTATGGTCTGTGTGAGTAGAGAAGGCTTTTTACTGGGAGTAGCTGTATCTTTGTCACAAGCAAATGGGTTCCTTGTTCTGCTTATTGTGCTCACGTGGCTACCATTTCAGCAGGTGAGGGGTTCCGTGTAATCACCGCCTTGTTTTGTTCTTCTTCCCGAGCTGCCGACAAAAGATGCCGAGATCCTCTCTCGGCTCCGCATTAGCATAATAAAACTGAGCGAGTCTGTGCGGCACCGGCGGGGAGATAGAAGCAGAGCTGGCGGTGTTAAAGCTGCAGTTTTTAAGACTTGCTGCAAAGAACATCCATTATCAAGTAGCTGGCAGCGAACAGATGTGTGTGAGAGCTCCCCCCATCAAAAATAAGGAAAACGTTCCTTACAAACGACGGCTACAGCCATGGCACGTCTTAGCTATAGCATCGTTCCTATTGTGATGAAACCGGGGGTTTGCTCACATGGTGCAGCTTGCTCCTTCTCCGACGGCTCTTCGGATTTGTGAGCTTGGCCTTTGATCTTGTTCACCAGCATCAGGAGGCGACCCCTGATGGATGTGTAGTGCTCGTCCTGGTCTTCCTCCATAGGGATTCCTGCCAGACACAAACAGACGGCATCTACCAGAAGAGGAAATCATATTTTTAGATCTGTCTAGAATGGATTCCCCCGAGGCCGGTGCAAGTTCTGTATATTGGAGGAGTTTCTATAGAGAGGGTGCAATAAGGCCGGCGGTATTCGGAGGAAGAGACTGCCATCAGCTCGGTTGCAGCAAGGAGGGGTGGGTGATTTAATTATTTATCAAAACGTCAAAATTTCAAGAGAAATCAGAGAAGCGGTGAACTGGAACTGCTCAGAGACGGAGGAATAAGGGCAGAGCGCTCCAGCGTCAACTGTGCTGTTGTACACGCTGAAACGGGCACACGCAGAGCAGCGTCCTACCACAGTGGAGCTGCAGCTGGTTGTGGAAGTCGTACAGCTCCTCCTGGATGTCGGAGGGACACGGACAGTCATCGCCAGTGCTGAAGGTCAGCAGCATGTTGATCTGAAATATGAGAAAAGAGTGAAAATCAACTTCCTTTTTAGAGCTGCTGGCCAGGACCCAGGGTTCATTGAGCTGTACTGGTTCAGTCTGGTTTTAAATTGGTGTTTCTTGCTCTTTAGTGTAAATGGGTTGGATTGGTGGGTTCCTTAATCTCTGTGTTATGTTTTTGGGGGATTCAATCCATTATGAAGCATCACAGCCATTATGACAATCCAGAAAAGTTGCTTGTCACAAGTTACCATCAAGTGTGGATACAGGAGATGATTTCTTTATTACCAATAACACAATGGTTTTGATAGGTGCAGTGATAAGGAGGCCATTCAACACCTGCATTATACATGTTATGACGTCCCTGAACCCAAAATAGCCGCAACTTCGGTATGTGAGTGTGCAGGAGTGGTTATTTGCCATTAATGAGCCACCGCCAGGGTAGAAATGGGAGTGTGAATGGGTGCACGCAGACAGCACAGCAGAAAGAGGGAGGGGTGGCTTGTAAAATCTAAACACTTTCATATTTCAAAAGGTTATACATATAAATAGATGCAAAATATGCCTCATTCAAATGACCCCATACTTACATTTGTTTTGGGTGTTCATGTTACACCCAAAATCCAGTAAAGACAGAAAACTGAGATGAATGTGTAGTCTAAGATCTTCTATTTTTGTGAGGACTCAATTATCCCCTTATCCAAACCCTAACCTAAACCTAATTCAAACCGGAACCTAAAAACAAGTCCTGATCCTCAAACACCCTTTCAACTTGATGGGACCAGTCCCAATGTCCTCACTGTGCTAGCTAAATGCGTTTATGTACTGTACACGAACACACAGAAAGGGAAACAAAGAAACACACTGGAAATGGAATCCAGGCGCAGCTCTCCCATGCATGTCAGGCAGATGACAGAAGTTATGTAACATTTCCCCCTGATTTCCCTGCTTACATGCATCATTTGCAGCAGTGAGCCTCTGGCCTTTCTCCCTGGCTGAATACTACGGAGTCATGCACGCTTTATCGTCAAAATAACCTGATCCGACTACAGCGGCAATCGTTCTACTTTCCCTTCTGTGGCTTATTCACACCTTTACCTCCTCTAAGATCATAAAGTAAGCTATAGTGAGAACCATGATGTCATGGTCATCAAACAAAATTAGGTTCTTAATCATAAAAGAACGAGCGCTACAAGCTACATTGGTTCTCACATTTATTGGTCCACAGTCAAACCGCCTTGAGTGAGGCTCACAGAGGATTCGTTCCCACACGAGCTTCTCTAATAGATCCTTTCCCCTTTGTGCCGCATGTATAAATTTCCATTTTCAAAATAAAAGCAGGTGATGATATAAACCTATGAAATTCAGTGAAGAATGTTCCATTAGCATAGCTCTGCGTAGCATAATGAGCAATTCTAGTGTCATTTAAACTGACTCCAGTCCTTTCTGACCTGTTCCTGAGGCGGCGAGCGGAACTCCTTGGTCTTCTTCGCGGTAACGGCAGCGGACATGTTGAGGGCCAACATCAACTCGTTGTAGCGGTACTTCTGGTTGAACTGCAGCTTCGAGACAAAGTTGTCGGAAAAGGAAACGATGGCCTCGATGCGGTGCTTCAGCTCGCAGTCGCAGAAATAGTGCAGCAGCTCGCACATCTGGAAAACAGATGGGGGGGTACAAAACATCTGCGTCAATGATGCAGAAACCATAGAAATGACCAAATGATTTCATGCACACGCTAAAGATACATGTGTAAATCAGAGATGATTAAGGACATACACTCATTTTAAACTGAAGTCTATACAATGTTATCATCTCATCACATTTCAATAAATCATGCAGTTGAATGGTTAAAGGTTGCTTTAATTCTTTTAGGAATTCTGGGAAAAGTACTAAACTAGCCCAGATATCCTTGTTAGGAATCTGATGGGCGGGGCTTACTCATCGACAGCAGCCAATCAGCTTTGAGCTGACATTTAAGGGTCCGATGCTGACCAGTGATGCGGTTTCAGCTCTTACCTGTCGTTTGACGGGCTCAGGAAGTCTCTTCTCCAGCAGTCCTTTTAAAGGCTGCTTTGCCTCCTTGGCTGCCTCTTCTTCTCCAGCCTCCACTGCCTTGTCCACCGCCCCTGCGAGTCCTTCTTTATCTGTGGCTCCAGAATTTCCCTCCTCGCGCGTCTCTCTGAAGACATTCGGGTCAATCAGCAGCAAGATCTGATGAACGTCCTCGCTGGCCAGCACTCCCATGGTCAGCAGGGTGCTGATGAGCTTTAAGATAGGCACAAACTGGTACTCCACGCATCCTCCCACGGGATCTCGGATGTGGTGCCCCCCTCCCTGAACAGCCTCTGTCAGCATGGAAATGGCCTTCTCCTTCAGTGTGTCCAGTGGGACTTGAGGGCTGTAGAGATGCTGCTCCTGTTTGGTGCTGATGAAACACGGCGGGGCGAAGTTGAAGCGGGGTTTGAGGGAGGTGCTGAGCCCCACCCCCGGCGGCCGGTGCTTTTTGGTAGCGTCGAAGAAGAGGCGGATGGAGCGCGTCTCTGGTGTGACCGGGATGATGAACTCGTCTTTCATCATGAGGCGAGCCTCTTTCGCCGTCTCCAGGTGAATGCTGATCAGGACGTTGTAGCAGCCCTCGCGCAGCATGCCTGACAGGTACTGGTTGTCGATGGTGTATAAGAGCTGCGATTGGTCCAGGTGGCTGCAGAGGGCGTGGGCCACGCGGGTGTTGCCGAGGGCGCAGAGGGCACAGTAGAGCTTCAGCGTGTGGTAGTGGAACTTCCTCAAATCCTCCTGCTCAGACAGCTCCATGATGTCGACACATCTTAGACAAAACAGTAGCGGCGTGTTGATAAGTATCACCAGCGTTACTTTCTTACGACCCGAGTTATAAACAGGAGAAAGCAGGTGCTCTACCTGTTCTCCTCAGGGATATGCACAGCCAACATCTGCAGGGGTTCCACGCACTGGACCACCCAGCCGTGTCTCTCACTGACCCTGGCTGTGTCCACCTTCAGGAAGTTGTTGGGCATTCGGCTCCACAGCACAGCGCTTATGGTCTGCACGTCGAGTCGCGGGGGGCACTGGGGGACCGGGTTTTTATGCTCACTCTTGAAGGTGGCGGACGAGAGAGGCATGGCATTCTGGAGGGAAACGTGACAGAAAAAGGATGAAGCGCTGGAAGAAATCTTAATTTAATGGGCTCCGATATTCTTCTATACAGAACTGCCCCCCACCCCCCCACCCACCCACACACAATGTCACAATGCCAACGGCTGCTTAACTGATGTGGACGTCCGTTGCTGGGCTCAGTGGAAAGGCTGTTCTGAGCTATCTCATTGCTACTTATCTTCGCTCCTTCGAGCATGAAAAAAAGCTTCGAGTCAGCTTGTAAGATGGCAGAACAGTACAATTTCCACTTCAAGTGATAATCGATCGAGGGGGTATTAAATACGATATGTAATGTGCTTATCCTCTAATCCAGATACTCCTGCTCCAGATCCAAGGCCTTCTGTTAAATTAACTGCGCTCACAGGTCCACAACTTCCAGATATGACATAAAAGAGTGTTTTAATGAAATTTGCTACCTTTATTTTACCGAGCTCGAACTGGAAGAGGTTGGCGCTGGTGGGTCGCACAAACACGGCGGGGAAGAGCTTGGTGTTCGGTTCCACCTGTCACAGATGACACGACTGAATAATAACTGACCCAAACAGGAAGCAATCAGGGGAGAAAACAGAGGAGCAGCGAGAGCGAGTGACTCAAGGAGCAGCTAAACGTCATCACGCTCTCCTGTCTGTGTGTGTGTGTGTGTGTGTGTGTGTGTGTGTGTGTCTGAAATCAGCGGAACGTGTCGTCTGGCAGGATGAGTCAGCACCGAGGCCGGGCATCACCAAGTATCAGTGAAGGAGAAAATAAGAAGATTAGACAGATTTTTTTAAATTTATTTTCCAGAACAGAGTTTGAGGCTTGAAGAAATACGCGTCTGGAAAATCTTCTGAGAGAGAAGATGAACTCAAGAGGCATCCCTAATGTTTGATGGATCCAGTCGTATCCTCCATATCCTGCTGACTACCTGGTAGGAGGTGGAGATCTCCTTGCCGTTGATGGTGAACGTCACCAGGCCGGTGGCCAGATCTATCAGGCAGCCGATCTCCAGGTCCACGTTGCTGCGGCTCGAGGCGTGAGCGGCGCTGGTCGCATCGCCGCCCCAGACCATGTAGCAGTTGCTCCTCTTCACACTGTCCCAGCCCAAAAGACAGTCAGTCACTCAGAAAGCTAAACACAGCCGGTGTGCATGTAATTAATGGTTGACATCGTGGTTTCAGCTTCAGTCAGTTCTTATAATCAGATTTAAATAATCCGTTTACAGTAGTTAAAACAAAAGGAAAGTGCTGTGACTCTTTACCTCTCATGAACTCTACCGCGTTCGTCGCCCAGGGTTACCGTGACTGTCCGGTTTTTACCCAGGTTGAAGTTGTTGCTATAGTAATGGTAATCAGGCGTAACCCATCCGACCCACACGCCAGCCGGGTCCTGACCAGCAAAGACCCTAACGGAGTGGTAGTACTGAAAGGGCAAACGGGAAACTTGGTAAAGCTGGCAGGTCTTGGACCAAACAAATTTAATCTGGATGGTTACCGTAGTGATGTTACTGTAGTCCACGCGTCTGCTTTCGTCGCTGTGCCTCACAGATCTCAGGGGATATCTACAAGGCACGGTATTGTTGATTTCAGGGCGTGCAGCAGATCAACCTGCCATGTGTGAAGTGTGAGGAGGAGTACCTGTGTTTGACCTTCAGGACGTCCTCCTCGTGAATGCCGTTGACGTCTGCAATAGGACTGGATTTGAAAACGGAGTGGAACTCTATAGGCATGCTGAGACGGCAGAAGACCATGTCAGCATTGCTGTTCTGGCTCCCAAACGTCTTGTGGGAGACTTTGAGACACGGGGGGCTGTCGATGGTCCCGTCAATCCTGGTCACCTGCAGACGACACACACATTGGTCCAAACCAATTTGCCGATTTTACCTTTTACTCACCGCTATATGGTTGTGGTCCTTGGGGACGTTGACAAAAGTGGGCAAACGCTTGCTGAACCACATGGTGACCTCCCGGTTCATGTTGACGGCGAAAGGTTCGAAGCCTTCCTGAAGTCCACACATGGTGTAATACTTGAAGGTGCTGGCATCTTTGCCCAGATTCATGCGTCCCACCTGGGCCAGGCCAAGACTGCAGACTGGAATAAACCCTATAGCCCAGTTAGAGAGAGGGGGGAGAACATAAAGCCTCTGAGAAAGCAAACAGCGGGGAGGAGAAATCTATTTAGCTTTTTCCAAAAGGCAATTCTCAACCGGCGCATTAAATAAGGGTGATTTCATCACAGGGAGCTGCTTATTTTTTTTCACAGACCTGCATCATTACGTGTCCAAATGTATGTTATTTTCTCAGAAGGCTTTATTAAAAAAATGACCTCTAAATATGTCTCTCTATGACCACTTTCAGCCTCAAACAGCAGACTCACCGTCCTCGGTATCGAAGTCGGTGAAGCAGAGTTCGGAACCTTTGGTGGTGATGAGGATCTCTCCATTCAGGGTGAAAATCATGGACTTATCCTGCATGTTGATCATGCATCCCACCACGTCCCCAGCATGCCAGCAGCGCCCGAACAGGCGGCCTCCCGTGTGCAAACAGTGACCCTTTGGGCGGAGTTAAAATGTGGTCAAGAACAAGAACCGAGTCCCTCAGAGAGCAGGAAAGCTCTTTAAATCTACCCTGTATCCATCAAAGACGAAAGCGTGCGCATCCGTGCCGAGCTCCACGTCTGGTTTACATGCGGGTCGGGCCCAGCCGACCCGCATGTCTCCACCTGTCACAGCCTCAAATTCAAAGTACCATTTCCCGGTCTTTACCGCGTAGGTCCTCTCAACTCTAAAGAAGCGGACCTTGTCGACGCTGATCCGCTCCACCGTTTGACCTGATTCGGGGGGAAATTCTGAGTTTAACACCACTATTAAATTTAACGTGCGCATTGGGACGAGTCGCAGCGTGTGCGGCTCACCGCCTTCCTGGTCCGAGGGCTCAATGTTGTAACCGTAGCCAATCAGAGTGCGGATGGCCTCCCGTAGGCTGTCCCTGTTGGACTTCTTGGTGCGCTCATCCAGCAGGACATAAGGAACCAGGCGAGGGTTTCTCTTGCTCTTCAGATCCTGCAGGGAGAGGAGGCAGTCGGGGAAACGGAAGCCTGATTAACGCAGACAGCTGCCGTGTTGGTTACAAGTAAGCTGTCAATTTCCGTAATTGAGATGTTAACATGTCATTTATTGCTCCTGTACCACTCCTGTCTGTTACTTCCTCTGTTCAGTCTTCAGAGATTCTACTGGGACTACAGACAATTACAGACAATAGTTGGGTTTCACTGGAGCTAAATCGTGTTTGTTTGGTATTTAGCTTTTCCCTGAAAAACCATGAGTTTCTAACATATAGACTATTATTGCCTTATAAATGTCAAAGCATTACAACCTCCTTTCATAAGTAAATTAGATGTTATGGTGACAATCAAGCAAGACTTTTGAAACTGCAGCAGCGACACCCTGAATACATACATGCGTCTGGACTACCTGCTGAATTCCATACGTCCACCCCTGTTTGATGCGGTCCTTAGCCCACACATTGTGGGCGTTCTCCGCCAGCTTGTCCACTAGCAGTTCCTGACCTGGAGTCAGTTTAATGTCAGACAGGTCCAGTGGAGATGGCTTGTAGCCGTTCGACATCATGTAGCTACAGGCAGGGAGAGAAACAGGTGTCCATAAATCCTGTCTGAGTAGTTAACCACATTTATTGTGCTGTAAACACTAGTTACACCCCTTGGCTTTATACATTGATTTAATATTTCATATGAGCTGTTCTGCTAGAAAGTAATATATTTTACTTCATGGTAAAAAATACAAATCGCCTTGCTCTTTCAATTACAGACAAGGCTGAGCACGAGCGGCAGTAGAGCTTTTAAAACAGAAAAATGTGGGTTTCTATCATTCATTTAGCTAATATAACAACACGCACTTACTTCTTGGTTAATTTTATTTTTTTGAGAGAGTTCTCAGCATTTGGATTGACCTGAACCACGCGACAGCCCAGCGCCAGCAGGGTCCTGGGGAGGGAGAGGACATAAAGTGAGTGAAGGCGACGACAGCTACATCCGAAGACAAATGAGCCCAAAGTACAGGAAGGAAGGAGTGAACTTGGTGTTAAAGGCTTTGTGAGGGAAGTAACAGGGAAACTGGTGCGGGGCAGAGCTCGCTCTTGTCTGGTGTCGTTTGAAGAGTGTTTATGCAGAGCGCTAGCGATAATTCTCAGTGGGACAGAACGGAGCCTGCAGACTTTGGCGGGGAGACGCAACACAGGCTCCTCTTAAAATGATAGACAGCTCAGAAAGCTGTTCAAGTGAATAGGTAGAATCCCCTTGTGCATTAAACCAAATGTCTCCAAAATATAAAGATTCCACCTACTTCAGAGTTTCTGTTGACATCTGCAGGTTGTAGTTCTTCTCTGTTTCAGGTAGTTTGGAAAAGTCCACCAAGCACGGATGCTGGCGCTTATTATCATCCCTGATCTAGGAGAGAAGTCACGGAGCAACACGTTCACCATAATCCTGCTGCCTGCAGCTTTGAAGCGCGGTAACTTTACATCACGTCAGACAGGTCATGAAACACAGTTGTTTGTGTCGCTGTGAGCCAACACAGACATGAAGATGCCAACTAGAGGCTGCAGTGAGGACACAGTCTGCTGATGTAGAGAAAGAGCAACAGTGGAGCATGTTTTCTTGGGGGAGTTTAAAGATTTTAGGGCTCGGTGAGTAAAGTTGGAGGGTCTGGCAGGTTTCCAGGCTGCACCAAATAGCCTCAGAGATGGTGTTGCTGAGAGGAGGCAGTAGGACATTAGAGGTGGTTTACCAAGAAAACATGCAGGGCTGTGTGTGTGTGTGTGTGTGTGTGTGTGTGTGTGTGTGTGTGTTCATGTGTGCTCTTTCTGATGTCAAGAACTGCGCAGTAAATGCATTTCCTGGCAGCTCTTTCCCTCTCAGAATTCCATTTGCTGAACAAACTGCAAATGAAAGATTTTCATGCAAGCGGTGCCAAAAGAAAAGAATTTAAAAAAAAAAAAAAGCCTTCACAACTTTCCTTCTCGCTCTGCTTGACTGCTGCTGTAATTAATCACAATCGTGACACAACCGATGAGCATCACACAGCTACGGTGTAACCGCTCGCTGGACGTGTGCCAGCATCTTATAACTCAAATATTAAGATGTGCACAGAACCAGAAACTAATTCCTGCTGTTTTGCAATAAATTCAGGTTCCACCAGGACCAGGTTATTGGAACAAAACTGTCGTTAGGCCACATTACGCTTCTCATAGACTGCAGTTGCAGAGGCATTACGTTATTGTGGTTGGTGGGTCCTCATTTGTCTTTCCCTTTACTGTCCTCCTCCGCCTCCTCCGCCTCCCCCTCCTCCTCCTCCTCCCCCTCCTCCTCCTCCTCCTCCTCCTCCTCCTCCTCGTGCCGCACAGCTGCTACGCTCGTGTTTCAACAGGAGAAAAGAGGAGAAACTAAATACGGATACGGAATTAAAATCCGAAGGTCCCTCTTGGAAATATCCAGTTCATCGGCTTTGGCTAACACATCGACACAAAGGATTCCGCTATCTACACACCGACTGGGATGGAGCATTTACATGACTGGAATGAAAAGCGTCACGGGACATGAGGTGTGAGAGTGTTCTTTCCACTTACCCTCTGTTTTTGGCGTGAACCGCAAATTATAAAAGAGAAAGCAAGATGACGTACAGGCTTCTGATGAGTCCATTCAACAACTAATGCATTTCCACCTGCTGTTTAACTTAATCTTCTATAAATTGAAAAAAGGGTTCCACAATGATGCTTATTTCTGCAACCAACGTGAGCAAAGGTATGGATCGAGCGGAAGAGACGGTTCTGAGGTGTCCTCACCTTTCCATACGTCCAGCCCAGCTCGATTTTATTCATCCCCCACAGTTCGTGGATGTTCTCTGCCAGCTTGTCTCGGACTTTCTCCAAGTGAGGTGGCATAATAATCTGAGAGGAGGAGCAGAAGGACTGAGCTTGCTTATCTGAGTGACGGCCTATTGAGGCGCTACCGTTGTCTTTACCTGGCTGGTTTCCACAGGTGTGGGGATGAAGGAGGCCTGGGAGAGGAGCTGTGCAGTGCCCAGCAGGTCTCGCACCCCAGCCACGTCCCTCTTGTACTCTTTTACCGGCTCCACCTTCATCTTCTCCTTCGGCAACAGGGCCTCATAACACGGGGCGTAGCCCGACGGAGGCAGGAATTTAAAGTCGCCGTGTCGGCCGCCCAGCAGAAAACGCACCCTGGTGGAAGGTCAAAGGTCATCTGACTTATTTCACATGCAGCGTATATCATCCATACATCAAAAACCAATCAATGCAAGCAGGGAAAAATGAACAAACGCGCAGGTTAAGCCTCTTTCCGTCCCCGTCAGACTGTAGCAGGGACGAGTTTAGCATCTCAGGCCATCACCGTGGAGAGGCTCCCCAGCTGCCGTCCCAAAATAGCTGCTCAAGTAGTAGCAGTGACGCAACCAAAATCCATTCTGAGCCCAGACCTCAATTATTGAAGAGAGAAAGATGTCAGGTTGTCATTTTCTGGCACATTAAAACTCCACAGAGCTGCACGCTCTGTTCAGTGGGTCAGGCTCGTGTGTCGGAGGGTGTCGGCGCTCCTCCCCACAGCGGAGGGTCACAATCTAACCAAAAGATCAGTTCTCTGCATCCCTGCTCTCCTCCTAGAGGTGAAAGGTCACTAAAAATGCACATCCAGGGTAAAGTCCACTTTCCTTCCTTCAAATAATAATCAGATGGTCCAAATAATTGTTTAATTTTCAAAAATAGTTTTGTCCTCTGTATCCATGCAGTGATCTTGGTACTGAGATAATATGTTTTCACTGAATTTGATTAAGATATTTAACCGCATTGATTGGTTTCCATAAGACTCATTATGGTTATCAGCTGGCTGTTGGAGAATAAATTGATTGATCGATCTGATTTTCAATTAACTCCATTGTCAAATACAACATTGGCCTCTTGGAGTCCAGGGGCTCTGGCTTCGACTGAGACCTCCTAATGCAAAAGGCCGCTTTGCTGCATGTAGTCAGAATCGATTACGGAGGCACAGACAGACTGCTGGAGCTTGAAATTTCATTTTCAACTCTTGTCAGTCACGCTATCAGCGGTCACAACGGCAGCGGTGTGGAGAATGAAGCCAGCATATTGTTCAATCCCAACCCCAACCTGAGGTTTCCTGAACGTAGATGGGAAAGTGGAGGTGTAGCAGATGGAGTTCCATGTGCGGTGTGTGGCACGCAGGCTGTGTGTTCACGCTATTCCTGTGATTGTCCGTTTCATCTGCGTGCAGCCTTTGTGTGGCTCATTCATCATCCCAGCGAGTCTGTTCCCTTTGCACAGCACGGGCGAGAACAACAAACACTCACTTGACCCCCGCCGAGAAGCTGGCGACCGGGAAGAAGAGTCCGTCTGCGTTGAAGTTTTCAAACATGCCCTGGACGGGCTGGCCGTTGATCCTGAAAGAGATGCTGGGAGCCCCCAGGTCCAGACAGCAGCTCACCACGTCCTCTGATGTCAAAATGTGCTGGTTCAGGGAGGCAGCTGCGCGCGGGACGCGTCCTACGAAGAGCACACGCACGTGCGCGTGCACGGTGGGGTCAGTCCGCCGATCCCACTCACCTTTAATAGCTTTTTTCCATCATAATAGTTTCGACTCACCTGACCAGAGGTGGAGTCCATCGAACCCGAACGAGTAGAGGTCATCGCCCACGCCGTTCCCCCCCCAGCCCTCCCCTCCACCGGGGTAGGGAGCATAGCCTTTCGTGTTGGCCCAGCCCACCCTCAGATGGGTGGGCTCACTGGTCACAAAGTGGTCCACCTGATCGATCATCAGCTCGTAGTACCACTTCTTATACTGGGCAGAGCCCTCGCTCACGCCCAGGAAGATATTTGGTCTCATACTAGGAAATAAAACACCAGCAATCCAGTATTTTGACCTCGACAGACCAATTATTCCCCAGTTATGCATTTATATATCGATTTGAAAAGTCAACAACACTGCTGATGTAATTTTGAATTAGGGACCTTAAATCCGACCTTGCAGATGGAAAAACCAGACAAAAGCATCAAAAGATGTGATTTTCTCACCTCTGCACGACGTTGACCAGCTGGCTTTGCAGCAGCAGGTCCCTCTTGGGCAGCAGGTGATCGCAGATCAGGTTCTGATTGGTTCTCACAGCGACGCCGTTGCACACACACAGCGAGCACAGCACGTCCAGAATCTGAAACAGATACGGCAACAGATCGTCTTCGGAACAATTGATCACGCAACGTTTCTCTCCCTGGATATGAAAATACTCCCTGTGGATTTGTTATTTCTGATTTATGATCTCTTTTTCTCCCTGACCGGTGCCCTGAGGACGCCCAATGTGCAAACGCTGCACAATTACTCAGATGTTTAATAAGGGAAAACATCCAGTAATATAATTTTGACATTAGCCTTCAATTTAACCACCCTCAGCTGAGCCTGATGAGCCCAACTAGCCATTGATTTAGCATCATCTGGCTGATTTATTGATGAAAGCATGCTGCTGTGCATGCTTACAGAGGATGAGCACAAGGATGGGATGTGATATATGGATGCGCCGTATAATTAGTTCATTTTGTGTTTCTTTCAGGTAAATACGCACATTATAAAATCTCTTATCTTAAAACAGAAGATCTGCTTTCTATTAAAAAAGTAGGAAGTATTCTGTTGGAGCTGGCCAAATTTTTACAAAGGGGCAGACGTCCACCCTAGACCGGACACACACTCACGCAATTGAGTGTCTTCAGAATCCACACGCATGTTTTTAGACTGGGAGGAATCTAGAGTACCTGGAGACCTGAGGGACACGCAAACTGCACAAAGAAATGTGTTGGAGTCTGGAATAGAACCCATAACCTTTGTGCTTTGAGCTCACAGTATCACAGAGTCAACTGAAGGAGTTTAACTCCCCCTCCGGATGCTCACCTTGTGGTTGCGCCCATGCTTGTAGAGCAGCGAGATGATGGACTTGATGTGACCTCTCTGGATGATGTTCAGGGCTTCAGGGCTCTCAATTAAAATACAGTGTAACACTTCCAGGATGCCTGCACGCACACGGGAAAAATGCACACATCGAGTCACCGACGCCCGCAGAAAGACGATGCTCGTCGGTGTTTATGAAGATGCCAGGCTGACTGAGAGCGTACCCGATGAAGACTCGAGCCTCTCCAACTTGCTGACCAGCCAGTCCAAGTTGTTGGAGAACTGGGTGCAGTTGTTTCTGTTCCCTCTAATTAATGCGGCTGTCGGAGACAAGAGCGAGCTAACGTGAGTCAAAACAGCGGCGTGACGGGTCCAAAAATAATAAGAAAATGTGTCCATGTCTTATACATATTCACAAGATGTCAGTGACACAGTGAGGAAATGACAAGGATGGAGATGGAAATGACAAGGACAAGGACAGAGAGGGAAGAAAAACACACACACACACAGCAGCAACCCACCGCCACCTCCCCCTCCCCCCGCCTCACATGGGTCATCTGCTGAAGACAGCCAGAGAAGAAAAGAGTAAAGCATATCAAATCTACTTAGAGGTGCACTGGAGCAGGTGTGTGGAGGAGGACACGGAGGGAAGAGGGAGACGTGGCTGGAACGCTAATACAAAACAGGAGGTGTGTTCCCTGTAAATAAGTGTATGAAGGTTACAGCAGAGGGAGGGTGTGAGCCGAAACGCAGGGGAAACGGCACGGCTGCTCATGGCTTATAAATATTTTAGAAAGGAAAATAATCTGGCCAATCGCGGTGAAAGAGCACCAAAAAGCAACATTACGAGAGAGGTGAAAGGGAATTAGCAGGGCCGACAAGTGCGGAATGTCAACAGGTCCACAGGCGGCACCCAACCTTTGCATGCCTGAGGGTGTGTGCGATGACCGCGGGAACACCTCTTAAATGAGGAAGGTATTCATTAACACCGCGCTGTGTCTTCTCCTGCACGTGCATGTGCACGAGCGCTAGAAACGGCAGCAACACTGCTGCCGTCTCATTGCTCTGCAGGCCAAATTTCAGGGGCAGAAGTAATTTGATTGTTTGAGTGTAGGCAACACGAAGCAACAAGTTATGGATTTTTAAATCAGCCAGATAGACTTCCTGTTTCCACGCCGTCTCCTTTGGTTAATTTGTGCTAAACACACTGAAGCGAAGTTAAATCTGTTAGGAAGAGTCATGGAGCCTGGATGCTGCCGGATGGAAGACGATTCTGACAACATACTGGTCCCATCATACCGAGCAGCTCATACAACAGGTTCAGGATGTCCTTCCAGGCCGCCCCGGCCTCCTGCCCGGCACACTCCCCAAAATGGGCAGCACTGTTGTAGACGTTGAGACGGTCGATGCAGTTGGACACCAGATTTAGCATACCCTGGCAACACATTAGCATAACATAGACCAGTTAACCAGAAAACAATCTTCTCTGAACACAGAACTGTGAGTCTTTCCTGTTAAAGTAAAAGCTTCTGCAATGGTAATTTACTGGGGAGAAACCCAAAATGAGTTATGCTAAAACCTGGCTGTGAGGAGATAAAATGGGAATGGGAGATGATTTATAGTGCCAAAAAAATCAGTAGTCAGCCATATATAGTCCCGAAGTGACCTTTTAAATGTAATATATTACAGGGAATACAGAGAGGAGATATTCCCATACACTTTAGAGGAATCAAATTAGATAAACTGCTGATATATGCAAATATTGATATCAAATATTGATAAAAAAATAATAGGAACAGACTGCCAAGCAGTAGTTCATTTGGCTAATTTCCCACTGTTGTATGCTGACCTGTTAAAGCTGAGGGAAAGTTTGGACTGGGCTGTTGACTTCACAGCATGCAGGCTGACATTTGGTAATTGATGAAAGCAATTTAGGCCCTCGGGGGCTTAGCAGAAAGCTTTAGTACGCTCAGAAAACTCATCACAGCCAATGCCTCCAACTACATGGTAGCATTCAAACACACCATTAAAGATTAGCGTCGCCTCTCGCATTCTCGTTTTTTGTAAGTCGGCCAATTGTTTCATTTATAGCCACTCAAACTGCTTCACTAACACTGGTATTTTTTCACTTTGCGTTGATTCATAGCTCACGATGCTCTTACTTAATGGTCCGATAACTGAGAATGTGCTACCTTGCTAATAAAACATACTTCCTGTTTGAAAAGGTTCTGCCGGTTCTTGAGCGAACGCAGCTTGATCTGCCTCTCTTCGTGCTCCAGCTCAACGTCTGGGAGCTGGAAATAGGCGATGAGGTCGTTGAGGGTTTGGAGGACCTCCTCGACGGGCAGAAAGACCACTGCCCTGTTCTTAACACCCAGACAGTCAAGGTCTCTAAGAGAATGCAGAAGCAAATATATATATAATTATATATATATCAGTCTCAGCCATTTGTGACCAGTTTTCAATAACACACATTAAAACGGGAGACAGAGCGGGCTGGGTGTGAGGTCGTGATGACTAATAATGTATAGTCTCAAGATTCGCCCATGCTGAAATGCCGATTTCCTCTGGTCGGCTAAAAATAGCTGCTGTCGTAAGCGTGGGTGATGAGGCGGGAGGGGAGTGTGTGTCATAGCCACAAGGGGAAAAGCTGAAACACTCACATGTCCTAGACATGAGTGCCCCCGAGCCTCCCCGTGGGCCGCAGCCTTATTGGACAACAAATAAGGGCACTTACGTGTTTCACAGCTTCTATTGTCATAGCTGAAACAGCAACACTGCTGCAATGCTGGCGATTTGAAAACACACGGCCGGACCAGAGACCCCCCCCCACACACACACACACACACCGCACCTCCACACCTCTAGTAATTATGCTTTAAAGATCACTGGCATGACACATCTGAGATGTTTTTGGACACGAACAGGTCCACTTGAGCCATCTCTCATTACCATGAAAACGGTGGAATTCCGCTGTTTAACGCACCTGACGAACCGGTTGAAGAGCAGCGTTGTGTTGCGGATGATGCGTGCAGCACGGGACTCCTCGTGCTGACACCGTTGCAGGGTCAGCCCGTCATCCATGTGGCCTTCAGTATGTAAGCACGCCTTTAGAGGGTTGGGGGGGAGACATGACAAGGTGAAGAAAGGGCAGGGGAGGTCTGTAGCCGACACTGAGCCACAGTGTCTGCAACACAGGTGCTGACACGCTGTCAGCGTTAGCATGAGGACACGTTGTCAAGCATCATTGTGTAGGCGCCTCTATCACTTCTGTCACCAGAGCCAACAGCCAAGGTTTATATTAAGCAAAACGCTCTGGGGAAGCAAATCTATTCCGTTATTCATTATATTTATGTTGGTGTTCCTCTCCACTCACTCTTCTCTTCAGAGGACCAAGTCGGGCTGATTTGACGTCAGGTGCCTGATAGGACAGCCAGAGTCCAGTGGCCACATGCATGATGAAGCAGAGCGAGTCCCCGTATTTAATCTCCGCCACCCCCATGCCCTCGATGTCCCTTTTGGGGCTTTGCTCCAGCTTTTCCTGTTTCGGGAAGAGGGTGGAGAAAGTTTATGTGTCAAAGCTGTCAGGAAACGCAGGTCATAGGATTTATATGTATATTACTGAGTTGTTCCTAACTGGCTCAGATGTTCCGCTCATAAAGAAATTTCAATAGAATCTTCAAAGTTTAGCTCAGTGACCCTTCATAGCACTATTTAACTCCAATGATTTGCACTTTAAAAGAATGTTTTTTATTTATTTAAGTGATTCAGCCCATGTGACACAGGTCACCTTGAGCTAAAACCTGGAGTCGAGCACATTCATCACAAACATGTGCGTGGTACGCGCCCTCACCTTGGAGGCTCTGAAGCAAAAGGCGGTGGCGTCTGTGTCAGAGCGTTCTCGGTCCTGTAGCACCAGACCTCTGTCGTCCGTCAGCGCCAGGTAGTGACCGGTGGTCAGGTGACGGAGTCGGAAAGGCTGACCCCAGCGGATGTGGCTCCCGCTCCAGCTATCAGAGCCGCAACAATAATTACAAAATAAAACACAGAGACAGATATAAAGCACTACAAAGGTTGTCCTTCACAACCCTTGGAAGCTGTTCAGCTAATTAGCCGATCCAAGCATCGCTGCCAGCTGTTAATTATCAAACAAGCCGTCCAGTGCAGTTATCAAATATGACAAATTTCCCTAATTATGCACAACAGGAGCAAAGACAGGAAGGATCCTGAAGGACGGATTAGACTCAACACACCTGATTCGGAGTGGTTCCAGCCTCCACAAGGACCGAGCCTTGGCGCCGGCTTTGCCTGTCTCATAGTTGACTATCCTGGGGGAAACCAGATAGGCATAAGAGGGAGGCTACCAAACGTCTCACCGCCGAGGCTGTCAAGGTCACACGTGGCCTCCTAGCAGAGCGCCACCTCTTTATTGTCATTTGTCACACGGATTCCCACAGCTTATTCCCTCAGACGTGTAAATAAATGCCGAGGTTCGGTTTAATCCTCTGACTGAAAGGTTGCGTATTTTTGCCGAGAAGCTCTGATAACCCAGAGCTACGCTGTCCCTCAGTGATACGGGTGACTGGGTCTAAAGATAAAAACACAGCCTGGCAGGTGACAGCTCGAAAATCGTGTCAGTTCCGTCCGTTAAAGCTAAAGCTGCCAAATTTGGGTCTAATTCTGCGACCCGTGTTGTACTTGTATCACTCTGTTCTAAAAATAGATACTAAATGTGCACCCCGCAAAGGGAGACACATCTGCAGAGACCCGGCAGAGTGTAAATGGGCTTTTGTTGCCCCACTTGAAGCCCAGTTTCTGCGGGGGTGACGTCTGTGTTGGCAGCCACACTGCTGACAAAAATAACAATTTTGGCCCCCCTCGAATGCAGCGCACCAGCGGTCAGAAGCTCTTTTTAATGAACACAGGGACAGCAGAGGAACCAGGCGGGTGAGGCGTGTGAGCCCGGACGCCAAGGCGTAATTTGCCTTGCTTATTTGTGAGCTGTTTTTCGCACCTCTGCTCCTCTTCGCTCTGGTCTGACCCCGGGATGGCGACGACTTCGTCGTGTCCGTGGAACAACCGTATCACGTGACCGCCCAAAAGGTAGCCTATTGGAGGGAGGAGGGGAGGAGGTTTACTCGGGTGACTCACGCAAAGAAAGAGAGACAGAGAGAGTTTAAGGTGTGCGTGTTTCTACCTTCTTCCACGTTGCTCCCAGAACAGATGGGATGGACATTCCACAGGGTTTGCATAAAGGAAGCATCCACCTGGATGTTGCCGTTGGAGATGGATAAATGCTGCAGGGGAGATGGAATAAACACAGGCAGCATTAACTTCACTGCAGTCGCTCTGTATGTAGAACAGAGATGTGTAGATTCTCAATCATCCAGGTCATAGTTATCCAAGGTGAGGTTTCTGTGTTTTTCTTCTCTTGAAGACGTTTCGCCTTCTATTCAGACGGCTTCTTCAGTTTCAACGAAAAACTGAACAGTCTGGTTGACACGGAAAACTGACCTTGGGTAGAACAGAGATCATCTGGAAGGGAGACTGGTAACAGCAGCACCCTTAGATAGACTTTAAAATGAGACTTCTCATTCTAGAAAATGTGCTGATTGGACCTGCACAGCTACAGCTACAGGACCCATTATCCTTTGTTTTGGTGCGCACAGGTGCAGCAGACTGTTGCCTACGGGCTGCTCAAACTGGTCTGTGCAACCAGAAAATAAGATCAAACATCTGTAATCAGTGTAAAGCTAAAAAAAGGAACTCTAATGCACATGTACTGTTTTTGTTTCTGTCTGTCAGACAGGAGTGGGGACAGAACCTCCCGGTCCACATTAGAGGAGGCAATAGTGATAATCTGGTGGCGCCCCAGCTGCCGGCAAGGACGAGGGGTTAAAAAGATCTGGCTGCTGTCAGAAAATTCACGGATCACGGCAGACACATTTCCCAGGGTTATCGGGCCACAGCGATAGATGTTAAGTAGAGGGTCTGTAGGTCGGAACACAGCCCACGGACAAAAGGGACAGTTCAGAAGATCAACAGGACCCTTATCGAAGACAGTTTCGGGGACGTATCACAAGGACGATTTAGGGAAAAACTTACAAGGTATCGCTCTGAGGACAAGCTGACAAGGATGAGGTCATCACCGATCCGAACTTTCTCTCCCTCGGATCGCTGCTTGGATGCTGGATGGATGGTCCACCAACAGGCCTCACCTACAACGACACATGCACTGACTGTATCTGCTGCCGCCACAGGTTGTCCCGGCAGGAAATGGATGTAAAGAAGACCGTTAACATCAGCGATTAGGAAAAGTGGAGGCGAAAATGAAAATTAAGAGCGAGTCACCGAGGCTGCTTATCTGCTGCGTGAAAATAATAACAATGCAAATTGGTGCACCTATCAGGACGCTGCCGGAGACCTAGCGAATGCGTGGCAGGAATTGTCAACCACGATCCTCAGCGGGCAGTGAGATAACGATGAAACGCACTCGTGCGAACTAATCTGTCGCATCGAGGGACAGGCCAAATGAAATCAAACAGTGTGAAAGTTGTCCTGTTTACCTGTTGAATCCTCCTGCAGCCCAACATCAAAAGACAGCTTATCTGTCTGCGACCTGGACGTCTTCAAACAGGCCAGGTACTGGGTTTAGGAAACAGAGAGGGCTGTCACACACAATCAGACGGTGGCACCTTAAACTGCTGTGATGTTTGACTCCCCGCCCGTCGGGTAGGTTCCCGAGATGGCAACGTCATGCGTCAGTCTTACCATGGAGCTGAAGGAGTGCCGCAGGAGGATGGCATGTCCGTACAGGAGGGTCTTGTGTCCACCGCTCTGCGCCGCCTGCAAATCACACAAAAAGCATTTAGATACAACATGCAAAGCTCTCGCCGTCCCAGTTGCCCCCCCTCATTCATTTCAGTCTCCGGCTGATCTCTGGCACTGAGTGCTGAGATCAGGGCCTTCACACCAACGATGGTGACCACAAGCTTCAGGCACTGCAACTCCCTTGGGGAGCTTTTCAACCCCTCTCCAGTGAAGACATGCAATCTGCTAAGATGGAGCTCCCGGCTGCATCTTATTCATGAGCAGATGGGATACAGGGTCATCTTTCCAGCATCCCGACTACTGGAATGTGGGAAGGATGCTCAGCCACTACCGGCGCTCCAATACGTTGTCAGCATTAGCAGAGAGTGACTCATGTGGGTTTGGATCAAAATGCAGGGGGAGCACGGATGGTATCTCTACCGGTAGAGATGCAAGCAGGATACAGAGCTTTGCTTGGCCTTCTTCTTCTTTGTGACTCACCTTCCTTATGAGCCTCTAGGAAGCATTAAGGTAAGAAAGACTGTCATTAATCAGAAAGAACGACGGCTCTCTCTCTGAGTGATTAAAGTCCTGGAGGGTGCACGTGTTTTCCAAAAAGTCACTCTTGCGAAAAGGATTATGGAAAAGATTCTTTAACCTTTTTCAATGCAACGCCACTGGCACAAAATCGCTGCTGAACAGATATCAAACAGTGAGGTCTAACTATAAAAACGCCACACTGAAGCGCTGCAGGACACTAATAACATGCAGTCAAAACCTTATCTGAAGACGGACCAATTCAGCCCGTGTTTTGCATTTATTTGATTCTGCTTCACCGTCGATCTTTGATTTTTTTTGCCTGTGATTTGATGTTGTGGTGTCGTGCGGACTGCAGCGCTGCCTCCCAGGCTCCTTCTGTGCTCTTATCTGCCGCTGCACACCGAGGTGCCAAGCTTAATGCGGCAAGGCGCATCCAGTTGCAGTCACCACAACCAATAAACCCCCAGTCTCTCCCTGTCGTTTCACACCACAACTGGGCGCTGCAGGGAGGGAGGTGGAGGGAGGGGAAAACGGAAGCTTATATCAACGTGGGCACACACTGCAGCAAGGATACGAAACACCTTTAAAGATGAAATAGACAGCTCTACTGTCGATGGGTAAAAAAAAAAAAAACACCTTAACACCTGGATAGAGATATGAGGAGGCCCGTAGCTACACCAAGGGAGCAACACACAAATCAAATCTAAAGGGAAAATAATGTAAAAAAAAAAAAATCAAAAAGTATTGGAGAGGCAATATATGGTGCATTATCAATGATGACGTATTCTGCTTCGGCCATAAGCTGAAAAGCTGTTTATCAACAGGATATTCAACAAGATACAACAGGGGCTTTAATGGGAGCCATACTAAAAGCTTTGAGAGAGCGAGAGGCCTGAAAATGAGCAATATACAGTATACAGTATTGGTTACTGTGAGCTGGCTGAAATCAGAGTCTGGAAAATACAGGATCATCTGAATCTAGTGCCAGGTGGACCAGTATCAGGGTATGCTGCGATATACCGGAGTCCGACTGTTATTGTGTTACAGAGGAAAAGAAATGCAACACAAATATGTGGGGAGATGCTCTTTAGCTCCACAGACTCATTACGTCTTTCACCCTTCTGACCTGCATTTATGGGGTCGGCACTTTTTAGGTGAGCGAGGCAGTTGGCGTTCTCACCCTGGGTTACTGGAAACTCGGCTAAAAGCTGGCTGACATTTACGAAGGCTGTCAGCATGCGCGGTTCCTCCCTACGTCGCAAAAGCAGCCCCTCATCGGCTCCAACGCCTGCCTGTTCATTGATAAGCCCATCTGCTCAAAGACGCATTGATTTCAGATGCGCCGCTCAGACATATTCAACCTCCGTTTCGCCTTTAATGGCACTTCCTCCAGTGGCATTTCAGCGTAGGCAGAGAATGATTGAGTAGGGTGGTCGATACCGAAAACAGATAAATGCGAGTTAAGAGAAAGCTGAAGTTAAAACACAGCAAAAGCAAACCATTGCCAGCCATTGAAAAGCCTGTTGGGTGCTGCACGGTCATGTCATCACATGGCTTGAGATGTGCTTTTATTGACATTTTCTTTAGTTTTGGCAACTTTAGTAGAAAGCTAATGTGCTATGTTGCTCAGAGTTCATGATGTTTGAGAAAATACAGGCAGAAATACAGCAACAATCTCCCCAAACTGAATTACAAAGAAATATATTAAGCTTTCTTTTGGCTTATCCCAGGTTATTTAAAAAATAAATAAATACATTACACATGTGGCATCAGACCACACTGGCCAACATTGAGTGAAAATCATGTTTTAACAGCAAAGATTGCAAGAGTAAAAGAAGAAATGAAGAATAAGATGCATTTCCAATGCGTCTGTAGAAACCAAATGAGGACGCGACTCGTGTTAATCTGACTCTAATTCAGAGTTTGTGCCACTTCTCCCGCAGAGGAAGTGAGTTGTGTTATTGGTCAATCCATACAGAACTTTATTTGTCTCCGTCAGCTGGGAGCGCACACCCAATCCTCTCAGCCAGGATCCAGCAGAGAAAATCCATACCATCATACACGGTGCAGAATCCTCTTTGCATTTTTATTGATTTTGGATGCGAGGACAAATATTCAGCTGTTGCAGATACAGAAGCCTGGGGAGGGGGGGGGGGGGGGGGGGGGTTGGTGGAGAGAGTGAGTCGTGTCATGTGACTCGTCTGCTGGCGTCCTGTTCTTGGGACTGGGCGGGTTGGGAGGGAATGGTGATGAGTGGCGAACGCACCCATCGATCCGGGCGGCGTGTCTTATGTGGGAGATGTAGGATTAACAGAGAGGGTAGACGAAACAGACAGGAAAATTACACGTCTCTCGCAGCAGCGAGAGTAACGAGCACGCGCGTCTGAGAGGACAGATAAGGCGATGAAGACGTGAACATGTCCCCCTCCCCTGGAAAGGCTTTAAATTTGTCACACGCAAATATGCCAGCAGCAGTTCTCTTGGTTGTAGGAGACTTTGAGAAAAACTGCCTCCTATTTCCGTGTGTGTGTGTGTGTGTGTGTGTGTGTGTGTGTGTGTGTTCACCGTCACTCACCCCCTCACTGTTTTGTCCACTGTTGGCAAGCATCTCCTGCAGCGCCCGGACCGACAGGGACTGCTCCAGCACAAAGGTGCAGATGCACAGGTCTGGAGGAACATACTGCAACGACAACAAACAGGAACACGCCTCAAAGCCCGGCTGATATCAGATCACCCCCACTCTCACTGAAATAGCCTCGCGTTACATCACATGTGTCAAACTCAGTCCTCGAGGGCCACGATCCTGCCGGGTTTTCTGTCCGACCAGGCTGAAAATGCATTCAGTGGGTTAGAAAACCCAGCAAGATCGTGGCCCTCGAGGACTGAGTTTGACATGCCTACAGGCAGGTCATCAAGTTCACAATCGAGTTTAATGGATTTTTTTTTTCAGCTGAGCTTAAAGGAAAACATCTCCGTAATTTGCCAGTAAAGGAAAATATTAGCTGTTCCACAGAAGTGACAGCCCATCACCAGCACCACTGTCCTTTTTTAGATGAGGATGATGGACACACACACACACACACACACACACGCATATATCACCCAGGCCTCAGGCGCGAAAAAGATGCTAAATAGGTTCTCAAAGGAGGACAATGCTACAGGTGCCAATGGGGCCTGTTGGCTGACAGAATGGTGGGAAAGCAGGGCGAGGTCTGAAGATAAATGATAGTAACCTCAACACCCACCCTGGCCTCCTTCAAAGGATCCCGACTATAACTGGTTCATTCACACAAACTTTGCACAACCCAATTACAGGAAGAAAGGAGAGATTCAGCACCAAGAAAGACAAAAATAACCAGAAAGGTGTTTGTGATATCAAAGTCAAGACGGAGATGAAAAGCCTCTTCTTTCCTGTAGAGTTCTGGTTTTGGGGACACAGAGCAGATGTGGGCTGAATGCTTGACTGAGGCCACTATAGAGACCCAGCTTGGAGACAATTACCTTCCAGGCCCACTCATTAATTATAGTTTACTGGGGAAACACTGATGTAAATCTGTGTGTCATCAGCATATTAAAGACAATAACTTGTGTTCTTTCATAAGATCTTCGCTTATGGGAGATGTACATAAGTTTGCTGCTCTTAAATGTAGCAACATGGCGTAATTTCATTAAATCTAAAAGGACACACGTGGACGGACATATGAATTATGTAAAATAATACTTTTGATTATGTGTCGTAGAGCAGAAATACACACAAAGCATCTGTTGAATCAGCAAGTCGATAGTTTTGTGATACGAGATCAAATCATTTCTAACATTTGCCTCGCAGGCGCGCATCCACACAGCAGCTCTTTCATGATAGACTCTTTTTTTCTTTATGTTTGTTTCCTGGCTCACAGTTTCGCCGCTTTGTTCTCGCTGCTCTTAAAGGCTTTAGAGGGGGAAAAAAGCAAATCCTTTTTGCACATACACAGTTTGCGTAGACCACTTCCTGCGTGTTTCCTGCCCGTTAAGAGTGTAAGCAAATGATTGCACATGGCTAGAATCATATGTTTCCCACATCGTGCATAGAACAGGTATGTGCATGGATGTCTGCCCTCCAATGGTCATCACTCTGAGTCCCTTACAGGCCGGAGTTGCTGGTCATACATCACAATCGAGTAGCTTCTAAAGGTCTGACTGTGGCCGTTTAAGCTCGGCACATTTGAAATCGTTCGCAGCCTGTCCTCCTTCGTCTGCCAGCCATTATTAGAGCGGCGCGCCGAAGGGAAGCAGGCATTGTTTTTCGGTCACCCAGGCCCAACTGTGAAGTGGCATCTTATGTCTCTTCTTCGCTGGTCCCAGAGGTGGGGCGATGCCTTTTCATAGTGGTGGCAGGCAATGAAGACAAACGGAGGGGCTGGGAGAGCATCCATCACACCTGTCGGGTGTAATTACCATCCAGCGCGGGGTGAAAGCCCTTCCTCCTTCTGCGCAATAACTCCTCCCCCTTCCCCCTACGGCAAATAATCACGCCGATATTCCAGCTCTGGAGGCCGAAGACGTTGCCATATCTTCCCCTTCTTTCAGCTTCCAAATGTTATTCTCTTCCCATTATGCTTTCTTTCTTGAGAAAAAAAATAATCTTAAACAATAGGAGCTATTATGATTAAAAGCCAATTAGTGCGGCAAAAGCCCATTAGGCCCACCATCCATTGTCTGAGAACCGTATATGCAGGAGAGCATATTGGGCTGCAGAAAAGAGACGTAATCTTGCCGTTGCAAAATTTTTTCTTCAATATTTGGAGCTGAGAGGGTGATGCCGGGATGCCTTTGAAAGATCCCACCCGCTGATTACAAATCCAATTGACCCGATCTGCAGTAATTAACACTGTAAAAACAGCCGTGCTGCTCAGCTGATAAAAAGCAGTGGGGAATTCAGAGCTAATGGCGCCGCTGTTTATGAAACAATCCATCAAAAGCATCCAGGGGCGTAATTTCAGGGAGTCGTCATCTGGTGATTGGGCCCGCGTGCCGTCGCCGCGGCCAACGCTCGGAAGGAAAGCTCATCAAGAGAGCTCGGCGGGTCTTTATGCGGCTCTGACAGCACACTGAGCTGCTTTTTTGTGCATCTCGGCCTGATTTCACTTTTACCAGACCTCGACGCGAATGAATTGGATGTCTGGTTTCCATGGAGTTCTCAGCACAGTGAATGCATCCTTTCATCCGACTCACTTCTTTCAAAAGTGCTGAATGCACTCGCTTCCACAGCTCATAACTGAGCTGGATCCTGCCTCAGAAGCACGTGTGGGGGACATTCGGGGTTATTTTGCCTACCTTGGCCTCAGACGTGGGCTCCAGGTAGCACAGGCGGTTGCCCAGCCCCTCGGCAGCCAGGCAGAACTTGCGATTCTCCTTCTGGATACAGGCCACACACTGGAGCACCACTTCATCATCCTGTCGGAACAAAACAAACTTCAGTCCGCACGCACGTGGGAGCATGTCCGTGTGCGTTCAGCCAGACGTGCGTCACCACTCTGGTCCAGTAAAGCAAAAACAGATACAGATGTGACCACAAAACTCACAATATCTACTGTGCAGAACACAACCCACCTCAACCCGGCTGAGGATTGTGTTTGAAAATCAAGGTGAAAAATCCATTTTGATGCTCTTTAAGGTCCACCCCCCTTGATAAAATAGTCAACAGCAGTTTCAATTTGGATATGGGTCTTCTGAACAAGACGCTAACTCTGGGTAGATCCTCAGTCATGGTGCAGATTAAAGACCAGCCCATCATTCTGGATTACAGCTCCACCAACACGCCATTGAACATTTGTATCTGGTTATTCAATTTGGGTCCAAACAGTGTTTTTCCACATTAATATGCAACCTCCCTCGAGATATCTGATATTTAGTGCGTCTTTCTGATCTGACACACACGGATTTGGCCGTTTCGCAGACATCAGAGGAGCAACGTGCTGTGTAAAGTCCTGGTATTGATCGCCAGCGATCAGCAGGAACGGCCCAGGTCACGGACTCAAATCAGCAGGACTTGGGGATAAAAGCCGTTTATTTTTTGCCACTGACACCAAAGGGTGTTTTTATGGCCTCTGGCAGGTATTGAAGCTAAAGTTGAGTATTTTACACCCAGTCTTCCTTCGCGGAGTTGCTACTTGAAGCAATTATGAGAGCAGGTAGGAGGCAATTACCCCAAACGCATTTCTATTGTCCTCGGCTGAGAACAAACATCTGATAATGTTGCTGCTGTGCAAATAAGCTGATTGTGTTTATATTGCCCCCCCCCCCCAATGCAGAATGGGATATTGTTTACCGTTCACGATAGCAGGGTAAGCAAAAATATGCTGTTACGGGCATCTGTGGGGAGGGCGATGCAACTGCAGCGGTGGCAGTGATACAGAGAAAATTCTCTGTTACACTGCAGAATAATGAGGTGGTGAAGAGGCGACGGCCCCTGCGTGTCGCCGTGTGTGTGTGTGTGTGTCTGTGGGGTTTCGTACAGATGTTTTACACTGCATGGAAATCAATGAGAAGAGGGCCTCGGGGTCTGAAAAGTGCACGCTCGGCATTTCTTTTCCTTCCCTGGTTGATACTCATGTGCAGCAGAAGATTCTAATATCAACAGATTATTAACTTTAATAAAGAGACGGGATCATATCCAGGGCTGTCACACGCAGCGATACATAATACGCCCGTTAATAATGTGGTATTGAATTATATTTGCAGATTGTCCTAATTGAGGGTGATGCGGGCGAATCAATATGAAAATCAGGACGAGAATTAAATTCGTTTAATCAACATGTGATCGTTTCCTTTTTAAGGGAACGGCTGAGGCTTGAACGGGGCCGTGTCAGGACAGCATCGATTCCTCACAGGTCCTCACCGCCAAGGTGCACGCGCACGCACGCACGCCCTCAGGTAGAATCAACTGAAGAATTTGTCTTTCCATCTGTCCGTCTCTTTCTTCCAGGTCACCCTTCATGTATTCCAAGAAAGTGACTGATTGCGTTTTACTCTGCGCACAAATTAAAATAGCATTAGAGCGCTTTGATTTACATCAGCGGGTTAATCAAATACGTATTAAAATATGACACCTGCTAGGAAATTAAAGCAGCTCTGTACCTCATTAGGACGCACCTACTGCATATGAGTCCCATCGATGAACATTCACCTACTTATAACTGCTATTCTCATTTCAAACAGCCTGTTTGAACAAATATTTAACTGTCACAGCTTCACCATTGCAGGCTGTAACATTACTGCACATCTGTGCGAGGCCCCTAAATGCCACAGACCTGTACACACACCACATAACTACAGCAATAAAGCCTGCGTGGCGCTATCGCTTTGGCTAATCACACACATATATAACACTGACAGCTGTACAACCTCCTGTTTTATTATCAAGATCGCCTCAACCAGCGGCCACAGCGGCCACCGATCCTGGTAGTAAACCATGATTGAAGTCACATGCAGCTTTAAATTTGCCCAAAAACCCCAGTGTGATGAAGAAAAAGCCACGTATTCATCCAGCAGATCTGTTCCAGATTTTAAAAAAGCTATTTATTACAGAAAGGGAGCTCTGCGAATGGCACCAACCACGTGTGAGGTCCCTGTTTAACGTGAGATCTGTGTAGATTAAAGGAAACCGTCGTTCATTCAAGCCTCCAATGTGAGACGTGCGTTGATTCTCCAAGGGCACCTTGAGATTCAATTTCACTCTCTCCTAATTCTCCGTCTCCCACATCCTCTCGATCGGCTCCTTTGTTCCGTGTAAATCCACACGGCTGTCTCCTCTGTGGGTTCGTGCATGCGCGCTGGCCTAAATGTGCGCAGACGTGTGTCTCCGCACAACAGCGGCTTAAAGCTCCTCGGAGAGGCGCGCCGAGGCGAATTCAACGCGCTCTGCCGAGGGTTCAGCCAATCGCGTCCCCCAGACGGGCGCGGCGGATGAAGACATTGGTGGAGATTTTTGCTTAGTGACAGGTTGACATACCAGAGGTCTCCTCTGACCAGGCGGCGAGGAGCCAATCGATGCAGTGAAATGTATACGGGAGCATGTCAGAGCCCCGGCGCTGCAGCCGCAGCACGCCTGCACTGCACTTACACACCTCTAAATAAATGATCGCTATTGACGAGGTTACGGTGATTACAGCCTCTCTCTCTTTCCTGCAGCCTCAATAAGATGCACCTGATGAGTTTTCGTGCGGGTCAGCGTCGGTTTCCATGGCAGCACGTCCTCCCGCCTCGCCACAGGTTGCAGAATCCTCTCAGCCGTGCTCGAGGCTATGTCGCACGTCTCCGTTCTTCTGGGATCTCCACGTGGAAAACACCAGTGTTATAAGGAGCGCGGGAGCGGCAACATGACAACGTGACGTTTTTATTAATGTCGCTCCGACTTTCCGTTTTCCTGCGACGGAGACGGCTGACACGTGCGCGACAGAGGCAGCAGGAGGTGTGAGGGCCGTCGCCGTGGAACCCGGACACACTTTTGCAGCTGCAGCAACTTCCTCTGAGGTCAAATTCGCTCAAACTTTTTTTTTTTAATTGAATCTGTGCCAGAGGAGCTGGTGAATCGAGGGCTGAGTGGCGCACGCGCACGTGCTCTGCAGTGCTTGTCTCCACTCGCCTGTGTCCCCATGTAACAGCGGTCTGCTGTGTAAATGGGTAATAAGTCTCCATCACCAGAGAGGCTTCGTCCTGGACGCGTTCACATGGCGTTTCGCCTCTGCGGGACAAAAGTGCTGCGCGGCTGAGCAGCATTTTTGCTCAGGCCAAACGTCAAACTGGACTTGAACGCATCGCTACCGTGTTACAACGTGAAATATTTCCAGATATGGTGAAACCACATGATGTCTCACTCCTCGCGGGATCTTCTAGCTCGATTAATGTTCTCCACAAATACAAAACTGGAGCCGTTTCAATTAGCTCATTCTGGAAAAATGAATAAAAGTACTCTCAATTCCAGATCCATCAGGAACTCAATATAAATAACTGCTGTGTTCATTGGCCAGTCATTGATTCTCCGGCTGCCATCGCTGTGGTGACGCTGCTCAGAAATCCGTCTGGAGCTCCCAGCGCTCTCCTGTCCTGCGATGTGTCACTGACATGAAGAAAGAAAAATGCTGCCCCCCCCATGACTCAGTTTTGCTGTATAGATGGGAGTGCTACTGCTCATCTCTCTCTCTCTCACACACACACACACACACACACACACACACACACAAACACACACCATTAAAACCTCCAGGTCAGGGTGGCGTCGTAAATAAAAACTCAACTTCCGCAGACATTTTATCCTCCTTTCAGAGGCTTGTTGGGGTTATTTACTGGTGTTGTTGGCAGTCAGTCACCAGCACAAACACGTGCGGCTCCATTGTTGAAACCATTGAAACCAACATCCTCGTTTCGGCTCCGTCTGCTCTGGATCTGGACTGAAATCCAGAGAGAATTCCTAATAAATAAGAGGGAACACTTAATTTGAACCTCTTTGATGACAGCAACGGCGAAGGGACAGTAAATTCAGCTGATAAAAGTTCACAATAAAATTTCATATTAATCTGGCAAAATAATTGCAGACCCCCACCAAGGCTCAATAATAACTTTTAATAGGTTTATTTTGAAACCAATGAAAGATTAGAAGGCCAATTGATGAAAAATAAAAAGCAGTGACAACACCTCTGCGAGGAGGGGTTAAAAAGGAGTTCTAAAACAATTCTTATTATTAAAATATTGGATAGTAAAAAGGATAAGATCAATTAAAATAGGTTAAAAACAGGTGAAAGAGTTTACAAGGGAAGGTTGCAGTCTCCCCCCCGAGGGGATCCGGGTCGAGACCAGGCCCGGGTAGGCAGAGCAAGAGGAGCCGTGGTGTCCTGTCGGCCACATCATGAGTATTTTAATAAATAATTAGCTTGGTTAGGGTTAAGCTTTGCAAAATGAATGGTCTAGATTGCCTAAAAGTGAGAAAAGTTGCTACGTATAGCATCAGAAAACGGTGCCATAGGGGTAAATTATGAGTCCAGATGTTTGGAGGTTTGTAGAATTACCCAGAGTTAAACTACAGACCAGAGCTGGTGGAACGTTTGCAGCTGGGACTATATAGGCTAAAGCGAACCGTCTCAACTGAAGGGGGGAAACGGTCGCCTCTCTAGTGACACGGGACGTGTCAGAGAACGCAGATGAGTTCAGTGAAAACAGGAAGTCACTTCAGGATAAAGTTCATAAAAGAAGTGCTCCTAAGTCAACCCTGAGGGCAGATAAAAGCCCCTCCCCCTCTGCAGGTCTGAAGACATTAACGTGGTCTCCACGGTTCAGCACCGAGGGAACCGAGGGAGGAGGCAGTAAAGTGTTTCACTGCACCGTTCCTCCTCCCTGACTTTAATGTGAAAGTCTAACTAAGCGTTTTCATCACTTCTTTGCTTTCAGCCTCGACTGTACCGGATGGAAATTTAAAAAAAAAAAAAACTTGCTGTGGGGAAGCTACTGGGGACCCTTTGTGATTTGTGGGCAGGTTGAACGTCTCTGAAAGATGCAGGGTTGCATTTTCCCCCCCGTCTACATGACAACACCAGGACAACAGCGACAGTAAAACCAAAGACTGCACGGGGGAACAAACAGATTAAACGATCCAGCTCCCTCTGCTTCCTCCCCAAAGAGTAGCCTCTTCCACCAGGGGAATACAGACCTTTAGTGACAGCGCATAGACACAGAAGTAAGCCGCTTCCTGATAAGCAATGTGTTTTAGTTTTGGAGAGAAAGCTTCCGTGGAGCTTTGAAGGGTGGCCAGTGCTAACACATGCTAACTAAGTGGTAACGCATGAACGTTTTCTTCAGGGTGCACCAGGAAAAGTGACTCAAAGAGGAAAACTAGTGTGCTTTCCACATCAGCAGGTCACACATTTTTATTTTGCACCACCTGTGTGGTTAGCTTAGCTTCAGCATTTAGCTTTAGCATTGTCCAAATTAAAACAAGAGGAGCTGAGAACTGTTTTTCTGTCCTGCAGCACCAGTTACTGTTGCTTCAAAGAAAGGCACTAGACAGAAATATCTAAGTTCACCCGTGTTTATTAAAGTGTATTAAACCTCAATGAAAAGAGCTTTTATCATTTGTAATATGTGACTATTTGTGGAAGCTAAGGTACAACTGCCTATTAAGGATTACCTGCATATGTTTACCATCAAAGGATGCCTTTAGAAAACACCCAATCAAACATGAGCACGGGTATATTGAGGATATTTAATGCAGAAGCCGAATTTGATTGTTTTTTAGTGAGATTATTACATTTTATAGCATGAGAAGCCTATTTAATGTCCACCTGGCAGCCCGTGTCAACACTTATTTCTTTCTTCAACAAAGGTGATCCCAGCATCAGTTTCAGTGAGATAAAAATACCCACGGTCCTCACAGGCCTGACCTGACTCAGATACATGCTCATCCACATGTTGTGAATGGAGCCGCTGGAGCAGAAGTGAAGTCAGACTAAATTGCAGCCGAAACGCCGCCGCGTCAGACTCTATTCGCTCAGGGACTGCTGATGGTGCCCAGGTGGAAGAAAAAGAGGCACCGCGTCACCTTGACGAAGCTGTTGCAAAGACAGAAGAGACATCTCACCTCATTCGGGCTCGGTGTGAGACGACCCGCCTGTCACCGAAGAACTTTTACTGCATCGACTCTGAGCCCTGCGGGCTCTGACTGAGCACGTGTTTCAAGGAGGGGCCGTTAGGAGCGTGGCGAGGTGCATTTGAAGCGTTAGCTTGTCAACCTCATTGCCACATCAATGCTTCTGCGCTCTCAAAACGCTGCTGGTGGTTGAAACGGCTGGGTGGGAAACAAAGGATAGAAGAAGAATCCCCCGGAACAATGCTGAGGTTTGCTGGGAAAAGCTCCGGCAATGTTCTAGAAACTGTCGGGCTGAGTACGTATCCCTGATGTATCCCTTGTTGATGGCAGCGGGGACTGTGTTGCTAACACACGCCGTTGACTCTGCAGCAACGGGGCTCAGTAAAGGGGCCGACGTCGCCTCATCTGCCGCCATGCGCGGGCTGTTAAAGAGGAATGAATCTTTAACGAGGTGGGAAACGCTGTCGATATCAGACGTAAAAGAGGCTTTTGCCATCTGCCTCGAGGCGGGGCGACATCTCCGGATTTTTTCTTCCCCGCTGCGGCGCAAATCCGGCAAATCGCTCAATTACGCAACTTAGTTCAGAGTCAGCAGGATTCCCAAACCTTGTCCAGAGCAAAGTGATTGCTTTCTTCCTTTTCCATAAAATTGTCGCGGTCCTTTAAGACGGAAAGAAAGATGCTCGACTTTGTTGCGAAAGTGCGGCTTGACGGCGGCAGAGTGCCGCAGTAAACACTCTTCCAAATGGCCTATTAGGGGCAGAGAGAGGAGGCAGCACATTGGATATAATTACAGCAGATTCCAGAGAAGCTTTATGTAGCAGAGCTGCTCACAAACAACAGCCAAAAGTAAGTTTTAATGATTTTTTTTTCTATCAAATGTCATCAGCGTGGTGCTTAAATGAGCCGCAGATCTCATTGCTGGAAGGCTGTGATGTTGAATCCCGGGTCCGATTCGTTTGTTTGTTGGGGGGGTTCGATGACAGCGGTGACATTTTTAAGGAGAACGATGCAGCGTTGTATATCCCAAAAGCAGCCATTTTATAGCGGGCTTATTATTTACAGACACGTGCACACGTATCAACACTAAACGGGATTTTCTGACACAAATGCCTCTTTTATACGAGTACCTCATAAGGGCGACTCGACCTGACACGGTACGGTTAGAGGCTTTTACCGCGCTAGGTAAACGTACTTACTTAGCTGGGGTTCTAGGTGCTATTAGGTTCATGTGGGCCTAGTGGGGCTCTGATTGGCCACGGGACTGACGTCACTGATGACTTGCAAGAGCAACTTGACACTCGCCATTTTTAAAGCCCCGCAACAGTGACGGTGCATATTTCTTACTTTTCCAAAATAAATGTTCACCGCTTCAAGCAAGGACATCCCCTTGCTTGGTGGGAGATGATGGAGCTACGAGGTTAGAACTGAAATGAGGTTTACCTGGAAGTCTCCAACGGCCGCTCAGAGGCACCAGCGGATATATCACGACAACTTAAAGACGATTATCGGACAATCAAGGAACATATCGGAACAAGCAGGAAGAACTGGAAGTGTTTATTTTAAAAGAAAGGACTTCCAGTCACCTCGACTTGGCCACAAACTTGTTGGAAACTAGACAAAGGGTCAAAAATATCACCAATTACAAAACCAATTGTGTTTACATGCTAACAGCATCGCGAGCGCTTTGGGCCGCCTCGTTATAAAGACTCCGCCCACATGGAAGAGTGAAGTGCAAAAGCCTCTAAAGATTGGGAATTTTTTAAATTTGATGTTGATTAAAAATAAACAAGATGGTGACAGCTGAACCATAGTGACGGCTCAGATCTACTGCACGATACCTCTTAATTACTGCACTAATAATCACCACACGGCGCCCGATCACGCTGCCATACGAATGGGACTGTGTTCTAACAGTGGTTGGTAATTGGCCTGCATTGTTGTTGGTCCAACGCAGTTAGCCGTGGTTATTAGAGGCACAAAAGAACTTCCAGGTAACCACAAGCAACATAAAATATCCTTTTGTCCCCGACGAAGTCAAGTGTGCCATGTGGGGAGGGGCTGCCCTGGATACGGGTCTGGGTTGGTCCCAGCTGCCACAAAAGCTCTTTCGCACGTGTCGCGACGCCGCCGCTTTGATTTGAATCGATAAAATCTACCAAAAGCTCCAAGGGTGGATTTGTACAGGCCGATTATAGGCAGCCAGAGGTAAAGTGTGATGCTAATTCTTTGTTATCGCTGCGGTAAATCTGATTATTGATTGAATTCAGGTTCTAATTGTATACAAAAGCTATTCTCAGTTAGTAAAAAAGTCCTCTCCCAGAGGCAATTACCGCAGAGGAGAAGTGTAACATGCAGTATTTATACTACGCAGAGAGGACGCTGATCCTTTAATAATTAAACCTTCATTTAGACGCCGGCCACACCAAAACACGCTCACGCGTCTTCACGTAATTATTCACTGAACGTTGTGAATGAGGCGGACCACGGTGCTGACGTCACGCCGCCGCGCCCCTAGCCCCAAGATCGATCACACGCTCCGCAACAGGCAGACTCGCCCGGTCCCAGAGCTGGACCTTTTAAGAGGAAGACATGTTGGAGGTCAAAAAACCCACAAACAAAGAGGACACGGTCTTATTAAGGAGGAAGCATCCTTATTAAAGATTCATGCTCCAAAACAGCAGATCAATCCGAGAGAATTTTCTTCATTTGTCGGCAGGATCGATAGCTCATTAAAGCGGCTTCACGAGAGGTTGTCTCTGGGCAGGCCGGCTTCACCCCCGCCCCCAGCACAGCCTTATCCCAACTGTCCATCTTCATCAGGGGGCGCAGAGAAACGCCCTTCTGAGTCACGAAAACGTCGAGATCCTAAAAATAAAAAGGCATCGTTTTGAGTTTGAGGCCGAGCTGTCTAGGATGGAACAGCGAACGCCAACGACTCAATTAAAGCTGACGTCGACCCTGGAGGTTCAACCCCAGTAGCGGGAACATCTGGGACGTGTGAAACATCTGCTTCGAAGTCACGTTGAAGTTCATCTGTTCCGTGAAACGTCATTGCATCCGAAAAAAAAAGAAAGAAAAGAAATCGCCTATTACTTCAGATTTTTCGACTTCGGGTGTGAAATGACAGCCAAACTCGTCGTAAGAACTTTAAAGCTCTTCTCCAGCGGGACTTAATTCCCATCGGTGGGAATAATTTCATGCTAATCCTGGGAATAATTATGAACGGGGTAAGTGAGGGCAGCGGGAGACAAATATGGAGCTATCAGGGACGTGTGAGAGATTATGTACGAACGACTAACTGGAAAATCGCTTTTGATGTGTGTGATTTAAGGTCAGCGGCAGCTAGGAACCATCTTCAACAGTCCAGACTGGAGCCCAGAGCCCGGAAGCCCACGAACGTCGTCTCTTCTCGTCGCGCCGGCGACGCAAAACAAACTTTTACCATTTTTTTTCCCTAACTTGCATTGCCCGATTAATTTTTTTTCCCCTCCATTTGCTCGTTAGGCTTCTCCCGCTGCGCCTGTTTGCCGCCCGGACGCAGAGCGAGATGGGCTCCTTCGCATAAACAAGCCGAGCGCTGCCACGCCGCATTAGTCAAAGCCCCGGTCTGGCCTTTTCAAAGTCATTCCTCCCACTCAGGCTGCTAATAAGATCGCCAGAAACCGATACGCGACCTAGCAGGGATCCACGCGGCAAAGACGGCTAGCATGCGCGGCTTTTGTTCAGAATAATGAAACGACGGCGGCGAGAGTTTGCAGGAGTTCTGCCTTCTCTCATCAGCTCCACTGACACAACGCAGACAAGACAAGCATTTCATTTAGCAAACTGCTCTTACATAATGGGCCATCTGAGCTAGGAGCTGGATTCACGCTGCTGTGCTGCTAACGCCGCCGCACGTTGGGACGCATCCATTTTTCCAACCTGTGACACCAAAGGAGAACATGATGACTCTTCACTCCCAGAGGTGAAACTGCGGTTTCAGGGCAGATTTTTCTGGCCCGTAACATCAAATTGCCCACGGCTGAGACACCCTCGCTCCCAGCCTCTCCTCCGGCGCCGCTCCGCTCCTCCAACCGGGCTGGGTTTTTATGGGCAGCGGCCCCAGCAGGGGTCATTTCCACCACCACTCCAGGGAAATTACTCTAAATTTGTGAACTGCTTCATCAAGCGCCTTGATGCCAATAACAAGGAACGTTTGGAAAAGGCAGCACAAAAATCTGCGGCGGTGCCCGCGGCCAGGGGGGCGAGCAGAGACGGCGCGTTTTTGAGGGGGGGGGTTAGGGGCCATATGTGGGCATTTAGCGCGGCAGGGGGGGGTTTCCAGACGTCTGTCCATGCTGTTGTTCGGCGCCTGCTCGGACGGATGAATAATTTCTGCTGTGTGCTCTGCTGTGGTATGTCTGGTCTGCCCGACTGCACCACACAGCAACAGCATCACATCTGAATTCATCACACACACACACACACACACACACGCTCACAGTCCGCCCATCCCATCCAGCCTGTCAGCTGTTTCCCCCATGTGGAGGGACGCAACAAGCTGCTGGACTCTGTCTCTTTAATTCAGAGTAGCAGCCAGGAGCTGGGAGAAGAACCCATATCTACAGCTGTTTTGCCATAACCTGTTGGCCGCCTTCCTCGGAACGAACGACAACAGTTGCGGGTTTGATGGAATGCAGGAACCACAACAAACGGGAGCAACGGCCAGCGAACATCGCGGAGGTCGTCCCTGAGACGGTGGCATTTACGTTGGAAACCCAAAGAGGAGTGGGGGTGGGGGGGTGAAATGTCAGCCGTTTTGTGGACTGGCAGCCATGCTGATGCGGTGACCTCTATCAGCTGTGGTTAAAAGGTTATGGCGTGGATGAGGGGGGTGGAAGGGGCATTTTCCACAGCAGTTACATCTCCAGTCTCCGTTCAGATAATTACACCGTTATTTCATCAGGATGTTCCAAACTGTGTCCAGCTCAGCACCGAGGGGACGATAATTCTAATAAAACCTCCTCCTGCTCTCAGTGGATTTTACCAGAACATGAATCTCATGAATCTCCGTCCACTGTTGGATCAAAACGGTGCCATTTGTTTCTAAAAACACTCATTTTCAGCTTTAAATAAACACACTAGTGCAAAATCTAAATATTCATGAAAGAGGAGGTGGGCTCGTACCCTCTTTGCGTGGACACTCACTGGTTTGATGTCCACGGATTCAGAGACGCTGAGCCCGCTACATTGCGCAGACCTTTGCTGCTTCTCGGGACCCATGGGGGGGGGGGGGGGGGACCGCCGGGAGCGCACAGTTTCAAACCCGCAATCGCACCCAAGTGACGTGACCAGAAGAGCCTTTTTAAGTCTGTTGGGTCGCTGTCAGAAACGCGTCGCGCTCAAGTTTGACGCGACGCGTCAACTTCTGGACCGACAACAGCTGTCAACGAGCGATGCGCAAAACAATGGAGCGCTGCCGCCGCCTCCGAGACCCCCGCAGGAAGGGTGACCACCGGCGGGAGGGGACGGATCCCCTCTCCGAGGCAGGCCAAGTCTCAGTCGCGAGTCCTGCACACATGCAAAACAAAGAGCCGCACATGTATTCCGCGGCCGCCCGGGTACTTACGGTCCTGAGGAACTGAATTTCATCCTCTCCTTCTCCAGCTTCAGCCATGGCTGCACAGGAGCCCGTTCAGCAGCCTCCGCTGGCTCCGCTCCACGCTCGATATTAGCATACAGCTAATCCACGGCTACGCGGCGGCGAGGGGAGAGAGAGGGAGAGAGAGAGGGAGAGAGAGAGAGATGGAGGGAGAGAGAGGGATGTAGAGAGGGAGAGAGAGAGAGAGATGGAGGGAGAGAGAGGGATGGAGAGAGAGAGAGAGGGAGGGAGAGAGAGAGACTACCGCAGCATGTGTCACTCGAGCCGCCGTTCCCAATCCCCGCTTGCCGCCCCGGAGGAGGTGCGCGTGCCACTGGCGGGCTGGAGCAACTGAGGACGGTGCGGAAGTGGAAGCGTGGCGACAGCCGCGCGCTGTTGCCGAACACGCGGCGGCGGATGGAGGGGGGGTGGGGGGTCTTTATCGTCTACGTCACAGGCGGACTTTATCAATTAGAGCCGCGCGAGCGTTCGAACGCCTTTAAACGCTTGGTTTTCCCGCCCTTTACCCGCACGCGGAAGGGAGGAACGCGCGAGACGCTGCCACGCGACGCGGAGCGAGGGCGGTAATTGCCCCCGCTGCCAGATCAGAACCACGGTCAGCTCCTCGCACCCGCACCCGGATCGGCGTCTTTCCGAGTCTGTCATTATCGGTCGTTATTTGGCAGAACAGCTGAGAAAATGAGAAGGATAACGATCTAACTGTGTTACACTTAATGATCACGCTTAATGAACCACCACCCACAATCATCGTTATTAGTAGACGTCTCTGCTAATAACGTTCAAATTCCAAGGCAGTGAAATTAAATGTTGGCGAAGGTTGGAGCACCTTTTATTCAATAAATATTCAACAGTTTGATGCGTTAATAAAAAATGTGTGAAAGGGGTAGTAACTCTGCAATTAACTGGTTTGATCGTGGTGTCTAAATGTCTTAAACACTCCCTTCGTACAAGAATAACGTCTAAAAATCGGGCTTCGCGTAAAATACTTCGTTATCAACACATTGCATTCGTTTTCAATTTTAATGAAATCAGTGCAAGAGCAACAACTCGGTGTTGTGTGTGAAGTGTTTAGTGTGATGTTGCCTAAAACGACCTAAAAAAGACCAAGTTTCAAAAGGGAAAAAAGAAAGAAAGGCATGTTGACTAATCTGATGGTACAAGGACTCCCTCTAGTGTCAATAATGTCGATTTATCACAAGGACCTGCGTCCTTTCGACTTCTGTGTTCGTGTTTCGATTATATCTTGACAGATTATTATGTTGTGCTCATTTTCAAAATAAAAACAGTCATTTAAAGGTGACTGACATTTTTTGTATGCTATTAAAAATATAATATCTACGTATTTTCCCCTTAAAATCATCACATAATTTGTTAATGATTAACCCCATCAATGGATGTTTTAGGCAAACAAATACATTTATTTGAAAAGTATAAAACCAATCTTTTAATTGAGTTGTGGTTTTATATTTTGGGCAGTAGGGGTCACTGTTGAGCACCAACTAGCACAATATGGAACTTCCGGGGTACTTTTTACTGGTCTGTTTTTATCTATTAATATAACATTAATCTAATCGTGTTGGAACTTTAATCTCAAATGTATAAATCCCACACAATCATTAATGACTAAACACTGTTTTGTGTTTAGTTGTTATTCCTACATAATGACGTGCATATTACGCCTGGATGACTCCCAGGGCTTTTTGGTATTTAAAAACACTGTTCAGATGTCGTATCCTGGATGATATGTAAATATCATGTAAAATGCTTGTATCCTCAGCTCTCAGAGCCGTCACATGGCCCACCTGCGGGCTGCAGCCGCACCGACTCACGCCCCGACGGGGATGAGAGCAAAGGGACCAATGACAGGGCAGCCTGCGGACGCTGGGCTCGTCTATTGGTCCAACCCTGCTGTCAATCACAGAGGAGAAGCGCAGCGAAGCAGCGGCGAGCTGCGAGCAGGCTGCAGGACAGAGATGTGGAGGAACATTCACCATCCTGCCGAATCGGGTAAGTGATGTTGATCTTCTGCCTTTGCACTTTCGCCTGCTGCAGGTGGGTTTCGCTGCTGTCGCCTCCTGATTCAACATCTAAGCCTTAAAGTAAAACGGACACGAGGCAAATATCGATCTTATCGCACTAACTTTTCATTTTAAAGAAGTTAAAGCTGAATATCCAGCGATTGCGTGGCGGGAGAGACCCCAGTAACCCCTCCAAACTAGTCCGCGTTGGCTGCCATCTTACTGCTTATTGCTGCATCCGCGACTGTTGCAAGGTGACAGTGTGACGGTGGCAACGGTCAAGAAAGGCTGCAAAATGTGGAGGAAATGCACTGGCGTCAATGCAAAATACGCTCCGGCATTGCTTGCAAACACATCAGAATGTCCCGCAGGTCCCGCATGTGCGTGTCGTCACCTTGTGTGACACGCACCGTGCTTTCATGCGGCAGCCTGTGAAATGTTGATGAAATGCGGCTTAGAGGGGGTTTGATCGAGTTATGAAATGATGACGGAGGGGAAAATAGAGTCAGGGGATGTTAATGAGTGATGGGAACGCTGCCCTCATCAGTGCACTGCGGGACTTTAGTTAGTGTTTGATGGGGAAATGTGTGTGTTGGTCGTGGGAAGGGTCATCTGGACATAGCCAGTGTTCTGGGATGTTATTTCATGTTTTTTGTTTGGTTGTTTTCTGCTCAGGTGATGAAGATCAAGCCTGGAGACTCCCGCTTACTCTGAGTGATTAGCATGGCCCCCACCATGGAGGGCAGGCACACGGTGTTGCTCCTCTATGCACCCATCCATGAGCTCAGCAACATCAGCCTGTACTTCCCCAAGAGGCGGGCCCCGAGCTACCGCTACAAGAACCGCGCCCCTCGTCCAGAAACGGCCAGTAAGGACCATGGCCGCGCTGAGGTCCATCTCACGGGGTCCAAACAAAGGGGCCAGTCTTCCCGCTCCTCCGACAGCCTCCTCGACGCCCAGCGGGCAACAAAGGGAGCTGTTGCAGAGCTCTGCTGGCTGGCGGAGGAGCACCGGCAGCTGCTCGCGGACCTCTTATCGCTGTGTAAGGTCTGCGCCAAAAACGTCAGGATGGGCAACCAGGACGGGAGGCTGCAGGAGTACGTGGAGGGCCAGGAGGCCCATTTCAGAGGTCAGGCGCTCAGCGGCGGCTATTCTCACGCTGTGGCTCCAGACAACAAGAGAACCGCCCCGAAGAGCAAAAGGCTAAAGAAACTGGGAGGGAAGAGGCCCGATGGCACCGAGGATTTCTCTCAGATTAAGGTGAAGAAGAAAGTTCTGAGCGAGGCATCGTCTGCTGAGCGTCCCTCTAAGAACGGCGACTCCAATGTGGACGACAAATTAGCCAAGCGCGGGCAGGGAGTCCGACCTTTGACCCATGCGTCGGACAGCTCGGTCACGGGTTCTTACATCGGCGTGGCCAGCGGTCCCATCCTGCCCATGGAGGAGCCCTTTCAGATCTCCAAGGAGAGCTGGGACTTCATGGAGGACAACCGGGCCTTCGATCCCGACATTGACTTCTGCAACGACTTCTCCGAGTACGACGGCGAGCTGGGCTACGGGTCGTCCTTCTGCAGCCTGATGGAGGGTCTCAACCGAAGGGAAAGCGGGAGCAACCTCCGGCCTGTCAAGAGCTCCGATTCATCCGGTGAGACGTCGGGGAATGTCAAGGCTGCTCGGCAGGTGTTTGGGGAGCGGGGCAACGCGGGGGCCAGGGTGGTGGCAAAGGTGCAGGAGGTCGACGGGAGAGTTCAACACGTCACCCGCACGGGCCCGGTGACGGGAGGGCCGGCGGTGGTGCATTCAGGGACCTGGAAAAGAGAAGGTAACAAACTTCCAGAGGGGCTAAGGTTGCCCCTATCGCACACCAACGAACCGTATCCCCAAAGCAAGAGTCACGCGAGGAGCCCTGCGTCCCCGTCCCTGACTGGGGTCTTCAGTAGCTCCTTCCCGGCCTCCAACAGTCTCCAGAGCATGTCCCCGATGCTGTCCCCACTGTCCTCCAAGCAGGAGAGCCCCCAGCTCAACCACCGCATCCTGGTCCTGTCGGATAAAGACGCGGAGCACGAGCAGGACACAGACGAGCCCCGGCTGTTCTCCGAGGTGGTCGACAGGAACGGCAACAAGAGAACCGCCACCCGTCTGGACCTGAACCTCGGCCGGCGGCCCAGCAACGCCAAGTGGACCTCCTCCAGTAACTCCACCACAACAGGTGAGTTGTGGCTCAGCCTGTTTGAGCTCCCCGGCGCTTTTATCAACACGCCATAAATAAGGCTTGTCAGAATTTTCCCTTCTTTGATGAACTTCAAAGCAAGAGTTGTCTCGGGAGATCCAGGTGTGTGTGTTTGGGGCTGATGCTGAAATGGAGCTTTTCCTATACTTGTCAGCCCAAGTGTGCTCTGTTTTCCCCGACCGCTGTGTTCTGATTTAGGCTCGCACGTGTGACCACAAATTAAAATCTACCCAGCAGAGTTGCAGGAGGGGCGAGGAGGTGCCTGAGAGTCGCCCCGCCGACCCCCTCCTTTAACTCCCCCCGCACCGTTCAGAAAGGGCCCGGATTAACGGGGGTGTCCCTGATCAAAGCCTGGACGCTGACCCGGGTTTCAACCTGTCCGGCGTTCTCGTGAGCGCAGTGTTAACTGAAGCGTCGCCAATTTGGCCTTTGGGAGGGGGGGGGGGATCCGCGACTGGGATCCTCTCAACAGGCGCCCTCTCCAGTTCACAGGAAACCGACAAAAGGATCCAGTTCTGGCGAGGAAAGGATTAGAATCTCTGGAGTTGCACAACTATTTCCCCTCTGTTTCTGCATGACTGACACCAGCCACCGTTGTCTCGGAGGAGAAGGCTTTCGTCTACAAGCCCGTCCGCTGGAATCGGTCCCGGCTGCACCATTTGATGCCGCCGGGCTGGTGTTTATGAGGAAGGCCTCTTTAATATTGCAGTAGGACGTCTGTAGCAGAGTTGATCACCCCTCTCAGTCACTGCAACCTAATCTGCTGCAGCGAACGCCTTCATTACCGACGTCATTTATGAATCGATCTGGATTGTTGCTGGGCGCCTTGCTCGTGAGGCCAGACGATAGCGTGCTGCAGTGGTCCGGGACGCCCCAGAGCACTCGGATTGTTACATCACAGGGATGAGATGCCTGGCTCAGCGGGAACAACAGGGAGAAGCAGAGCAGCGTTCTGGCTAGGATAAGCTAGCCTGAGCTAACAAGAGTGTAGCTCATTTCTGACCTGAGCATGTTATGAGCACACAGGCGTCAGACCACAGCGCCTTTATATTTTAATTACATTCCTTGTTTGTGTATTCGGTGTGTAATTTCCTGAGCACAGGTCCAGGAAAGGTTCTTATCAGATACAGCTGCTCCTCGCTGCGCACTTGGATTTTGCAGCATTTTTTCTGTTTTTCTCCGCTTGCTAAGACCTCAGTGAGCCTGTTAATGCAGTCCACTTTAGATGTTAACACGGATAAATGAACATCACAGTGTCCAGCAATAGAGGCTAAGTGGGTCAGTGCACGGCTCGGCTGCAAACCCATTACTCCGCTCTTTTGATCTGAGTTCTCTGGTTGAGGCTCTGTGCATCTTAACGAGCGTAATTATCGATAGAAAAGGATTATCGTGTTTCCTGTGTTTATGCAATGCATGTGCCCATTTACAGCTTCTATTTAAACATGTAATCGTGCCCCCCCCCCCAAAAAAAATGATACAAGTAACACACAACTGGGAAGCAGATAGCTTCGACGGTAACGAACAAATTAGCATTAGCATCAATCCCATGGACGGAGGCAGGATGGAGTTTGGTCTCGCACCCAGGTTTTAATGTTGTCCCAGTTGTGCAAATATATTTTATAGCCCACAATATCCCGTGGACATTGGCAATGTTTAAACAAAATGGCAAATCACGCCACACATCAAACCCAGTGTTTGGGTTTTATTGCCCTCACATGCCTGAATGAAAAGGAAAATACTTTTTCTGTCCTTTAGTCGGTCAGTGAAATGGTCATTTATACGGTGTCATTTAACTTCTTTGTTGTCTCTGTTAGGGAAACCTGATGTTGTTGCGTGTCATCTGATCCAGCCCATCAGCTGCAGCTGTTATTAAAAAAGGATGTGTTGGTCTGTAGACGGACTCTCAGATAATAGAAAAACAAACCACCTGCTCAGACTGAGGATGTGAAATATCACATAACAGAAGTAACATCTTTTCCTTTGTTTTTATCGGTGTGTACCAGAAAACCCGCTCTCTGCCCATTCTCCCGTCTAGCATACGGCAGAAAATACCAGAATCAGATTCCACCGGGTCCACCATGGAGCATTGTTCCTCCCGGAGACCACGAGGCCCGTTTCTGTCCGGGTAATGAAGTGGATTCAGCCAAACACGCTGAGCGCGGCTGCTGCTCACAATGGCCCCTCTCATGCCCCCATAACTGCTGCTAAATGTTTGCTGTCCTCCGTCTCACGGCCTCTCATCTACCTCATCGACACGCCGCCGGACTGAACCCAAATCTACCAAATTTCCTCTTGTCCGCCTCAGGGAAACTGCCCCCCCCCACATACACACACACACACACACACACACAGCGACCTGCCCTCACGCCAAGATGCATTACTGCTCTTGCCTTCACAAGATGGATGGATGATGGATGGATGATGGATGGATGATGGCTGGATGATGGATAGATGAATGATGGATGGATGGATGGATGGATGGATGGATGATGGCTGGATGATGGATGGATGAATGATGGATGGATGGATGATGGATGGATGGATGATGGATGGATGAATGATGGATGGATGATGGATGAATGGATGATGGATGATGGATGGATGGATGATGGATGATGGATGGATGATGGATGGATGATGGATGATGGTCAGCAGCTCCTCAGAAACATCCTCACTCTGCTCTTTGATGCTTTGAAGCATCCCTTTGGTTTCTCTGCTACCAGCCAAACGTCCCCTGATGATGGGGGGGGGGCAGGGGCGGCTGGTTTTGATGACTCAGCATCGGCCACACACTCTTCTCACTGTCTCATCTCCACGTTAGACGAGCCTTTTTTCCACGCTAAGTGTTTAAATGCTAATCCCGTGTGCAGCATGGAAACACCCCTGCTGGGCGTGACTGCTGCGCCCCACAAGACCGTTGGCGGCGTCTTTTCTGGTTGATTCGGTTAGCTTAGCGGTGTCTCTCGGCTTTTAAAGCAGTCAGGGGGAGATTAAATGGAAATAAGTGCGCTTTTTCCCCGGGTCAGTTGGTTTGAGGTCACCGTGTTTGTGAGTGAGAGTGATAGAGGATGAGGAAAACAGATGTGCACTTCCTCGTTCTGTCCAGGTGGCGGCAGTGTCGCCCACCCGTTGTGGATTGGGCCAAACCTGCCGGGTGACACGTGACATGTGTGTTAAATTTGGGTGCAAATTTCATTTCCCACCACTATAATTTTAATAAGGTGAGTCTAAACGTAAAGAAAGTGTGTACCTGATTATAGAAACACTAAATCTATGGGGGGTGGACATGATACTGCTGCTCAGCAACATGACAACTGTGGGATTTCCCCTGGCTTTGAATTAAGTTTGTGGGGTGCAGTTATAAAAATTGAATAAAGCATAAATAACAGAGCATAAATTTAGCACAGCGAAGAAATCCAACATCAGCACAGCAGAAGAGGAATCAATATTGAGTCTTTCATTATGTTTTGACGTAATTTACTACTCGCTCGCAATTCCCCGTAATGACCAGAAGGGGGCAGAATTTCCTAATCTGAATTCTTCCATCGAATTACAACAGATCGATTGTGGATTAAAACAGACATTGATCTCCAGGTATTTTCTTAGTTCTCCACACAGGCAAACTTGGTTTTGCTGGTTCAAACACAATCACTCCTGTTTGTGTTTGTCATCGCCTCTTTCGACACAGTAATGGGCTGTAATGGCCTTGTGGTTTCCTGTGTGTTTTCCTTTCTGTAGACGACTCTCTGTTGCGTCAGGATGACATATGGATGCTGGATGGCGATGAGCCTCAGGAGCCCACCCGCCGCGCCCAGCGCCCCGATCACCTGGACTTCCTGCGCATCACACCCCCGGAGGACGACATCATCGGAGACACGCCGTACTGTCCCAAACTGGAGCGGATGGTGAGGGACACAGTCACAAAACACACGGAAATGTCTGTTTCTGAAACACTCTGCCGTCCCTTTAAACACCCCTCTTTTTCCTCCTCGTGGGACCTGGGGGGATTTCTGTCCGCTCGGGCGTTTAATCACCTGACTGTGAATTCTCAGAGATGGATTAGCTGGTCCTGGATTTTGATCTTCAGAGTGGGATCGGGGCCAGACCTGAGAGTTCATTCCACTCGAACCCACTTTACCTCACAGCAGGAAAATCCCTCCATCTCCTGAGAATCGGCCCCCCTAATTTAGCGGCGTGATTAATTAACGCCAGCTTTCCTCACATGTCTGGCGAGCACGAGACCAGATAAACAGTTTCTGTGGGATGAGGTCCTCCCCAGACAGGGTTCTGGCTGTGGCTCCAGGTGTTTGTGGACTTTAAATGTGTTTAAAATGACTCCATCTCTGTCTCCGATGCGCTCCAGATGAGGCCGATTACCCGGGTGTGGCTACAGTAACTCAGCGTAAGCAGCATTCCACGACAAGGATCCTCTTGTGCAGAATTAGAGACTCTTTATTGTTGTGTTGTTAAAGGTGACGGCGCTGTTGTCACACGCCTGCGTTACCTGATGCCTTCTCAAAAACACGAAGGGAGGGGCCGCGGTAGAATGTGCCCACACGTCAGGCTGGGGGGGGTTCTGCTTTTGCACGCAGCGTCTGCGGCTTTGGGCTCATGTTATGTCAGATTAGTGTTGAGTTCTGAACGTGTTCTGTGAGCTCGGCCTGTTTCTAACACACGCGTCCTCTTTGGGGATTAACGTGCACGTCTGAAAGGCCTCGGCTCCTCACGGGAGGGGGGGGGGGGTCAATTTATCAGCTTATCTGTTTTATCACTGCGAAAATTTGACCGGATTCTCCATTCAATAATCCCTGAACTGTTATTTTCTTTTGGGTTGCTCTGTTTCCATGGCAACTGGATTAACATTTGGCACTAGCCCTTACTCTGTTTCTTGACTATTTAAATCAGGACAAGAACTTTTGGTCAAGAAACCCATAGTATCTGGATGGATTCATGATCTAATGGCTTCTAAATAACCCAAACTGTGATCTGTTTCCTTCTCTAAATGAATTTCTCCGGCAGCATGTTCACTATGCTAAAAATACATGTTAGCATATAAGCTAAAGCCGACTCTAGCTAGCTAGACTAAGCAGTATTGCGCTAACTGACGCAGCACTGAGTAAATGGCGCTCTCCACCTGAACACTCCCCCCCCCTCCTCCGTTTGCTCCGTGTTTGACGGAAGGTAATCAGACACCTGGCCTGCCGGGCCCGGCAGGTCTCCTCCCAGGAGGGGAGGAACCAGAACGGAGGCGTCTCCACGCAGGGCAGACCAGTGAGACGCATTTTTTTCCCCCTGCAACCAGAAGTTAACCAGCACGCTGAAGTTTCCTACAACCGCGAGACAACTTAAAGAAGACCGGCCCGAACTGGAGGAATGTTGACATGACGTAACGTATTGCGGGATAACCATGGATACGGGGGTCTGAATGTTTGGGAACGTTTCTCTGCGAGGCAGGTGGACTCTGCTCTCTTGTTCTCCTGGGGAGATTCTGGAAGGACGCGTCTCCAGACGCCGAACGGCTCTGCCTACTGGGAACTCATTCACAGAGGCAGAACAGCGCCAGCGAGCAGGGGTCAGGCCGCCGCGGCTTTTTACGGAGTAATGTTGGTACAACTGGCACAATCCTGCAGGAGGTAAGAGGAGCTGGAGATTTGTCCACACAAAGGCTTTTTGTTCCCAGCTCGGGCTGGAGGTGGAACGGGAGCAGCTTGGATAACCAGAGGTGGGGGAGAGATGAACCTCTCACCGCCTCCTTGCTAAAACTCTTTTGGTTTTGTTTTATTATTTTGGGTTCCGTCTGGTGAAGCGAAAATGAGCAGTGAGGCTTGTGGCTCGGACGGGTCCGGGAAGCAGCCCGCCAGCTCCGTCCGGGATGTCTTTAGCAGCCTGTTCAGTCGGGACAGGTCTGACTCTGCCGACGGGCCGGCGGTGCTGACCGCGTTCAGGGAGCTGCCGGAAGGTGAGGATCCGCTTCCTGATACCAGAGAGAGCGAGGAAGGAGGACGTGAGTCCAACGGTGTCATCGAGCCAGAACTGGTCCAGGTCACCAGAGTGGAAACTCACAGTGATACGGAAAATGAGGAGGAGGAGGAGGCCTCCCACCGCGGCGTCCCCGGGCCCAGAGGCGATGAGGATGAGCTGAGGGACGAGGGCGACGGCGCGTGTGAGGTGCCTGTGTTCAGAACACACAACCTCGACCGATCCTGCATAGAAAACATGCTGCACGCAGCGAAATCAGGGAGGAAGACTGGTTTGAGACCAACCGGAGCCGACGGCAACGGCGTGCCGGAGGTTACGGAATCACCGAGGGAGGAGGAACCCGCTGGGAGCGAGGAGCACGCCGGCGCCAGTTGTTCTCCTCCTGTTCCTTCCATCATCTCTGGACCTGCTGGCTCAGAAGCTGCAGGTCGGGATGCTGCTGCCGCCTCTCCGTCGGAGCATTTGGAGGGAACGACGGGATCTTGCGACGGCCCTGAAACCCCAGTCCGGCCCCCAGTCCGGCCCCCAGTCTGGATGAGCGTTCTGTCGATCAAACCGCCTCTGCGGGTGACCATCAGCCGGAGCCGCAGCAGAGCGCCGCTCCAAGGACACCAGAAACGAACGCACAACCTTCGGATCCCCCAGTCTCCTCCTCCAGGGGCTCAACCCCACCCTCGCCGCCTAACTTCCACATGCCGGCTCTTTTCAGCGGGTTGAGGGTGCTGAAGAAAGGGGCGGTGGGGGGAGACCGGGACACGACGGCGGAGATCAAGCAGAGGGAGAAGGACGCCGACCTGGCCCTCCTCAACCTCAAGAAGCCCGTGAACAAAGCCAAGCTGCGTCCCGAGCAGAAGACGCCCTCCCCCACCAAAGCCAAGCCGACGAACACCAGCGATCGGCAGCAGGACGTCGCCGGCAGAAGAGCGTCTGAGAACGGAGACGACACCCCGGGAGAGAACGGCCCAGGCGCTCCCGAGAAGAGGTCGACCTCTGACCTGGCCTACGAGACCTTCAGGGGCATCTTCGGCCCCAGAGCTGCCAAAAAGGAAAAAACAGAGGAAGTGGACCTGGAGGCCGTCAAAAGGAAACTCAAGACCGACAAAGAAAACCTCAAGTCTATTTTCCAGAGAGTCTCCCGAACTCCCAGCAAAGAGCTCACGAGTCCGACGGAGGTTAAAGTACGAGCCCCCCCCCCCATAATCGTAGTTCAACTCGCACGTTTGGAGGCCTGAGCAGAATCGTTGTCCTTGTCTGAAGTGTCTCCACGCGTTGTCCTTTCCCAGGCCGAGGTCACGTCGCCCACGGACAGCGAGGACCGCACGCCGCGCCGCCTGCAGGCCGTGTGGCCCCCACCCAAACCCAGAGATGAAGAAGAGAAAGTGGGACTCAAGTACACAGAGGCCGGTAAGAAGCCCCGACCGCTGAGGTCACATGACGCCCACATTCCTGTAATCTGTCACCAATTCTGCGATACGGAACAATTTATGGGGGGGAGGGGGCAAATATCGTATAGCTGGGACAGTAACAGGGAGTAAAACATCCTTTAAGTGCACTTAAGACCCCAGTCGGGACGTCCATGACGCGACGCTGCTCCTGGGGGTGCCAAAATTGTGGTGTGGAACCTCTGACCCAGGTGTAAAGCGTTCATTACCAGGGATACTAGCCAAAGATGAGGTAAATAGAAATCCTGATCCAGCCGCTCTGGTTAGCCTTTAGCTATTTTGTTTTGCTAATGCTGTTTCCGCTGACTGTGTCGTTCCAAACTGGTTGGCTGAGTTGTTATCTTGAGAAAGTGACCATCCCTTTATTCAAGTCCTAGACGGAACACAGGTTGGCTGTTTGTTTTAGTGGCACTCAAACCCAGCCCGGAATTCTTTTGTTCTTTCATAGAAGCAGCCAGCAGTGGGTTGTCTCTCCTGGCTTACAATAAACTATTATTCACTTCATCTTCTAAATGTTATGTAGAAATAAGTGTGTGTGTGTGTGTGTGTGTGTGTGTGTGTGTGTGTGTGTTGTGTGTGTGTGTGTTGCAGAGCACCAAGCTGCCCTCCTGCAGCTGAAGCGGGAGTGCAAAGAAGAGCTGGAGAGGATGCACGTGAGTGAAAAAAAAAATCCCTTTAAATTCAGTATGTAAAAGAACTACAGATAATCCAAACATGCCCGAATTGTGATGGATAAAAGCACGTGTTGAATTCACTTGTGGAAAAGGGGTTGTGACGTAGTTGCAGTTATCTCATTTGACCACATGATGGCGCTAAGAAACCGGCACATGTTTAAAGGCAGCAGCTGGGCTGATGTTCATGGACGTCACAGGTTGTGAGGTTTTACACAAGAGTGAGGCTTTTTTTGTGTTTCTTAAGTTTCTTTTTATTTTTTCAAGATGAAAACATTTTCATACAAAGGCATTATTACCTCTTCTATTGTATTATTACTAATTTTGTTCCTTCTATGAGGCCAGAATGTCTAAACTCTAATATTACACTATTCGTAATGCACGTTTGACACGTTTGAACCGGTTCCACGGCCTGTGATATCATGTCGAACATTAAAGCGTTTCACGGTCGGGAAAATATGGGAATGTGCCTAATTCCGCTTCTACACGAACAGAACGTTAACAAGGACCATGTGTCCGATTCATCACAAAACAATTTCCTTTCTGTGTCCGATCGATAGTTTGCTTTGGTTGGATTATTCTCCGCCGTTTGAAATGCCAAACGAAGGTTTTCGCCGCGGTACTGAGATATTTATCTTCAGGTTAGAGCAACGTGGGAATTCATTAAAAACTGGAATGTGCAGGAATAATTAAGTTCCGCTGGTGGTTTTAATAAAACGGTGGTCTCTGAATTTCCCCTCGCAGTCCGACTATGAGCTCCGCATTTTTGAGGTCCGGGGGGAACACGCCGTCACGGTGTCTCGCCTGGAGGAGGTCATCGCCAGGATGCGACGGGACAGGACGTACAACGCGGGTCAGGTCCGGCCCGAGGTCTGCGACGTCGCCGTGTCGACGGCTGACGACCCCGTCCTGAAGAGCAGCCGCACCGTCAGCATCCAGACGGACAGGGAGACCTTCATCAAGAGCCCCGACGGGACCGGCGGCCTCGCTCTGAGCCCCACCCAGGCCCTTCCCAAAAAGCTCAACCTGGACGCCATTGGACTGAACCTGAAGGCCGGGGCAGCACCGGCTCCGCCTCCTCCGCCGCCGCCCCCACCTCTCCCATCAGGCCTCCCTGGACCTCCGCCGCCGCCTCCTCCCCCTCTGCCGGGCAACATGGGAGCACCACCACCACCCCCACCCCCACCGCCACTCCCAGGTGGAGGTCCACCACCACCACCGCCGCCACCTCCGCCTCCCGGTTTACCTGGAGCCGTACCGCCTCCCCCTCCCCCTCCTCCAGGCTGTGGACCACCACCTCCGCCACCGATGGGGGGCTTCGGCCAAATGCAGGAGAAGGCCCCGCGGAAACCCACCATTGAACCGACCTGCCCCATGAAGCCGCTGTACTGGAACCGGATCCAGATCCAGGACAACAAGTATGTGGAATAGCCCTTTAAATCCATTTATACCAAAGCGCAGGGCGCTCTGGACCGGTACACGGGCCCGGTATCAGGCCCAACAGGGCGGCGCTGCTGTCTTTCACAGACGTATCGAAACAGAACGTGCAGAGCAGCGAAAGCCGAGGGAAACTCCCGAGAATACACATGGAGCATTTGATTGGATAATTAATGGTGTTTGGTCTGGGCGGAGGTTCCTTGAGTTCATTAGGTTTAGATTTTTTCGGGGGGGGGGGGGGATGTGGGGGGGTTCTGCAGAGTGTCATAAAGTGATGTTTAGACGTGGTGTTTTCAGATAATTGGCCGGAGCTCGTGCCTGCGCTCGCACGGCTGATAAACAGCAAAAGTTCTGCAGACACGTGTGGGCGCGCGGAGGCCGCGTTCCCAATCTGACAGGGAGCCCCCCCCGGAACACCCGTCCCGTTATCAACGACACGTCGGACACGGAAGCTCAACGGGCCCCCGCTTTATTAGGATTCCGCTGTGTCACTGTGGTCGGCGCAGTCGATCTTCAGCAATTGTAGAAATGGATTATTCAGCCCATTCGGAGCGGCTGCGGTTGCTAGTGTCAAGCTTCTTTAGCTTTATGACCTCGTATTTCCATGGCTGGATTATTAGGGGGAAACCGAGCTGCGGTCCGCGTGCCGGCTCTTCCCACCGGGCCTGCGCAGGAGGACCGGCTGACTGCGTGGCCGCGGCGTCGCGTCAGCTGTAAACGGAACCGTAAAGCGCCAGGTTAAGCAGCGTTTAATGGGCCGGGATGTTTGACTACAGCTGGATCAGCTGCGCCATGTTAATGGAGTGCGGTTCTGAATTACGAGGGGGAACGGTGTTAGGTTTGAACCGGCGCCAGGGATATAAAAGGGAAGGCCAAACGCACATGCTACAGTTGGCGGGACGCGGGGGCCTGGCTGTCTCCCTCTCCGGGGGGACGGGGGCCATCACATGCAGTTACTGTCAGAACCGGCTCCGGCGGAAAGTCGCTCCGCACTGAAACGGGTCTTTGAATGTGTGGTTGCAATTTTCTTTTCCGAGCCGAGCCCCTGTTCAGAGGCGGAGGCTGGTTTTTGTGGAATCACGTCCTGAACAGAACAGCTCCCCTAAATAGTCCCCCCCACCCACCCCACCCGACTATGTTCAGACTTACTCAACCATAATAAACTCTCTGGCAGCCCGGTTGATTGATCTGGTACCGGCCAGCTCCAGATTGACCCGTGGGTTTCAGACGAGCGGCGTGAGTCAGTGGAGGGGACGATCAGAGGAACCGGTAATCATCCCGTTAATGTCATCTCGTCAACAGGAAGCGGGGCCCGGACAGATGTGTTGATTTTGACCAAACAGATGGAATATGTTGATAAAAGCGCAGCGCCGAGATCCGGAATGTCCTCCCGACTCTGGGAGAGCCTCTTTGTTTTCTCTCCAGGTTACTCGGCAACTCATCAAACACGGCGGCGGCGGCGGCGGCGGCGCATCGCCGCGCCTTTGCTGGAAACGCTCGTTATTACAGAAACAAACTTGGCTTCGACTTCTGTCATTTTTACCACCTATCTCATAAACAGGCGGCCAGGTTGTTTTCTTAGAGGTGGGGGGGTTGGTTTACCCGAGCGTCTGTTTAACGAGGATTAGATGTTTGGGGCTTGACACACCGTCTGTGATTCGCAGATTTACGCAGGAGAATCCGCTCTTTTCTCCCGCAGCAACAACACGCTGTGGGGATCCCTGGAGGAGCCCCACATCGCCAACGCCAACGAGTTCGAGGACCTCTTCTCCAAAGCCACGCCGCAGCCCAAGAAGAAGCCCCTGTCGGACACCTACGAGAAGAAGGCCAAAGCAAAGAAGGTAGCTCTGTCTTTGTCTTTGAAAAGGCCATTAAGGATGAGTTATGGAAGAAATAGCAGAAGGGGAAGGAGATGGACTGATGGCGTCTCGTCCTCCAGACTGTTGTCTGCCGTTGCCAAGGTCCGGGCAAACACGGGCCCGTCGGGGGAGTTCGGGGTTTTTTTCTCTCAGCGATTCAAAGATAAAAGCGAGATGGGAAAAACTTAGCAAGCGCGCGTTTGCGCCAGATTGATCCGGTCCCCCTCCCGCCCGTCGCCGATGTCAAACGCTGCAATCCTGCACCTCTGCTGCGGCCCCCGTGCCGCGTCAGCAGCTGGGCCCGCCGGCGTGCTCCTCACTGCTGGCGTCCGAGCCGTCGGAGATCGGCCGTCGCCCCAGACTCTCCTCTCCAAAATCCATACGCGTCCTCCGTTCTGATCAATCTGTCAGGGTTCCACTCCGCTCCAGAGGGCCCAGCCGTGTGGTTGAGTGTGTGTGTGTGTGTGTGTGTGTGTGTGTGTGTGTGTGTCTCGCAGACTTTGATCGTCATCCGCAGCTCTGGCTCAGACAGCCACATCCAGACACAGATCCTGCCAGCAGTCTCCTGTCAGGGCTTACATCAGCCTTAAAGAGGAGCTGACCCCCCCCCTTCCTCCAGTGGAAATGCTGCAGAAACTAACTCGTAGATCGTTCTGCACTTGAACGCCTCACGCAGCCACACAAGCAGGGCCTCACCTGCTGGGCTCCACACCTGCATCCCTGACCCACAGTCTGTTCATTCCTGGAAAGTCTGAGCGAAATTAGGCAGAAAATCCTTTTGTTACTTTCACCCCCCCATTTATAATGCTGCACCTTTAATACTGTAACTTTAGGTTCCACGTCCGATCACATTTAACCATAAATATGATCATTCTCTGCATTTTCTGAGTAAGATCAATGGGAACCAGGTGGAAAAGATATTTGATTGGAATTTCCCATATCAAACATCCAACATCTATACACACGAGAACATGCTTATAAAGGTGTAATAACCGCCACGTTGCTTTGATTATCTATTGGTGGTCTTAAATATTTACCAACCTTAAATTCAACCACGATCGCCATCTTTGGTTGTGCGTCGGCGTGCGTTCGTCTACGTGAGCTCGTGTGCGATCATGGCACATCCTTGCGAGTAGCATTTTTATGCACTTTCTCAGAAAGTGTTGCCAGATCATGGGGGGGGGGGGGGGTTGCGTGTGTGAGAAGGGGGTTCTGTGGTGAGAGGAGGTGAGTGTGAGGGAATGGAATGCCTGTGTACATTATGCATATGAACCATTTGCCCGTTTTCCAACAACTTCACGCGGCCAAAGTTAAAACTCAGGGGCAACGCGGCGAGTCAGCTAATCTTTATCATATGTGCCACAGAGAAATCAAAGCTCTTGTTTACTCTGGAGCCCTCCTCTCGCTCCCGACTTAGCATATCAAAGCAGAGGAGATGACATTGAAGAGAGGTCTTGGAAGACTGGACTCGACTGGACCGGGGCTGTAATTGCAGGCATGTGGCTCCGTTCCACTGGCGAGGGGAGAAAATGAAGCCAGGGCACCTAAAGGAATTGGAGGGGGGGGGGAGCGGCATGTCAGTGCATTCTTGATTCGAGGGCCCGGGAGGGAGGTGGGGGAAAGTGGGGGAAATGGAAGGAGATCAGAAGAAATCAATCGAGCCGTTGAATTGGTTGAAAGAAATGCGATTTCGGCCATAAATCTGGGTGATTCCAGACAGATAGGGAGACGGACGGACACCGTGGAGCGGCCCCGGCCGCTCGGCCGTGTGTGTGTGAACCCTCCGCATCATCCAGCCCACCTCGCCAGCCGAGCGGCAGCCACCTGCTTCAGCTCAAACCGCTGACAGTCGCGCTGTCTCCTTCCATTAGTGTGTTTATTTTCACAGACCGCTCGGTCACTCTCCCGCCGCTCCTTCTCCTTTTGCCCACAGGGGGGAGCCGTTAGCTGTTCTGCATCTGCTTGGGTCAGCATCAGCATCAGACCGTTCCCCCCCCACACACACACACACACACACACCCCAACGTCCAGCATCAGTTGTCTTTTCTTATTAGCGCGACCATTGGGACTAATTGGCGATTTCTGCAGCCATGAACCCGACGGGTCCCTGGGCCGCTTTTAGTGCGGCCCGTACAAAGCGGTTAATTAGAGGTGTTGGGAAAGCCTGGTTCTCAGCTCCTTAGAGTGGGAGATCCCCAGTGATCCAGGTAATGGTGCTGGAAGCAGCATGGCACCCACTAACGCTCTGTAATGCAATACCCACTTCTAAGGCTTCTGCTCTGCAGCTCCCAGTGGACGGCCCAGTAGCCGACAACACCATAATACCTAATGAAGAAGCCTGACACATTAACTTTTAGAGCAGGCCTTTACCTTGCCAAAACGCTCTCTGGCTTTATGGCGAATTCAGTCATAAGTAATTGTGTCCATGTGTATGCACAAATAAAAATCCTGTGAATTTATAGTTTGTTATAAAGAGCCTGCTTCTCTTTGCTCTGCTCTTCTAAACTGTCCTTTTATGGTGCCACTCGCACCTTTGTACTTTCCCCGCGACGCGATATTGTCGATTTGAGCCCCGCGGACGGTCCCTCTGCCCCGCGTTGCTCCTCCCACCGATGCGACGCGTCCCCGACGCGTTGAGTCTGGTCTCCGTGGGTCAGTCCAGATTATTTCCATGACGGTCGGCACCGGGCGCTCCACCTCTCTCACCATATATCATCTGTTTCCACAGCTGGGGAAGTGACTAACCAATTTTTACTTGGCCACTCATTGCAGAAATTAACTTTTTATTCACCAGATGTTCCTCCGTTTGTCTTATGTCAGCGTTCGGGTCGTAGAATTGATGATAAACACAGCTTTGAAGAAATAATATGAGCTAAAGCTTACAGCCATAATAAATGACATAAGCTTAAATAAAAGAATTCAAAGTGCATGGTAACGCTTTTAGCATTTCATCATTTATAAACCCTTATTATGTTTATTAACCTGTTCTAAATCATTGATAACTGTAACTCTCGTTAGATAAATAATTACATGTTTTGTTTCTGCTAAATGGCAGTGAGATCACATTCCGATAATAAGCTAAAGTATATCTTAAAATGAATCTTTTTTTTGGTGTCAATAAACGCTTGAATTTGGCTATTTCTGTTTTTTTCCAGATTGTTAAACTGCTGGACGGGAAACGCTCACAAGCAGTTGGCATCCTCATATCGAGCCTGCATCTGGAGATGAAGGACATCCAGCATGGTGAAAACCGCGCCGCCACCAGCCCGTCCCGCCGGGACGCGTCCTCGCCATGTTATCATTTAACCTGCTATTTAGTCAGCAGCAATAACTCCGATGGATGAGATAGTCAGACGCGCGGAATAATTTCCAACCTCTTGACAGCTACTAATATTCAACCAGGGACTTTTTTTAATGGGGGGGGCTTGTTTGTGTTTCGGAGCGGAATGTGGATGACTTTTCCAGCGACCGCAGCGGGAAACAAAACGCCGCCATTTGTCAAACCGCCGGCGACACTGGGATGAGAGCGGCTCTCGACTCTTCGCGTCGCGCCGCTCGAGCTTTTGAAACGCGGGGTTTTGCGGCCGCGCTCCCGTGGCTATGCTACGCGCACACGTGTTAGGGACGGACTAGATGGGCTAGGAAGCGGTCCTGTCCCGGCCTGCCGCCTGCTAGTCTGAGCACGCGGCCAGCAGATCTGTTTATTGTAGCCAGTGACGGTTTCCACAGGCCTAATGGGACTGACACCCCACTAATGATCTGAGCATGTACAAAGCCACCTTCCACAGTGAGCAGACACTGCGCTCCCACATAAAACCACCTCAAACACAAGCCAAACGCCACATAACGCCAGGAAGCCCTTTCTGTTTAGAGCCCCCCCCCCCCCCGCCTTTTTTTCACTCTCTGTTCCAGTGTTAGTTTACAGAGGCAGCGGGGGGGGGGACTTCGATCTTTGTGTTTTAATGGAAGGTGGATATCTAATGAATAACTCGAATCTGACAGAGAAGGACAGCACTTTGAGAGCACCTGTGGGGGGGGGGGGGGTCCGTTGCCTCGCCTTTACTCGCCGCCCCTTTGTTGCCAAATTAAAAGGACATGGGACATGTAATGTAATTAGAGCTACTAGGGAGGGAGAGCAGAGTCCTGCGCTCCCCTCAGAGTGACTGCGGGGACCTCAAGGGCCACCATGGTTCAGGGGTAAAGAGAGCCCCCCCCCCCCCACACACACACACACACCAGAGCCAAAGAGTGAAAAGTGGAAAGAGAGGGTGTGAGGCGTTCAGGAGGCAAGCTTTGATCTGTCGCTGTAGAGAGATATCCGGCCCCCCCCCACCTCGGATCAGAGCGCTGCTGTGCGCGCTGGAGCTGGCCCCCCTTTGGTGTGTGATTGACGGCTACATGGCTGAGGGACCGAATAATCCACTCTAATAAGATGTAGGAAACGGACCTCCAGCGCTCCCTCTGATCCACACATCAGGACCACATTGACAGCTCCGCTCCAGCGGGGGCCAGAGTGGGGGGGGGGCGCCTCGTTAGCTGGAAGCCGCACGTGTGCGGCTGTTTCGCTGCACAGCTGCGAGGAAACGTGATAAATGCCCCCAACAAACAAACAAATGCCATCCATCTCAACACGTCCAGCCAGGACACCACCTATTCCACCTCCTTGATAAGGCGGGACGAGTCGCCGCCGCCACATCAGTCCTCGTCAACGCTTTTTTTAATCACGCGGAAAGACTGATCGGAGGGCCGTGGGTGGCGCACGGCGTTCCCCGGTTGACACCGACCAGACGACTGTCAGCTGATCCCCCCTCCTCCGCCACCACTAATAAACCTGTGACACCTCTCAGACACAGAGCAGGAGTCCCTCTCCCTTTCTGCGCCTCCCTCCCCTGTTCTGCTTGACATCCACGCGGCCTGCAGATGAAGTGGGGGGGGGGATACGTCCTCTTTTCCAGTGTTCTTTTCAATTGAGGGTCTCTGATGGCGTTTTTATTCTTTACCTCCTCCCACCTCCTGCCCCCAGCAACGCTCCAAACTAACCAACGCTGGACAAAGTTCTGGCCTTGGGCGACTCCAGTCCATCGCCAGCTTCGCTCACGCCGTGGCGACCTTGGCTATATCATTTCATTTGTTCCCATTGATTAATTATGGTTGATCAGAATATAGTGTCTTATATCTTTCTTTGTCTTTTGTCTCCCAGCTGTTCTCACCGTGGACAACTCTGTGGTGGATTTGGAGACCATCGAAGCCCTATATGAAAATGTAAAATACACCACCCGATATTGAGCAGAGAACGCATCAGAAAGGAGCGGTGTCACTCTACGTCGCCGCTCTGCGTCTTCTGATTTTCGTCTTTTTCCAGAGGGCCACCGGCGACGAGCTGGACATGATCGTGCGGCATTGTGAAAAGTCTAAAGAGGATGAGGTCAAACTTCTGGACAAACCTGAACAGTAAGATCAGAACCTATCATGTCAAATGCTACCAAAGAGGTGGCGGTGGGGGGGGGGGGGGGGGGGGGGGTCCTTTGACATTAACCACAGGAAGCTTTAGGTCTTGGTTTTTGGATTATCTGCTCTTTGCTTGGGTGGTTTAATAGTTCCGTCAAGGTTAAGCAGTCTGGCCTGGTTCACAAGGTCTGGATCCCGCGGTGCCGCCCAGCCGCGCCTCCCCATTTCCATGTTTGACCAGAGCTGTCACTACGGCTGCCCGAGTCATCCCTCCTCGGTGCCCCCCCCCGTCAGCCGGGCCTAATCACACAGGATGTTACCGCTCCACTCCCCTCTGACACAGCACTGTTTATATAAGTCGTCCCGCATCAGGCCAGATCTACCTTTGATCGCTGCTCCCCCCTCCCGCCCGACCCCGCGGACCTTTCAGACTCAGCCGCCCGACGCGGCACCGCTCGTGGATTTCAGCCGTCCGCCTTCCTGAGCAGCACCAGTGACTCAGCCGGCCTGTGTGGGGTTACGCGCTGGCTGCCAAGGCCCCGAAATAGTTCTTCCTGTCGGACGCTTTGTTTAATTCTGTCATAACACATCAACCCCCCTCCTCCCCCTTCCTTCTCTCTGTTTTCCAGGTTTCTCTATGAGCTCTCCCAGATTCCCGAATTTGCCGACCGGGTCCACTGCATCATCTTCCAGTCGGTGTTCCTGGACACCGTCTCCTCCATCCAACGCAAGGTGGCCATCGTCTCGAACGTCTGCAAGGTAAGACAGGAATTGGTGCCGGGACACCAGGATAGTGGACTCACCCCAAGTCTTTCCCTGTTTCCGTCAGGATCTGTTACAGTGCGAACATCTGCGGGACATAATGGGTCTTGTTCTGGCCTTTGGGAACTATATGAACGGAGGGAACAGGACGAGAGGCCAGGCGGACGGTTTTGGACTGGAGATCCTGCCCAAACTTAAAGACGTGAAGAGCAGGGTATGAGACCACACGGCGTCACCTTCGTCCGGGCCTCCCTTCCGCTCCAGTTTGATCCTAACCGCCGGAAATTTCTCTCTGCAGGACAATAAAACCAACCTGGTGGATTATGTCGTCCTGTACTACCTGCGGAATTTTGACAAGGTGAGGCGCCGTGACCGTCGTTCACAAGCTTCTACGTGGCGTCTTCTCCTCACTCGCGCCCGATCTTTCAGCACGCCGGCACAGAGAAGAGCGTCTTCCCCCTTCCGGACCCTCAGGATTTCTTTAAGGCTGCTCAGGTGAAGTTTGATGACCTCATCAAGGACACCAGGAAGCTAAAGAGAGACCTCACTGGTAGGACCCGTCCTACTGTCCACAGTCATTCCATCCAACGTTCATTAATCCCCCCCCCCCCCCAGGAGCTTTCCAGTTCCAACCCAGTCAAAAGCATTCTTTTAATGAAGTCCACCCACACAGCGCAGCAACAAATAAATAAACAATCACATATTCTAGACCTGAAGCACTGCGGGCGCCATTCTGTACCCCAGCCAGCCAGACAGTCTTGGCCAGGGCCAAGTGGGGGTTAAAGGCGATGTCCCCCAGTGGCCCTGGTGTCTGCGGTTATTTAAATCAACCAATAATACGGCATATGAAAGCAATTAGATATGCGCCGCGGCTCTCCCCGACGCTTTTTTAGATCGCTGTTAAAGTCCTCTCCTGCATGACCCGGGGGGGAAACACAGCGAGCCCGCTGAAGTGCCCAGGCCCGCCTCAATCTGTCACTCATTTATGAGGAAGAATAGAAGAGCCGAAGACAATAAATGGAACATAAGGGCCCTATTTGATCTCTGCCGCGGCACCGTCTGGCACAGTAGTCCTCCAGGGATTCAGCATCACAGGGTGAGCGTTGGATCGCGAATGTGTGCTGAGCTCCACCTCTGACTCCCAGCATTTTTATCCCCTTCAGCCTCCAGGTATAAATATTTATGCCCGGCTATTATAAACCTGCCTAAAGAAAGCAAGTGGTCTTAATTACGGAGCTGACGCCGATCGCTTCCATCCACGTTGGAGCACTGGATCGCATGGTGAGGGGATAAGGCTGCCCGCCCCTCACCTGGGTGATCCGGAGGTGGCGGCTGCGGTGTCCTGCCCTCCGGGCTCGGGTCAAAGGTCAAGCGACTTGGCGCTGGGTTCGCCTCAGACAGAACCGTCAGTAGGATACACCCGCTCTTTTTTTTTTTTGGGCGGTATAATGGTGGGGACTTGGTGGGAACACAATCCTCTTTTGATGGGGCTTCCTGTTTGGGGAGAAGGTGGTGACCTCTCTGAGGGGGGGTGAGAGGGCGACACCGAGCACCAATCACGAGCATCTTCTGATACAAGCGGACGGATTAAAGGGGGTTGGAGCGGAGGGAGGAGCGCGGCGGTTATAAAAGGGATCGCCGAGGGCTCGTTGGCTGCTCACAGGAGTTTAGTGTTTCACAGACGGCCTGGACCAAGTTAGACTTTCATCACTGTGGCGAATCAGACAGTGTCCGCATTTTTAAATGGCTTTTAATGTCAGGTTCAGGCAGGGCCTTTAGCCTGAGCCCGCGTTTACGACCTCAGCTCTGCTCAGCGCCCGCGTAGAGCAGTCGGCAACGGCCGGCGCTGGATCGGGGATTCAGACGCAGTTGTTCAGATTTTCTGCACTTGTGCTTTTATTGCCAACATGCCTGCAAAAGCTGTGCGCAGCAGGCCAGGAAGAAAGAACAAAAGCACACGCTTATTATATGACAGATTTACAAGGCGCAACAAAGGGGAGAAAATGTTTTGTGTGTTTTATGGTGATAACTGGGAATTGACCGGAGAATTCACTTCTTTTCTGGTGTGAATAAGGTCACAGCGTGTCTGGGTCTGCAGCAGCGGCTGAACCTCTGGTGGGGTTAATCGCCGTGCCTCACGACAAACCTCGCGTCATTTAGAGATCAGAGTGTTTGAAATGAGTCACTTTGTTCAGATTTCCCAACAAGGAAGCAGGAGTGCGTCCCCGAGGATGAGGCAAATATTTAACTTTGCTCATTTTTAGCTCTTTTGAAAGGAAACCATCAAAGCTAGGTGTTGTTTTCACAAGTGATTAAGGGCCTCTTCAGCAAAAGACCAACATCTTGTCACGGAGGGAACCCAGAGCCAAACAACTGCCGACCACTCTCATTTTTAGGTCTTCTTTTTGTACTTCTGTTATTCTCTCTCTCTCTCTCTCTCTCTCGGCCCGTTTTCCAATGCTCCCAGTGTAAATCCCGGAGCAGACGTCTGGCTCTGCTTACTTCACACTCATTAGAGGCTCCGTTTGCAGCCTCAGACCATCGCTCTTCTGGAGATGCCGCCGCATGTTTGCGAGCGTGAGCGCTTTCCAACCAGCTCGTTTCTCCGGTTTCACACTTTTCCGTGATTTGAGCCCAAACACTCCCACAGCCAGATCCTCGGGTTTACTTTTTTGGGGGGGGGGCTCTGTAATGAGACATTCAACATTGGTTCATAGCTCCTTAATGACCTTAATGCTCCTTAATATTTCCGGAAAATGTGTTTTTTCCATCTAGTGGATGGGAACATGAATAAAAGAGTTTAATCGGAACAAAAAGTCAAAATTTTAGATATTTTTATTTGATATTTCATTAAATACATGGTAAAAGATGGATAATAGCCAATTGTGTATCGTAATAGCCATAATGATCATCACTATCATCAAATATTTCCCTAAATACAACAAAACTGAGAACATAAAACACTTGTAACTACAGACACTGTATCACCGGAATCGTCCACGTGGAACATCAAATCCAAAAAGAGAAACATAAAAGCAGAAGAGACGACACAGTGTCTCTTTGTGTTATTGTTTCTGTTCTCATTCAGTTCATCAAAGGTCGAATTATTCCCATTAACTTGAGTGACATTAAATACATACGTCTCCATCAGGACGCACCATTAAAAGCAGCCGCCGCAGCTTCGTGTCGTCCCTTTGAGTCTGATTCCTCTTTTGTCCCATCAAAGACTCCCGGCGCCACATGAACATTCGCGGCTCTTTTGACACACATTCGGACTTGTTCTGACCCATAAACACGTACACGTCCCCTCTCTAACCGGGTACAGGCCGACAGTCAGCGTGTCGCTTCAAGACAAAGTCTCAGCATCCTTTTTTTTATTATTTTTTACAGCTGCTGCGTTTCTGTGGGTTTCCTCTGTGGCCGTTGCCGTCTGAGCCACATTTGGGAGAAAACCGCCTGTAAATTGCAGACTTGCTGTTTTGAACACTGTTTTAATGGGTTCTTTTGAGTCGGGGGGATTTCTGGTTCGGAAATGTGGTCTTTGCAAACAGGATACCTCTAATGTTTGGCTGGCTGCTGATTCCTCTTGTTTTATTTACTAGCATTCACGCGCAGAGACGGGCTTTCTTCGATTTACGACGCTAGCCGCTAAATAAAAAGGTGTAACCGACAGAGCTGCAGGTGCGGCGGCTTCACATGCGAAGGCGCGAGCGCCAAGCCCGGATCAAACGGCAGCGGTGCAGCGAAGTGAGACAGCAGTCAGACCTGTTAATGCTCTTGTTGTGTTGCAGAGCCGCGTAGCTATGCACTCATGAGCAAGCGAAGGTATTTATTGCAGCCATTAATGAGTTACAGGTTGGAGGATTGTGCCAGAGTTCCTTTGGCCAGGCGTCTTTGTGTGCACGGTAACGCGGGGAGGAAATGAGAAAGGCTCGTCTGGAACACGCTCAGTCACGGCTTTTTTTGTTTTTTTGTTTTTTTTTTCTTCTCCCCTCCTTCCTCTGAGCATTGTGTGAGTCGGCTCATGTGGTGCCGCACGGAATTAAAAAGACAGCAAACACATCTGCTGCGCTCATATGTGCGGTATTAAGACGCGGGAAGCGGCAGCAACACGCACGACAGGCGCCCAAGTGTTAGCGATTTGTAGGGATGATGTCCGTCAGCTGAAACAAGAGGAAAAATGAGCTCGTGCTCAAAACTGTTTATGGCTTCATGTTCAAAAAGTGGCTTGGATACACTAGAAAAATTCCCTGGTCTAACCTTAAGCGAACCCCAGTTTGGGCCTCTTTTTAAAACCTTTTTATCTAGTTCAGAGGGATGTCTGCAGATTGTAGGCCGATAAATACACCCGGTTTGGTTTATTTTATAGTACAAAATCACGTTCATCATCCGCAGAGAGACCCTAACAAAACTGCGATTTAGTCCTTCTCGCCTCAGCGTCATCGTTTCCATCAGTCTGCTCTCCTCTCCTCTCTTCCAGCGTGTGAGAAAGATGTGCAGAAGGTGTGCGCCAACTCCTCGGAGGAAAACCTGCAGCCCTTCAAGGACAAGATGGAGAGCTTTATCTCTACTGGTGAGTCAGCCACAGTGAGGTTTTTGGAGAAAACTCCCACCTGAAATGAGAACGTCAGCGCTTTCTGTCAGTCGGTTGGTACTCGCTCTGCCTGTGTGTGTGTGTGTGTGTGTGTGTGTGTGTGTGTGTTTGCGGTGGGAGAGGGCGTCTCGGCACACTGTAGGACAGCAGGAAGACAGCGGTCTACAGGCCTGTAGAAGGGATCACGTTGCCTCTTACACGGCTCCCGTGTGCTCTCGGCCTCCATAAAGCTGGCGGGACGTCTCTGGCCGCGGGCTCGTAAACGTGGCCCGACCTCAGCGGATCAGGCCCGGCGACCACCGTGACAGTAGCACACAACCCGCCCACAACCCTCGCCCTCACAGAAGGCCCAAGATAATCCCGTCCCGTCTTTTTTCACATAGGATTTCTTTAATATTAGCTTGAGCGCTCATATTTCTGCCATCCATTTTAGGGGAGATGTGCCTTAATGAGTGGAGTTTCGGGGCTGAGCTTTCCAGCTGAATACTTGTAAACCTCTCTTTCATAAACAGGATTCCTCGAGCCACGTTAGCTGTGTTTTGGCAGGGGCGCTTTATAATCATCGTTAGTGATTATTCCATGACTTCAGAAGGCAAAGCTCATATACAGAGAGCGCCAGAGGCCATTAATGTCTCCTCCGGTCTGTGAACGAGCGACATTATGATGCACGTGTTCCACACCTGATTTCGCATATTCGGAGGTTCCTCTGAAAGCTGGATCCACGTTTTCGCTCGTTTGCGTTGACCTTATGAAATCTTCGGCCTTGTTAAGTGACGACAGGGCGCGTTCGGGGAACAGCTGGTGACGTCACCATCAGAAAGCGCTCGTGAGGATTAGACGAAGGAGGAAGCTCGGCTCGACCTTCCAGCTCCTCTTATTCACCTCAGTCTGCTCCAACCACGTCGGGATGAATCACTGCGCCGTTAAAACACACATTGGCTCGTTCCAGCGAGCTATTTTTAAAAAATAAAGCCTTCACACCGGCGTGTTTTATCTCTCTCCCCAACTCCTTCGTATGGAAGTGTGATTGTTCCAGCATCTACAACCTCCCCCCAACACTCTTGTTGTTTCCCTTGTTAACTGGATCCCTTTGAAACCTCTGGGGGATTCTGACGGCCATAGTTTTCTCCTTTGTGCGCGAGCCGCGGCTAATTGAAAACAAATCCGGATGGATCTCTGGGAAGTGCGTGCATCCTCGCATCCCGGCGTTTTCCTTTGTTGTGAGTGAGTCAGACCCCAATAACTCGAAAATTCCATTCTGTCAGGTGACAGAAGGATGACGTAGAGCGGGCAGAATATACCCCGAGCGGCTGGTTTTGATGAAGACGCGCGTTCGGGCGAAGGCGGCCGTTCCTCAGCATTCACCGCTCTCCGTGTCTTTGTTATCTCGCGGCGGCTTGGAAAAGTGTGTCAGAGTTTTAAAGCCCTAATTTATTGTCCCTCTCTCAGCATGCACATCTCATAACTTTCTAGTTAGCGACTACTGGTTTCATGTTTACGCGGGGAGTCGAGGAAGAGAAACATCACACATCCTCTCCCTTTGAGCCGCTCTCCCTCTCTCTCTCTCTCCCCCGGCCTCTCGGCTCCAGTGCCACCTTTGCACAGTCGCCGCACCGGAGGGGTACCTCAGGCGCCAGCCTGACCCCCGCTGAGACCAACGCCATTGGTCACGGCCTCACTTTCCATCCCAGACGTGGCTGCAACCTCTTTTCATTAGGCCTGGCTCCGCCCCCTTACAAGCATAAAGAATGTAAAAGTGAAAGGGATGGCTGGACGGAGGCTAAGGCTCACCCCTCTCCCAGAAGACCCCCCAAACCTGCCTTTGAACAATTTTTTGGGAAACTTCCCGCTCTTAAATCTTCAAGTAGGAAAGGTCCCCCATCATTGTAAAAGGGATGAATCTGGAAAATGCAATAAATCTGAGATCACAGGCACTCTTTGGCCCTAGATAAATTCTTGCACCTCGGCCCGGCCTGCCGCACACATCTGCCTTGCATTTAGACACTTTTACATGGCAGGAGTCCACAGGAGCCTCCAGTTCCCAAAGCTCTCAAACCCGCACCTCTGCTTCAGATCTGAACATGTCAGCGAACGCACCGCCGCCTGCATCATGCGGGCGCTCGCCGCGTCATCGCGGTGCTTTGCAACGTGCCGGACTTGGACCGCACACTCTCCGTGAATGAGATCTCCACCCTGAGGTTTTCTTCTTCTCTTCCACTACTGACAGTCTCTGGCCGATGACAACAGCGCCCCCTGTGCCCAGGACGGTTTATTAGCAGCTGCTGTTACAGACAAGTACGGTAATCTGTGATTAATCATCATTCCCTTTTTTCTTTTGTTTGTCTTTTACAGCACAGACAGAACACTCGGCCGAAGAGGATCGCCTCAACGCCGCCCAGAAAAGGTAGGAAACCACGGTGACGGATAAGCTTTTTAATCAGTCCTTGGAGAGAAAAGCAGCTTCTCTTCTCTGGATTTCATCCTTCAGCGCTGGTTTGTCGCTGGGAAACCTTTTTTTTTTAGTGACAACCCGGCTGATATTTAACAGTTTGTATAGTTTTCGGTGCCAGTTGTGATTTATTTACTGTGATTATGGAGGCAATATTTTCTGTATTTATACACCTGTGCCAAAGTGTGATTTGTCCAGCGAGGGGTGCCAGCAGCAACAGCAGCCTGCCTGCACGCAGCCGTGCCCCTGCTCCCTCCCCTGCTGCTGCTATCATTCTTATCTGCCCCTCTTTTCGCAGAAGGCTCCCGAGAGTTTAGCGAGAGGCATCTGATTTATGCGCGCGAGGCCCGCTGGCAGCCGCCGAGCTGAAATCATATCTGGAACATTTCATATTGGAAAAAGATGGTGGGGCAGACAAACAAAGCAAAAAGATTATTTTCGCCTTGTTTGGACAGCGAGCAGGACTGTTTGCTTTATATCGCAACACCCCCCCCCCACTTCCAAAGTAAATCACCGAAGCACATAAAGGAGAAAGTGGGCAGGAAAATGGAAACTATAAACAATTAGGGGGTTGATTTGCTTTGGACAAACTAGAACTCAGCGAATGCTTGAATCTCTTCTCCTCATTGGTCCTGTGAGGGACTCCTGCCACCACTGGAACGGAGGCGTGGAACTCGCACCAAAGGGCCCCCGCACCTTTGGCTTTAATGAAGTTTTCCTCTAATTTCATCTGAGGTGGGGGCTGGCCGACTGGCGCTAGGTGGGGGGGGACTCTTTCTCAGGTTCCCACAGAGCCACCTCGTAAAAGTGACACGCTGTTGATGGATACGGGCGTCAGCGGGCTCGCCGGGCCCTGGGTGGGCTTTCACATCTGCACCGAGTGAGGGGAGGGATCCTCACACACACACACACACACACACACATACCAGCAGCAGGATTGTGCTTCAGTGTTAATAAAGAAACCATCACATCCTCATGGCTACCGAAGGCCTCAAGAGGAGGAGGAGGAGGAGGAGGAGGAGGAGGGTCAAAGCCAAATTGTGTGCGTGGGACCAAAAACTGACATCAAACACGATAGGGTCATGAGTTCTGTGGGTCATGAGTTCTGTGGTTGTTGTTGTTGTTATTAAATTTTCTTGATTATTTTGTCTGCTAAAGCAGGAAATCGTTCATCCCAATTACCAGAAGTCTTCTTCACTAGTGGCTGTGTTTGATCAGCTGTCTGGAGCTGGCTGCACTAATCATTTCCCAATGTTTTTAAATACGGTTAATGGAATGTGAATAATCATAATGTGACATGATAACAGGTGTCCTCTCGCTAGAGTGACATCTGAAGATGTGTGTGTGTGTGTGTGTGGCGGTGGGGGGGGCATGCCTTGTTCTCCGACATGCAGTCCCAATTTGTCTGCTTTCACGTCTGGGTTCCTCTGAGGTTTTTCTGCCCCTGTCATCCGTTCCGTCTCGTTAGGTTTCCCTCTTCCACAGCGTGCTCTGTTTCGTTTGGCCGGCTCGTCTGCAGCCGCCCCGTCTGAAGCTGCCAGTAGGTGTGCGACTCTACTCAGATACCGTACGAGGCGAGCGGCGCTCCTCTGATGAATCCCTCGTACCTCTGCGATCCTTCTCGCTCCGAACCTTTGCGATCCTCCCCTGATTGACTTTGGGGCTGGCGCTTTGGTAACGGTTCCTCTTTACAGGCATGCTGGCTGCTGCCGTAAAGCCCGCTATCTGCGGTGGCATTGTGGATTGCAGACTTGTGTGTGTTTGTGTAATTGTTGTGCTCAGACGAAGGTCTGCTTGATTTTGTTTAGGTATGCTCGCATGTGCGAGTGTTTTTGCATCTGTTTCGAGTGAAGTCGTGTGTATCTGCTTGTTTGGTACGGGAGGGAGGCTTGATTTGTGCCTGCTTTGACACGATGACCCAGGGTCAGGGGAGAAGGCGTGCTGGAGAGACCCTGTTTGTCATGCAAAGACCCGGCCAGCTGCAGCAAAGCTACCCGGGACGGACGGTTGGAAATGTCCCGGAATCCTCTTGCAGCATACATCACTTTTTATAGCATCCAAGCAAAGTGATGCAACCTCAGAGGATGGAAATCGCTCCGACGTTTTCTTTGCGGAGCGTCTGGAAAGCATATTTGACTCTGTCTTGGATTAGCGATGCAAAAAGCCACCTAGCATCTGGAGGTCAGGGCCTGTTTGGGTGTCAGCGAGGACAGACTCGGAGCATCCCTTGAATCATGCGCTTGACAGGCAGGGTAGAAAATGGCTTTCATGTTTGGGTTAGAGAGACAATCTGAAACAGCAGGCTGCTCCTCGGGACGCTCCTGAGCTGCCGGGAGACTTTGGCTTCGGTTACACGGTGGAGTAGAAGTAAAACTGCGGCTCTCAGCAAGCAGGAGTTGGAGATTCTTCCCGGATCTGTGACCAACTATTCCCACAATGCAGACGTGTCGCTGTGGTGCGCACGTGCGCGTGCGTGTTGCTGTGTCTGGAGGAGCAGCAGCCTGCGCTCCCTGTCTCCAGCTCCTCCGGCAGTGTTTTCCTCCTCAGGCTGCAGAGGTCAATGCGATAATGGAGCTGGCGCTACTGGCTCTCCCCCGTGGCCCAGCGGGGTGGACACACTAGCTTTCTCACATCATGGATGGAAGCGGCCGCTCCTGGAACCGCCGCAGACAGCGACAGTAGAGTTGAGCGTGGCGTGTCAGATGTCAAAGCATTTAAATGTTTCAAAAGAGAGGAATGAAGCACAGAAAACAGGAAATAGTATTAATCTGATCACCAAATCTCGAACGGCTGCGGGTTTTATTTGCCATTATGTGTCTGTGCCACTCAGAGGCGTCAACGCTTTTTGTTCCTCTGCTCAGTTTCCAGGACATGGTGAGCTACTTCGGGGTGAAGCCGAAGTCCGGAGACAAAGAAGTGGCCCCCGGTTACGTTTTCATGCTCTGGTACGAGTTTTCCAGCGACTTCAAGAACGCCTGGGTCCGACAAAGCAAGAACATCTCAAAGGAGAGGTGAGTCGGACTTGTCGAAGGTCTGCCGCAGTCAGGAACAGCGGGATTCTGGGTAATGTTGTCCACCTTGAAAAAGTAGAGACCCCTTCATTACTTTTAATGAGGATAATATCGCACAGCCACTGAGGCCATTAAGACTGATGCATTAAACAATAATAGACATTATCCTATGCACAGCCCTCATATCAGGCAGCATTTTTCCCTCATTTACTGTTTTATAGGGCTCCCAATATTCCTCCCGCAACATTAAAGTAGCTCTGTTTGTACAATATTGACGTTGAGAATCTGAATACAGTCACAGCGCGAGGCCGTGCAAACGGGGGCCAGCGAGAGTGACCTCGGCCTTCTGCCCGCAGGCCTGGGCCCTTGAATTTATGGCGGCTCCTCTGACCCAAGGCGGCATTCCACTGAGGGGACAGCAGACCCTCATGGCGGCTGCTTGGCTTTACTAGCAGGCAGACGGTGGCCGTTAAAGGCATCGTGTTATAGGAGAGCTGATAAACGGCGTAACGACGCTGGATGTGCTGACGTGACATACGGTCGTCGCTGCTAACGTTTAGCGTCCACGCCGCTGAAGTGAACCCACGCTGCCTCCTCATTGTTTACTCGGTCGGTTTGTCTCGCATTACTCACAGCTGATTGTGCTTATGTTCAATTATCTTGTTTTTAAATACTGTCTGCGCGCTCATAAAAGCCAAGTGCTCTTTAAAGGTGGCCTCATTATCTCATCAACCTTCTGTCTTTCCTTTCCACTGTGTGTGTGTGTGTGTGTGTGTGTGTGTGTGTGTGTGTGTGTGTGTGCGCGTGTGTGCACTCACGTCTGACCCAGGCAGACGCTGCACAATCAGCTTTACAAGGTCACATCGACTCCAGCTTTTTATTGCTTTAGGCTTTTCGGGATTTCACTCGTTTGATCGGGAGATGTCATCTTTTGGGGGGTTTGTTTGGTCGCAGGTTGAAGGAAGCTCAAGAGAACATCAAGAAGATCACGGCGGATAAAAGAGTGGAGACCAAGAAGATCAACGCCAACAGTCTGGTGAGCTCGGCGCACCAGAGGTTGACATCTCCGGCTGGTGAACTTCCAGCTGCTGAGTCTCTTGTGGTGTTTTCGCCCACAGAAAGAGAGGCTGCGACTGAAGGAAACTGGCGTCTCCTCCAGCTGAGCAGACCACCCGGCGGAGGGCGTACGTGGTGAAGGAAAACTCGCAACCTGCCTCAGCGACAGCAACCCTTCCGGACAGTCCCCTCTATCGAACCCCTGTTTTACCCCCCCACACACATACGCTCCTCCACCCCCAGAACCAGAGCACGGCCGACACAGCCGACATGACGAGCGTCTCAAAGGCCAAAGGTCGATCTCGTTCGTCCAGCGCGGCGTGACCTCTGAGTGCCCGGCTTGTGAAAGGTCGCGAGGGGTCAGCGGGACTCACAACAGAGCCCGCCAACAAATCAGTCTGGGCCTCCGAGAGCCGAGAAAGCGATTCTTTTTGATCCGACAGAAGAATAATAGCGCGCCGTCAAAGCTTCGGGACAGACCCCGCTGAGAATTCCCTCTGAGAGGAACGTTGTTCCCTTCAGCCAGAGTCTTGTAAATATGTTGTCGAGCCGGCCGGGAGCACGCGAGGGTGTTCGCGCATGAATCCGTATGTAGCACGGCGCCAGGCTGACCTCCTGTTTTGAACTTAAGAGTCACGAGACAGTTGAAGAACACGTGACATTGGCTCTGAACGTGTCGCTGTGCACCACACTGTGGCCAGAGCACTTTCAGCACTTTACTGCTCGCGGAAGCCCCCCCCCCCCCCACCCGTCTCATAGAGCTCGCTACTAGCTGCACCCGTTTCAGGTGTCTCACACTTTCTTTTGCACCTACTCTGCTATGCAAGCGCGTGGTTCCCACGTGGATAAGACGTGTTCACTTAAAGGCTGTTTGGTTTTGTTTTTAATATAGGAAGCGAATGATTCATGTTTTATTAAAGGTGTGACCCTTAAGGGGGAAGGAAAGTGTATTTATTTAAGAGGAATTGTGTTGTTCCTGTTGTGTCTTGTTTCTGTTATCAGCACCGGGGTCTCAGATCTGCTTTCAGAACTTTCCTTGTGTTGTTTTAGTATTTTTTCGGAGATGTTTGTCTTTTCTTTGCCGTTTTGGAGACGTCCTGCTTGTTGTTTGGTTTAAAAGTGCCCCCCAGGTACCTCATGACCTCCATCCTCAGTCGCACCTTAAACGAATAAAACCTCCAAACTCTCTCACGCGTGCCGTCAAATTCATATCGACGTAGATATTTCGGGGGGAAATGGAACGCCGCTGAAGAAGGACCTGCTGTAGCCTGCGATCATTTGTGTTACCTGGAATTGTTTTCAATTGTAAGAATAAACTACCGGATGCCAAACAAACTGGATCAGAATGTCCGAGTCTTTAATATGATTTTATTTATTTATTTATGTCGGAGAGGAGGCCACGATTATACAGTGAAATGTTGATCAGCTGGTCAATAAACTGAGTCAGAGTGGAGTCATCAGATGCCTGAAATCAAGTGATGATGGCCGGCAGGAGGAATATCTCATATCAGGGAATCCAGATGGTGAAATTTAATGAGGTGCACATTTCTGAGCTGTGAGTTTCTTCATCTCGAGTTTGTTAGTTTGTGGTAACGTCCATAAATCAGCAGCTGAATCAGACTTATTTCCATGCAGCGTGTCGTGTTTGTGATGCTAAATTCCGGCAGTTAAAAACAAATGACCCAAAAATCTCCCAACTCATTTAAGACCAATTACCTAAATTATTAGGATAGTTGGTGCTTCCAGCTCCCAACGGGGGAAGGGACTGCTGTTTGTGGCGGAGAGCCTTCCTCCTCTGCTCTGGATGTAACGGAACACATGCACGATATTCCAACATTCATTTATTTAAATCATCCGTGGATAATTTAATCAACGTATTAATCCGACTGGTTACAAGGACGGCTTTACATTTTACAGCTATTTACCAAGACCACCGTTGTACACCCTCCGTTGTCACTAACAAAGAATGTCTCTAGTTGAGTAGTCACCGAACTTAAAAACCAAAAATACTAACAAAATAAAATAACGGGTTCTTGCGCTCTCGCCCTTTCACAGATATCTGTACGCATCCATCAAATTCCACACAGTGGAAACATCCAGTTCAACAGACAACATATGCAGGCAAAATATAAAGACGGCCAGGAGTGTCTCCCGGTCCCACGTCAACAGTGGCTATATAAAACCGTGGTTATGCAGTCCCCTTAAAGCGCGGAAGCCGTGCGTAAAAACGTGCCCATTCCGAGTCAGCCTCCCCGCGCAGTGGTGCTGGTCTGTTGCATGTCCGTGTTGGATCACACGTCGTGTTGAGAAGAGAGTCGTAGTTTGCAGGGTCATTCAAACATTCAAAAAAGGAGGATTTTGAACCCGTGTGTGGCGCTTCTCTTTAGTCCAGGTCTATGGATATACAGCGGCACTGTTTGACGCGCTGGATGCGCTTCTTCTTGGTGGGGGGCTGTTGATCCGGACAGTTCAAAGTAAACGTCATGGTGGTAAAACGCTTCGGCTTGCAGAACGAGCAGGACTGGAAAGCGCCCTCCTCTCTGCGGATGTGTCTGGGGATGTAGAAGGAGTTGCACTGTCCGTAGCAGAAGCGGTTGATGATGGTGCGGCTGACGCAGCCCTCCTCGTGGATGGTCTGCTTGAGGGGCTGCGTCTTGCACCAATCCCGTTTCAGATACTGGCGCTCCGTCACATGAAGAGCCTCCTGGCTGGACTCCAGCACTTCGTCGGCCGGGGAGGTTGAGCCGTGCCTTTGCCGGGGAGCGGGACCCGCCCGCCCCGGCTGCGGGTGCTGCTCCGATTCGTTTGGGTTGTTCTTGTCGGGATGAGGAATGGCGCCCTGCGAGCCTCGGTTTCGTTTACAGTCCACGGGAGAGAACAGGAGCCCGATGATGAAAACCATACTGCAGAAGATACGCGTCGAGTTAGCCATCCTTGGAGAGAAGAAGAAAGATAATGTAAAGATAATGTTTCCAAGGCTGGACGTGCAGGCGTCATAGGTTTTACGCTGCGTAAAACGGAGAGTTAGAGATTGTTTTCTATCTCTTTTTACAAAACGGCGTGCAACGTCAGTGCTGTGTGGTGCAGACCTGTGCAAATCCACCAAGAAACTTAGTACGGTGCATACTATTCCGAATTTAATCAAACTGCCAGTAACTTCATCGCGAAGCCAAAAAAGACGCATCCAAAGCGAAAGCGCTTTCTGTCTGATTAAAAAAAAACATCCCTCCAATCACGCGTGGCCACAGAAATAAAATAACAGCATTAAATCAAAACCAAAAACGTAAATAAGGGTTTAAAAGTAAAAGCAGAAGCGCGCCGCTGTTATCAAATCCACTCACCTGTGTGCGCCGCAAGTGCTCCAAATGTGATCTTCACGCTCCTTCACGACACCTACTGCTGTCGACTGTGCGCTGGCGGGACTGATGAGAGGTGGGGGACTAACAGCTCCATAGACAGGGGCCAGAGAGTTTAATACAAATTGCTCAAGCGCCGGACTGTCTCCCTTTTAAATGTCTGCCAGCTGAGATGCGCAAAACAGCTCCCTCCACATTATTGGCCGAGCACAACGCGGAGAAAAATCAAAACTATCCGCCCCCTCAACACTTCCCTGAACCCACTTCAAGGAAAGAGACAGCAGAGGAACGGCGTGGGCAGGCTGAGGAGGAGGAGGAGGAAGAGAAGAGAAGAGAGGGGCTGGGAACGGACAGGCCCGAGATTCATGCGCGCATGGAAAAAGTCAGTTATTCATGCGATATGGCGCTATCTGAGGTTTAGAAGATACGTTTATGTAAATTCAGCCAAATATTAGGGACACGTTTGGCACATGTGTTGCCTGTTGAATCAAAGCTCTGTGATAATCAGCCTTAACTGATTGTCTGTTTCTGGAAATGATTGTTGAAGAAATCTGCAGTTTTAAACGCTGCTGCAGATCCAGACATCTTTTTTTTTTTATGACTGCTTATTATGAACTCCACCCAAGTGTGACAAACGGAGAGAGCTGAGAGAGAAGAGGCGTCAGTAGATATTCCTGATGGGTAATTTGAAGTTTTCACACGTCTGTAAACATGGAGCCTCAGCCAGGGCGCGGATGAAAACCTTGAAGACGGCGAGCAAGAATCTCCACTGGACTGTGGCGAAGCGGTGACCTTTGACCTTTCTTCTAACGCTTTACTGAAAATGCACATGTAAAGCTACAGGGTAGCGGGGGAGTGCTCTTTGTGTCAGAACAGGCACATGACCTCAGTTGGTGCCAGCGTTCATTCCGAGCCGTCTAAAATGTTTACGGTCATTTTTCACCGAGGCTGGAATCAAACTCTTCTGATTGCATTTAGGCAACAGTCAAACTGGTGATGGAGATGTGGCAGACATCAGATTGTGATGGAAATGTTGGCAGCAGGTCTGTTGTTCTCTCGCGGCTCGATGGCTCCCCCTTGTGGCAGCGTTAGTTACCCATCCGGGGGAAGAGGCCGAAAAGAAATCTTCATATTCCGTTTTGGTTTTTTTATTTGTTTTTTTTTTTTTTTTTTTTTAAAGGGTCACATTGTGAATGTTTCATTGGACATTTGAGGGACATGTACAAATACTGCTTGGTTCTCTCTTTTTTTTCTTTCTCAAAACTCCCAATAAAAGGTGCGTTTTCTCCCATTTGATCAGACTTTAAGAAAAATGTAACAAATTAAAAGCTGAGCCTTTTTAAAGCGTCTACAGATATAAAATGCATAAATAAAAGTGGGATTCAATCTCAACATTTCCAGTCATCTCAGTCACAGAATCTGGCCTACACACTAGTCTCCACACGCCCAACACAGCCTGTTTGACACGTTCTTTAGCTTCACTACATTCAAAAAATAAACTTAAGGCATCCAAACATTTCCCATTAAGGCCCCAAACCAAATCTCTGTTTCTACCTAATTAAAAAAATAAATTATGACTCCTGAAATCATGGAAAAACACGAGGCGCTTAATATGACATGGTCCCACGAGAGGCTGCATAGCAAATAGCAAAAGGTCAAAAAAAGAAAAGGAGCGGATTATAAATCTACAGGCCTGGTGGCCGACATCAGCCGTCCCTGGTTGAGAGGGTTCCTGGGGGAACCTCTGTAATGGTTCATGTCCTTCTCCATTTGATCCATGATTGGTTTCTGAACAGCTGTATCGCAGACAGAACCGTCTGTTCTGCTCTTTGGTTGGATCTTGTTGGTGACGTCACCCAGGGCGCAGGCCTTTGGTTTCCGGGACAACGTGCTGGGTTTTTTGGGTGGGACGGGAGGTTCTCTCTTGAGGGGACAAGCGCTGCTGGGCAGACCCACGGTGTGGACGGACTGAAGCTGAGGGTGAGGCGACAGCCCGCTCTCCAGACTCACCGCCTTGACCACCCGACTGGGGGTCTGACTGCACCTCCGGCTGTCCCCCATCAGGGAGTTGATTCTGCGGACCGCCTGGCGGACTGGGGTGCGCTGGAACTTGAGTGGTGATCGGATCTGGGTGAGCCTGGAGGCTCTGGGAGAATGAAGGGTGAGCTTGTTGAAGTGGTGGATGTGATCCGCCACGCGGCGCTTTTCTGTCTCTGGGCTGCCCGCCGCTTGAACGTGTTGGTTTTGGACTTCAGATCCGACCTCTGGATGACCTTCATTAACTGTGTGTTCTGCACTGGCAACAGCCCCAGTCTGAGAAGTAGCTCCAGGCCCTTTTCCGTCTTCTCCGTCCAGCTTGTTCAGCTTGTATGGGGTGGACCGCAGGCCGCTGTGGACGCCCACATCAAAGAGACCGTGGATGTCCAGAGCCTCGACCATCCGGCTGCAGGTCACCTGCTCCGCTTCCTTTTCAGCCTCTCCCACCATGGAACTGGTCCTGCTCGGTACCACCCAGAAGGAAGCTCTCTCACTCTCTCTCGGGGGACTTCTGTATGTGTCTGGCTCAAAAATGACGCTGTCAATATGTAAAGGTGTTAAAGTTCCGAGTTCAATCTGACTAAACGTGATGTTCTGATCGCTGGCCAGATATCTGCACTGGCCCAGAAAACTGGGGGTTCCTGCATCAGCAGCCAGGACTTTGTCCTCTGGAGTCTCTGGAGGTGGATTGATGACACGGTCGGATGGTTTTGCTGCATTTGCTCCTGTAGAGCCACGGGGCTCTGTGGCCCCCAGGTCACACCCAGGCTCGGTGTTCTTTACCTTTATCAGCGTGGGACTGGTGCTGTTCTGGACTTTAAGCTCTAAGTTCTGGCTCTCCAGGCTATCGGCGCTGGAAGCGCAGCACAGCGTCTTGGGAAGTGCGGCTGCGGCCGGAGGCTTGGACACGACCATGGCCGGCTCGGAGGTGTAGGTGCTCTTCAGGCACATCTTCATGGGAGTGTCAGAGAAGGATTCCCCACTGAACACCCGGGTCCCCGCAGGGGTCTCCGCACCCCAGGACGTCTGATGGGCGCTCGAGGCACCGCAGGGGGTCAGCAAGTTGTCCTCAGACTTACTGATGTACTTGCAGGCTGGAAAACAGAGAGGGCTGTAAACATACAGCAACGCCACAGCGCTCCCACCTTAGACAGCTGAAGGGTCGCTCAGCGGCTCACCTTTAGCCGCGGCGTTTCCATGGCGAAACGATGGACTGAACTCCGCCTCTTTGGTGCAACGAAAGCTGGTGGTGCTCTCCTGGGTGGCGAGACGCCAACCGATGGACTCGGATCCCTTTTTGTCGCCGGCATGGAATGAGATGAAAGGTGAAGAGACAGGGCAGAGAGGATTATTATGTTAAAAAGGACCCCAGAGGAATTACCCAGAATGCAATGCTGATAAGTTAATCAATGGCTGACGTGGTTAGTTCTTCAGAGGATCAAAAAATTCACTCAGAAGAAACAAGATACTGGAATTGTTGGTCAACAGCCTTTATTGAACCCAGAATATACACATTATTACTGCATCCTGTTTAAGCGCTGATGACGTTTTCCACTGTTCCATTAAGGTAGTAAAAAAAGATATAAAACATTCACCACAACCCATATTTAGTGTTTTTGTACCACAGAAGAATGAAACGACTTTGATATTATTACAAAAAGTGGAAAATGATTAACTCAAAAATGTGCTAATCTAGCTTTTTTTTAGTGTTTTAGCCGTGGAAATCCGTGTAAACATGCTCACAGTTTCAAAAAGTGCTATTGGGCACCAAAAAGGATGCAACGTTTAGTAAATACTGTTAATTGCACACGTGCCTAAAGGCACCCGACCCGGCTAAACCGCTGTTCAGGGTTTGACCGCGGTGGGGTGAGAGTTTTTAGCGAGCAGCCACACTTACAGCATCTTTGCTGCTCTTCCCCAGGCTGAAACGCAAGCGCAGCGATTTGCGCGGTGCTTCTTTTTTGTTGACGCTCGGAGAAAAGCAGCCGGTCCTCCCAGACTCAACTCTGAAAAACACAGCAGACGGAAATTAATACAAGTTGGTGTCATCTGTGTGGTCCCTCCCGGGTCTGTGACGCCAAATGTGAGGGGCGGGGCTTACCTGGCGATGGCGTTACGGCTGCTAAGGCGCCGGCTCTTCCTCCTCACAGAGGTTGCTGGTGGCCTTCGGGACCTCCCGGCCGGTGATAAGATATTCTGAGAAGAGTCCAACACCCCGGAGGCACTATAGGCTGGACGACATGGAAATAAGAAAACATTTGAGAAGGTGGAACCGCTGATGTTGACGTGGGGATGGAACATAAACACCGATACCTGATCCAGGAGTCGAGGTCCCGCTAAACAAAGCACTGGGAAGTAATTCCATCCCCAGGTTCTTTTTAACAGATCGACGCTTCTTGTTTGAAAATCCAAAAGAATGACCGGATTCCAAGGGAAGCTTCCGCTTTGAGGAAGGTGTTGCGATCACAGGGGTCACGGAGGAAAACACTGTCGGGGGAGCGGAGCAGAACAGAACCAAAATAAAAGGCAGAACTTTGGTCTTTGCAAGATGTTGAAGCTAATCCATGCGAGACGGCGCAGTAAGGAAAAGAGAACAGGAGCGATTTAAGGGAAATGAGGCAACGCGTTGATTAATCCAATAGAAACGGCTGTTCTGGACTCTCGAAGCGTGATTGGAAGCACATCAGAAGAAAGGAAGTATTCTGAGTGCACAGCAGATAATTACTCATCATGCTACACCCGCTCAGTACCTACCAAGACTGTCTGACTGAGGGACACTGGTGGGGGTTCTATTACTCTTTATCTTATTCAGAGCACCACTGACCACATCTGAAATGTGAGACAGACCAAACTTGAAGCTCCAGCTCCAACTCCGTGACATTATTTCCATCGTGGCTGTGGGACAGCTTTATCCCGTACAACCGACCTGTCATGCGGAGTCTTACCTCCAAAGCTCCGTCTGTTTCTCTTCTTCACCCCAGAGATGACGTCAGGCTCCTCAAGCTCGTCCAGGTTGGGGGAGAGAACCCCAGACTCGCAGCCCATCATGGCTGGAACTTTGCCCTGAAGAAACTGTGGCAGCACGCCTGAGAAACGTAAAAGAAAGTTAGCCACGAAGCTCAACGCCAGAGTGACGCGTGGGAGACTCTTGAGCCGCACCGAAGCTGCTGGCGTTCTCGATGAACCGGTGCACCACTGTCGCCTGGAGCTTGATGCGCCGCTCTGTGCTGGCGTTCATTTTTTCCGTCCCGTCGCCAAAGTGGAGGAGGTTGGGGGCCAATATCACGGCCAGGTTACTGCTGTCCATCTTGTTCTCCGCGCTCCTGTCACACAAAAGGTGTTAAAACGGCGCCCAAGCGAGGTTCGACAGCATCCGAAATGCTGGAACGGCGCTGCGCGGAGAAATTGTGGCACCTCTTGGAGACATTTTGGAGGAAGTCGAAGAAGTGGCGCAGAGTGGTTAAGTTTCTGTCTGGCAGCACGCAGGAGAGCAGCATGGTGGCCGAGGTCCGCTCCTCCTCGCTGGGAAGCTGCTGGGCTTTAATAAAAGCCTCCTGCAGCTCCGAGGGCAGCACGGGCTCCGGCAGCTCCCTGAAGAACTGCTTCACAAGCCCAGCGATGTCGCAGGGGAGCGCGGTGGACAGGCACTCCTCACCGGCATCCAGTTTGGCCTGGACGATCAACAAACAGGGTTTGTAATTGGTAGGAATTCTCAAGGCCCAGTAGCCTTAAAGGCTGCAAGGTCAATTTCAGGTTCTTCACCTTGAGTGCTTTCAGACGAACCACGGAACCGGACTTCCTAAACAGGCCCTCCGTGTTAACGTGCGCCATCAGCCTCATGCACGCGTCCACGAGAAAGCTAGACGAGAATAGGAGAGTGTCATAAAAGGGTAAAAGGGGGAGGGACAAGAAGGAAAACATACCAGCTGTTGCCTCAAGTACAAGTAACTTGCCTCGGCACGCTCCCACAGTCCATATTATAATACGGTAAACTCTCCAGCGGTACCCCAAAAACCTTCACCTGGGGGAACAAAGCAATAAAAAAATTGGAATTCAGCAGCATTCTGAGGACATTTAGCGAGGAATCACACAAAGAACATGCCAAATAAAAGCTCCTGGTGTTTAGAACGGTGTCATAACAGGAGCGTGACGATTTATTCACCACTGCGTTAATAAAACGCTGCACAATTCATGAGCCGAGGGAGGAATGTTGGCGTGTCGGTACATCGTCCAAACAGTCATTTTATCGGCCAGCTGGCTGGAAAAAACACACTCTGCCCAGTTTGGCTGAGACTGATGACCTTTGTCTCAGAAAGAGGAATTATTTCTTTCAGGGGTCACTCACTTTGCTCATGGTTGCAACACAGCTTTAGCTGCAAATGCAGTTTCAAAAAGTCACAAGGCTTCCAACCACGTGACTCCTGCCAGGTCATCAAGGTAGAATTAGAGGCATCTTTATTCAATTTAGCAGCTGCAGACTTAAAATGAGCAGCAACGTCGCCCTAAATTGATTTATATCCCCAACAGAGATGATTCATTTCCTGCTTCTTCTTCTTGTTGTGGTTTTCTATTGTTTGTAAGATATAAAAGTGTGAATGAAGCCAAACAAAGAGTTCGGGAATGTGTGAATTCAAAGACAATGGTGGCGCGACCTGCAGATCTCGGTGCAGATCTCCAGTGATCTAACAGATGTGACACATGCTGGGTGTTTTACTCACAGAGGTGCTGGTCGTCTTGCAGCTCGTCGCTTTGTGTTTGTTCCAGTTCTTTGTCTTGATGCTGTAGGCTGTGCGCAAATGCTGCACGGCCACCAGGCGCATCACGTTTTTCTCCATGGCTTTCATCGTAATCTCTACTTTTAAATGTACTACCAGGACTGAAGCAGGCTCCGCATCGGATGCACTTTTAACTCGATCCAGGCTCTCTAACTTTATTGCTTTCTCCAGACTTCCGCTAACTCATCCTCATGTTACGCTCGCACACAAAAAACACCAGACGGAAAGAAAAGATGTTGGCTATAACCGAATAGAAACTATAACCGAATAGTAAGAACTACAAGGCTATCCCAAAGGGTTACTTACGCCTCCCCTAACTTTATGCCACGAAGCGTCCACGAATGACTTCACTTGCACTGCAGGTAGCTAACCAGCATTAGCATGCTAGGTTAACGAGTCTCGTTTAAGTCGTTCCGGATCTACGAATAATGGTCCGTCCTCCTATCGGACGACTGGAAGACGCTTTTTAACGCCCTTCAATTGAGGTCCTGTCCAAACGAACTTGCTATTGTCGGTAGATGGCTAACTGCATTGCTGATAAAAGTCTCTGTCGACCTTCTGGGCCGTCTTGTTCCGCAGAGTATTCAAACAGCGGCGCTCCCTACGTCTCACACAGCGATTGGTTGAATGCGTTGAAAGGGGTGTGTGTGTTTTATCTACAGGGAAAGTTAAATGGGCGGGGCGGTTCCTGAATGGCCACTTTCAGGCGATCGTTTTTAATCTACCGGCTGACTCTGTGATAGAAACCAGTCGGACATTTAAATAAACGAACGCAATTACTGCACACAATAGCTTTTATGTGCTGATAGCATTTTAACGTAATTATATGGAAGTTTATTTAGTTTCAGGTCAAAAAGAAGTCATTCCATTCCTACATCTGATTTCGGAAACTTTTACGGTTACAGTTAATAATAAATTGACAGAACCCTACAGACACAAGACAGTAAATGCAGTGTCATAGCACGTCAAATACTGAGAAGGCTGTTTAGTGCGCGAAAACTTTAACGGCGAGGTTTAATGAAAAGCTGCTCTGTTCTGCCTTGAAGAAAGCGCCTCTTGTTTTGGAGAATTGAGCGATCGTTACTCTGCGTGGCCACTGGGTGGCAGTGTAACGCCAAAGCGACGCTGACCCTGTTTGAAGCAACAATATAAATGTTCAACTTCATTTATTAATTAGATGGTCGGAGTCAGGGTTACTGTCAGCACTAGGTAGTTTAATAGCTAGTTTAGCATTAATCATAGGGAGTCAAATCACTGTCAGGTTTGTAAAATGGGCCTAAATCATGTCGTTTGAAAAAGACATTTAACTGCTTATTCCACAGATTTGTCAGTCCAAAAGAACAACAGTGTATAAGATACTCTCAAAGGGCTCATCTTTATTACAGTACAACATACAGATATATATACAGGAGACGGCATTGAACAAATCCATGGTCAGAAAGAGTTTGGTTGTATGTTTAGAAGCATTTCCTGTGGACGATGGAAGGACCGGCCTCATCATACTCCTGTTTGCTGATCCACATCTGCTGGAAGGTGGACAGGGAAGCCAGGATGGAGCCACCGATCCAAACAGAGTACTTCCTCTCTGGTGGAGCGATGATCTATAGACAGTTAATAGAGAAAATACAGTTATTAAATACAGAAACTCATCACCACACGGTGGAATTCAAACAGTTGCATAGTTATTTCACCTTGATCTTCATGGTGCTGGGGGCCAGAGCTGTGATCTCCTTCTGCATACGGTCAGCAATACCAGGGTACATGGTGGTACCACCAGACAGCACGTTGTTGGCGTACAGGTCCTTACGGATGTCAATGTCACACTTCATGATGCTGTTGTAGGCTGTCTCATGGATGCCAGCAGACTCCATACCTGGTTGATGGTGGGCAACGATTAGGTTTACACTGGTAAAATACAGTAAAATGCCAAAAAAGAAACCTCACCAATGAAAGAAGGCTGGAAGAGGGTCTCTGGGCAACGGAAACGCTCGTTACCGATGGTGATGACCTGACCGTCGGGCAGCTCGTAGCTCTTTTCCAGTGAGGAGGAGGAGGCAGCCGTGGCCATCTCATTCTCAAAGTCAAGGGCGACGTAGCACAGCTTTTCCTTGATGTCACGCACGATCTCACGCTCGGCTAAGAGACACAAGGACACAAGGTTTAGATACAGCAACGCCTTTCATATAAACAAATCGACCTGGGCGGTGTGGTCAGCCCTACCGGTGGTGACGAAGGAATAACCGCGCTCGGTCAGGATCTTCATCAGGTAGTCAGTGAGGTCACGTCCGGCCAAGTCCAGACGCATGATGGCGTGTGGCAGAGCGTAGCCCTCATAGATGGGAACGTTGTGGGTCACACCATCGCCAGAGTCCAGAACGATACCTGCAGCAAGCGGGAGAGGGACCTTAATAAATCAGCCATGACCGGCTGGTGAGGGATAGAAAGCGTGACCTTTGTATTACATGGTAAACTAAGCAATGCTGCTAAAACCACTTGGCTAGGAGCCCATCAGAGTGGGATTAACACCTCCTCCAGAAAAAGAAACAGACTGACACCCTCCTCTGTGGAAATGTCACCTTGTTACATGCGCGTGAAAGTACTGACCGGTGGTACGGCCTGAGGCGTACAGGGACAGGACAGCCTGGATGGCCACATACATGGCGGGAACGTTGAAGGTCTCAAACATGATCTGAAAGAATCATCGGGGAAGGGTTGTTAACGGCGAGTCTCGATCTCAAGAGCTTGGTCCATGGGTGACAATCAAGTACCTGGGTCATCTTCTCCCTGTTGGCTTTAGGGTTGAGGGGGGCCTCGGTCAGCAGGGTGGGGTGCTCCTCAGGGGCCACGCGCAGCTCATTGTAGAAGGTGTGGTGCCAGATCTGACAGAGAAGGACAAAGGACAGCTGATGTCTGTCTGAAAAGCGCCCTCGTCTGAATAAACAACAGGCAGCGCTTCTAAATAAAGCGCAGGAACAAGGAGGCTTAACGGCAGCAGCCAGGCTGTGAATCCTCAAGGATGCCAAAGTTCAGCTGTTGCCAATGTTGTCAATGAGCCACGCTGTCAACGCTCACCTTCTCCATGTCATCCCAGTTGGTGATGATGCCGTGTTCGATGGGGTACTTCAGAGTCAGGATGCCCCTCTTGCTCTGGGCCTCGTCACCGACGTAGCTGTCCTTCTGACCCATACCCACCATCACACCCTGAGGAAAGCAGCGCGGCGCTGGACGTCAGACGGCTACTCGAGCATCCTGTCGTAGATATCGTCTTTGGCAAAAGTACCAATTTGAGCTCGTACCTGGTGGCGTGGCCTTCCAACGATGGAAGGGAAGACAGCACGGGGAGCGTCATCTCCAGCAAATCCAGCCTTGACCAAGCCAGAACCGTTGTCGCACACAAGGGCGGTAGTCTCGTCGTCGTCACACATGGTTACGTTTGACTGGGATGGTCTAGAATCGAGTAGAACCCAAACTGACTCAGTCTTCTAAATCCCCAGCTGGGGTCTTTCAGCACTCGCTCACAATCTGGTCCAAAGAAATGATCACCTCCCAACACGAATATGTCCCGCATTAACAGCCAGCTATCAATAGAACATTAATTAAAGGTGCTATTTCAGTGCTAACCTTGCTGCACAGTCTCTGATAACCGTATCTCCACAACCAGAATGGTTCCTAGAAAGTTTCAGAGCTGCTGAGGTAGCACCAAAAAGGGGCATAACATAGAGATAACCGTGCTCTATTTAAAGCTCATCACCTCCACACCTTGGTGTGTGGTGTGTGTGTGTGTGTGTGTGTGTGTTGTGTGTGTGTGTGTGTGTGTGTAGGGGGGGCTGAAACAAGTGACACATGGATCTCCTGCTATTTCAGGTCTGCAAGTGCTCATCAAGAGCCAGGCCAGGACCCATCTGTCTGCACATTCGTGGGATCTTGTTTTACTATGCAGCTCCACACCTCAGCTGTCTCCTCACTTCATTCATGCAAGCACAGGCCGATCTGGCTAACCTGCATCATCATAAGCTTTAGATACGCCCCATATGTTTTTATTCATTAGCAGCAAAGTGTCGCATGTTCAACCTCCCGAGCTGAAACTCCGTCTGTAACTATCAGCTGCTGCGACATTTAAAAAACCCAACAGACTTTTTGCTCTTTTGGCTGAGGATCAGTAGCTCAGGTCAGTTCAACATATCAGTGAATCCAAGAATCAAGCCATGACTTGTACTCACCAAGGTGCACTGGTAGGCGGATGCTTCCACTGGGACAAAGGCAGGGGCTGAGAGGAGCCCCCTTAAATATGACACAGACTGAGTTTAGGGACCAGGGGGTGGAGCTAAGGGGGTTCTCACAAGTCCAAATAAGAGCTTGGAGCAAAAATCATCAAGCCACAGGAAAGTGGGTTTTACATACATGTATGGAAATCTCCGCACCAACCCAGAGGATGATGTTTAAACACTAAAACATTAACAATTAAATGTGTAAGCCATCAACATATAGCGATGGTTTCATGTGGCTCAATTGTCCCACAAATTCCTTGTTAAGATAAGATCGTTTTATTAACTGTGTAAAAAGAAGCATCATGTTTGCATCTGGACTATCTGATCAGGCATCACTGTAAATGCAATATGTTCTGGAAGACGTCAGTGGTGTGATTCTGCTCATATTCAGCTCACAGTGGTGACCCAGTGGGGCCGGTGTCATTGCCGTCCCATTTGCGGGGATGAAAACATTGTGCACGGCTGCTAACTATGCCGCTGGCATGTGGCAGCGCTAAACCTCCTCAGCGTGCCGAACAGCTGATGGTGAGAGCAGCCTCGGCTCTGCGTCTCGTCTGACTGTCTGAGCCCTGGGCCTGCTGGTGTCAGTGCTCGCAGCTGATTGGTCCGGCTGTCTCCTTGTACGGTTATGGTGAACAGGCGAGGTCACAAATGTGCAGCCGCTGAGGTTCTCGAGCTGCGTTCGCAAACGGGAGTTCCATATATGTGCCAGCCGCTTAAACATATATTTCATTTACGTACATTGAACCTTATGTGGTAATAATCTCATTCAGGCAAAGACGATGCGCATATTTGATGGACTGTTTTGTTGATACAACTTCATTCCCAGACAAAATATTATATACAATGAGGGACAAGAGGGAGAAATCATGTCTTTGGGACAATAAAGGGGATTTATAGTTTTAAGCTTTCAGAAACCGACTAGCATTTTTTTCTGTAAAGCAAAAATATAACATACATGAGTTATAACATAACAAGAAGTATGTGAGACCATTTATTTCAGCTCAACAGCTACCAGATCTCTCTATTTTTAGCAGATTTACTCTATCGCCAGAGCTAAGGGCTCTTAGCATCTCTCTGTGCATGCCTAGAGAAGGCTTGCATCGATGTGATGATTATGTTTTAACAAGGAGTGTAATTCATGACCAGGCATATCTGTCACGTGGTAGAGAGAGGCGGTATTCACCATTAAATCATGAAGGTTTTGAAATTAAAGTTCCTCCCACAGACCAAAAACACGCAGTACAGTTTGATTGGTGAGTCTGATGCTGCAGATATGAGTGTTAGCTCTGTAATAAATAGGTCCAGCACCACCCAATAATGGATGGATGTGTTTGACAGAGTGTTTGACGATGAGCTGCCTTCCTCAATCCTGTTAAAATTGTCATCATAATATGGAGGACCTTTATGTGTCTGAGCTGGATTTAGTCCAAAACAATGCCAAGCATGTCGATGTGATAGTATGGTAGCTGTGTCTCTGTAAATAAGAGTAAAAAAATAAACAAACAATAAAGCTGCTTCAGACTTTAACCTCAAAACAAACTATTGTAAAACAACAACTAGTCTATAACCAGCTGTATGATAAGTTGTTATGATAAGACTTTCACCGATAAGCAAAACCAGGTCATGATAAGGTTATGGGGAACTACCGCCCCCTGTCGGTTATCCACGCGTAAGGCAGCGTGGTGACGTTGCAAGCGCGACAAAGTTAGCTGACTGCGTTGTGGTCGCGTGTGCCACAAGATAGCAAGAAGCGCGTACTTAATGCAATCAAACTACTTCTCATGCGTCGCCTTATCTGTTAAATTCGGGGGGGAACGTGGCGGGGTGCTGCGTGAGAGCGCAGCGTCGGAGCAGCGCGCCGAAGCGGAGCTTCTTCCTCGTTGTCCGGACGCTGTGCGTGTGACAGGACGAGGCTTTTGCCATGTAGAAGAATGAGCAGTCAGCTCACTCCAGCGGACAGGACGGACGAGCGCACCACCCAGCAGGACAACGAGCTCGAGGCGCTCGCCTCTATCTTTGGAGATGACTTCCAGGATCTGCGAAACAGCGACCCGTGGAAGGTAAGGCTAGCTGAAGCCATTAGCACCGCGGATGTGTGCGCAAATGTTTCGGGGAGACTTTAACAGTGGGTGTGTGTTTGCAGGTTAAAAGGCCTCCGGAGGTGTACCTCTGCCTGCGGCCCAACGGGCTGAATAACGGCCAGGGTTGCTACGCGACGGTGGACCTGCAGGTCAAATGTCCACCTTCATACCCAGATGTGTGAGTGCAGAACCCAAATGGCCTTTTTCATCCCCTTTGCAACGCAAATAGGATGCTGCAAAACTAGATACTTCCTGGTTCTCCTGTATATGAGCTTTAGCTGCACATTTTAAAGTACATATCAAAAAACAGAGAGCCTAAAGCGCAGAAATCAATGCAAAACTCGGGCATTAAGGTGTATTTCAGGATACTGTAATTATTGTCAGTATCCTTATGAAAAACATAAACAATTAATATTGTCATAAACAAAAGCAGTTGACTATTGAGTTATAGGGCTGAAAGCTAGATATTGATCTTTACAGGAATAGTTGGCAGTGCTGTGTGATGGTAATGTTTCCCGTTCGGTTCCAACAGGCCTCCAGAGCTGGAGCTAAAGAACGCCAAAGGTCTGTCCAATGAAAAGCTTCAGAACCTCCAGAGTGAGCTCAACAAGCTGGCAGCGTCACGATGTGGTGAGGTGAGGACTCCAACACAAACACAGATAAGTTATATAATAGACAGGCTTGTGTTTTAAGCTTACCCGCTGGTCCGGCCAGGTGATGATTTACGAACTAGCGGACCACATCCAGGGGTTCCTCAGTGAGCATAACAAACCCCCACCGCGTTCCTTCCACGACGAGATGCTCAAGAACCAGCAGAGACAGCAGGAGAAACGAGCACAGGAGGAGCAGCAGAGGATGGATCAGCTGCGCAAGAAGGAGGAGGAGATGGTGAGATAAGAGATTAAAAAAAAATACAAGTGATGGATTTAGTCTGAGGGTTCGATAGAGTGCAATTATTGAGATCACTCCAATGAGAGGAAACGCGCCACTTGTCTCCCTCTACTGGCAACGAGGGGAATTACAGCAGCTAATTGATATTTTCTCAATGAGGTTATGTGCAGTCTGTTTTCACAAGAACTGACTCTTGCGAGTTGCAATAAGGCGGAAGGGGAAAGTTCAAATTTTCTTTTTTCTTTAGGAAAAAGAAATCATGGCTGAAATCCAAAGACGAGAAGAGGAGAAACGGGAGGAAAAGCGACGGAAGGAGATGGCAAAACTGGTGTGTGTGTGCTGCACTGTACCGTGACGCCGCCTTATCAGATGCAGCGTATTTTACCGTTTGCTGGAACTCATATTCACAGGAGAGACTTGAGAGTATCGATCAGTCATTAAGTGCAAACTCCAACCTGCTTGGAAAGAGCCCCCCCACACCTGGAAAAACTCCCCCTGAACTGACCGATGCCAGGAAAGCAGTTGGTAACCGCCGTCGGACTACCTCAAACTCTCGCCACAGGTACACGGCAAACAGACGGACGGCGACGCTGACTCTGGTAAAAATACTGACCTCGCCTTGTGTTCGCGTCCACAGACGCGATACGTGTAACGAAGACACCCATCGTTTGCAAGAGGTCCTCCACTTCAGCAGCAGCACGTTTGGAGAGCTCCTCGTTCACAGAGGGAAGAGTTTAGGTGAGACCTGCTCCAGGTGGCGCCGTCGGTCTACAGCCCGGCCCGTTTGACACGTCCGTACGCTATTCTGACAGGTGTGAGCCAGCACCTGGGCCGCGATGTTTACAACGGGTTCGAGACAAACTCCGGGGAGTTTGCTGTGATTTATGAGTGGACTCTCCACTGGAACAAGAAAATGGGCAAGTTCTTCACCACTCAGGAGAAAGCCAAAATTGAGAGCTGCAAGAAACAGGTCAGTAGAATAATGTGCCATTGTTATTATTATTATTATTATTATTGTGAGGTATCGCTGTTCGTTAAACCTGTGTGTTGGGCAGATCCACGCAGCAGAGAATGAATTTAACTCCCTCTTGAAGTTGAATCATCCAAACTTGGTTCATTACATGGCGCTGAGCACCACGGAGAAGGAAGACTGCCTGGTGGTGAACCTGCTGGTGGAGCATGTGTCCGGCACCAATCTCAACCAAAGCTTAACCACCCACGGGCCGGTCCCCCTGGACAAGCTGTGCCACTACACAGCCCAGCTGCTGGCGGCTCTCGACTACCTTCACTCCAACTCGGTGGTCCACAAACAGCTGTGTGCGTCCAGCGTGCTGGTGGACTCCGAGGGCACCGTTCATCTGACTGATTACAGCCTGTCGAAGAGATTCGCTGACATCTGCAAGGAGGACATTTTTGAGCAAGCCCACGTGCGTTTCACGGAGGGCACGGCCATGCCGACTAAACTGGGCAAGAAGGGGGACGTGTGGAACCTGGGGCTGATGCTGCTGGCTCTGAGTCAGGGGAAGGAGGTGAAGGAGTATCCAGTGACGGTGCCTTCCAGCCTGCCTCCCGATTTCCAGGATTTCCTCAACAAGTGCGTATGGCTGGAATCCTGCCTTGTTGCTTTTCAGGCCATTTATTCTGATTTTATCATGATCTGTTTCTGGTCTGTGCAGATTATTGCAGGGTTGATTATTGTGTCTTTGTTTCAGGTGCGTCTGCCTGAACGACGTGGACCGTTGGACACCTCAGCAGCTCCTGGACCACTCTTTTCTCAAGCCGCCATCGCCTAAGAACCTACCACAGTATCAGGAAGCCAGCCCAGAAGGTGATTTATTTATATATCTGTTTATAGACCTTGTCAGTAAATGTGCATACATTCTTTATTAGAGGAAATCATCTGAACAAAAAGTAAAGCCTCACCTTGGTCCTGTGTGATTTGGCCTCTCCTCAGATCTGGCCGTGGACTTTGCTTCGACAGTCATTCCAAGGAGTCACATCCTCGATGCTCCCTTCATCTCAGGGGTGCAGAGGCAGTTTTCTCGCTACTTCAACGAGTTCGAAGAGCTGCAGCTGCTTGGAAAGGGCGCCTTTGGTGCCGTTATCAAGGTATGAAGATGTTTAGCTGCACTAGAGGAGCAGCTGGCTCTTAAACCTCTGTTGTTCCTCCAGGTTCAGAACAAACTAGACGGTTGCTATTATGCCGTGAAGCGCATCCAGGTCAACCCGGCCAGCAAACATTTCCGCCGAATTAAAGGCGAGGTGACGCTGCTGTCCCGCCTCAACCACGAGAACATCGTCCGCTACTACAACGCCTGGATCGAACGACACGAGAAGCCCTGCACCGGGGTGCCGAGCAGCACCGACAGCTCGGAGCCGCAGAGCCCTGACAAGTCTCCTCACGGCAAAAAGCCTCCACAGCGCCTGAACGAGCTGGGCCTCCCCGACAACGTGGAGGACGCCGCTCCGCCTCCCGCCCTGTCCAGCTCCGTGGAGTGGTCCACCTCCATTGAGAGGTCCTCCAGTGCGAAATGCAGAGGACACCAGTCGAGTGATGAAGAGGATGAGGAGGAGGAGGAGGAGGACGTGTTTGGTGCTTCATTTTTGTGAGTTTTGTGAAAAAATGAATTTCCATTAAGGACTCTCCTGGCTTATGTCACCATTTATAAAACTGTATCTTTCCATTAAGGCCATCGGATAGTCACTCCAGGAGTGACATCATCTTTGACAACGGCGACGAAAGCCCAGATGAGATGTCCCAGGTTGGAGTATTTTCTGTTTTTCAACCCCCCGTAGTTATGTCATGAAACCTGGAGCTAGGTTTGCTCTCACAGGTCGAGCCGAGCAAAAGGCCAACCAGCGACACTGAAGAGACGACGGACTCGGAGAGTTCGCTCCTCGTAGCACATTACCTGTACATCCAAGTAAGCTCGATCCCCGTGCTTTGACCTCCTGCCGTGGCCTCGGTCTCTAATGCAGCTGTTCCCTGGCGAACAGATGGAATACTGTGAAAAAAGCACTTTAAGGGACACAATAGATCACGGGCTGTACCAGGACCAGAACCGCTTATGGAGACTCTTCAGGGAAATCCTGGACGGACTCGCTTACATCCATCAGCAGGTCTGGGTCTACACGCACCTTTAAAGCTGTCAAAGAAGTTTTTATTCACCCACAATTTCATGGTCTGTGTTTCAGGGTATGATTCACAGGGACCTGAAACCTGTCAACATCTTCCTGGACTCGCAGGACCACGTGAAGATTGGAGACTTTGGCCTGGCTACAGACCATCCTGCTAGTGTGGTATGAGGATCACATCACTTGTTTAGCTTCTAAACATGCTGGAGGTTCACCTTTTTTTGAGATTTGCTCCAATAAAGTGATAAATGTGATACAAACCCATGGAGAGATTTTTGTTACTCAGGCTGCAGGTAAATATGAAGTGGAAGAGCACAGCACAGGATTGGTGCCCAAATCAGACCCAACAGGTGAAAGCGGTTTAAAAAACACTCTTTGCTGTGCAAACTCTCTTCTGACCCTTTTATGTGGTTTTTCTACAGATAACATGACAGGTATGGTTGGCACTGCCCTTTACGTCAGCCCCGAGGTTCAGGGAAACACCAAAGCCACCTACAACCAAGTAAAACTTTTAATTGGTCTCGAAATAACTCCACATTTTCAGATTATGATGTTCATTCTCCATGTTTCCCCCTCTGTCAGAAAGTGGACCTGTTTAGTTTAGGCATCATCCTCTTTGAGATGTCCTATCGGCCCATGACCACCGGCGCCGAGCGGATTTCTGTCCTGGGCCAGCTTCGTGGGGTAAGTCCATGTTCTGGACCTGAAACATTCTGCATTTATCGGGGAGTTGAGTTTCTCTCTCCTCTCCACAGGAGCCCATCGTCTTTCCTCAGGACTTCTGTACCAATGAGATAAGTACGCAGGTAAGGAGCTGCGGTTAACTTCATCTTCCTCACTCTCAAAGCTTCTGTTTTCTGGCACCAGATTGCCCTTAATATCTTCTGTGTTCCTGTCAGATGAAAGTGATCGAGTGGCTGCTGAACCACGACCCAGCCCTGCGGCCCACCGCCCAGGAGGTGCTGAAGAGCGAATTGCTGCCTTTGCCACAGATGGAGGAGTCTGAGCTTCACGAGGTGCTCCAGCACACCATGGCCAACGTCAATGGCAAAGCCTATCGCACCATGGTGGGCCAGCTGTTTGCCCAGGACATCTCTCCTGTCATGGACTACACATATGATATCGACCTGCACAGGGTACGACCAGCATCTTTTCCACAGACAATTTCCGAAAACGAGTTGTTCCCGCTTTGACCATTAGGCGTCGCTGTAGCCTAATCTCTGCAGCAGCCCTCTATTCTGCCTGTTTTCATCTGTTCTGTATAATTGATCCGCCTGTTAGTGCTTTTTAGATGTCACATGGTCTCTCAAAGGGGCTGATTATTTTGTCTCCCTCCAGGGCAACTTCAGCTTTAACGGTGCAAAATTGCAGCAGCATGTGCACGAAACAATCATAAGGATCTTGAAGAAGCACGGTGAGTACAGGAAGCCTAACTGTTGCGTGCGCGCACATGTGGCGGCTGCTCTTTATCGACGCTCCCCTGCAGTGCGCTTGGACCCATGACCTACTGTAGATCCGTCTCAGGGACGCCAACATCTGCTCCAGTTAACCGAGCTAAACAATAAGTTCACTGTTGAACAGGTGCCGGTGTTTTTCATGCGCACACCCCCGATGGCATCCAGATGTACCTACTTGTTTATTTTAGGATTGTATCTGCTCACATGTGGGCTTGGTTTTATTTTAAATGCGTGCAATGTTGCTCCACAGGTGCGGTGCGTCTCCAAACCCCACTGCTCTTCCCCAGAAACAAGAAGCTGTACGATGGTAGCGAGCTGGCTTGCTTCATGGACCATAGCGGAATGCTGGTTACGCTGCCTTACGACCTGCGCGTGAGTCCACCCCACACGTGCGCACGGAGGCTAATTATACAACTATTTGCATCGGCACATGCAATCGCAGAGGGAGGCTGCAATCAGCAGCAGCCTTCGGTTCCTGCTGCCGCAGGAAACGGAGGACAAAATGGTTGTTTCCCCGCTGTGATTGATTACAGCCTGCTCTGCTGTGACCTCACTGTTTATAAAGCCGCACGCTAAACGTCTGCACTCTCACTTTAGATGGCGTTCGCAAGATTTGTCGCTCGCAACAATATCACCCACCTCAAGAGGTACAGCTCTGATGGTTATTTCTAAATAATGATGCCAGACAGGAGTAGTTTGGGTTGCCATGTCTGATTTAAATTTTTGCTGGACAATAGTAAAAGAACACCGCCGCTATTTAGTTGTTTCGCCTTGAATGCAAACGTGGCCTCGGGTTGGGAGTAAACGCAGGCCTCTCTGGGTTTCTCCAGGTATAGCATCGATCGCGTCTTCCGCCCCAGGAAGCTGGATCGAGCGCACCCCAGGGAGCTCCTGGAATGTGCCTTTGACATCATCACACCCGTCACCAACAGCCTGCTCCCTGACGCCGAGGCCATTTACGCCATCTCTGAAATAATCCAGGAATTCCCCATCCTTCAGGTCACACATTATAACTGCCTGCTTTGTTTTTTTCTGGATGCCAGTTTCATTGTCCCGCACTTCCCCGTGGCGCCCCCCTTGTTTTTTCCGCTTTGACGCATACTTGACATACCGAAGTATGCCTGACAAATTTCACAGGATTTGATATTTACATATTAAATCTGTTATCTGCAACCCTCTCCACTTCCTGCCTACCAGCACAGTCCACTTCCTGCGCAGGCTGGCGCCTCAGTGCAGCGCGAGCCTCCACTCACAAGCCTGTGCACGCGTTCCACGAACCCGTTCAACTCTGGCCTCTGCCTCATCCCTCGCAGATCCTGTTTCTTATCATTTTTGTCACGTCTCTCCTTGTGTGAAAGCTTTTAAGCGTGTATGAGTCAAAGAGAACGCGAGGGCGGCGGATGGAGCCTCAAAGATGTGTTTGTGTGACTGCAGGAAAGGAACTATCACATTTACCTGAACCACACCAGCCTGTTGAAGGCCATCCTGCTGCACAGCGGGATCCCCGAGGACAAACTGAGCCAGGCCTCCATTATCCTGTGTGACTCCATGGTTAGTGCATGTCACACGGGCTTCACAGATGTTTTCCACGCTGCACATCTGTTGCTGACAGGCTGTTTTGAATGTCAATAACGTCTCTGCAGGATTTATGTAACCGAGCCGTGATTGATAGAGCAGGTGTTGCTCTTAGAACGGTGATATGATTAGTGGAAGTCAGAGAGCTGCTACAAGGTGTCATAAGGGTGCAGAGAAGGCACGGGGACTGTGCGCGCGCACGTTTGTGGGATGCATTTCCCTGTTGGGGGTAAATGCTTCTTTCAAATGATCGCAACTCTTGTTAATCAACACTTCTGTTTTGTTTCAGAGCGAAAAGTTGACCAAACGTGAGGTGGAGGCAAAGTTCTGCAACTTCTCACTGTCGACCAAAAGCGTAAGCGCCCCCGCCGCCACGCCGCCCCCCTCTGCAGCAGCGTTCCGACCCGCGCTAGCTAGAACGTTCACGTCGATGTCCTTCCCTGTCGCGTGCAGTTGCAGACGTTGTACAAGTACATCGAGCAAAAGGGGGAGCTGCAGGACCTGCTGCCGCTGCTGACAACACTGACCAAACACAAGACGGCTGTCAGTCAACACGCCAAGCAGGGGATCAAGGACCTGGAGGAGGTCACGGGGTTGCTGAATAAACTGGGGGTGAAACTGCAGGTGAAGCAGGATTGAACAACAGCTTAAAGTGTGTGTGCGTGTTTATGTTTTCTCCACCTTTTTAACCCAAATCCAACCCACCAACAGGTGGTGATTAATTTAGGGCTGGTTTACAAGGTGCAACATCACACAGGAGTCATCTTCCAGTTTGTGGCTTTTATTAACAAACGCAAGAAAATGGTGGCGGATATCATCGCCGCCGGAGGACGCTACGATCACTTGGTAGGTTTTGTCACAACTCGTCTGTGTGTCTGTGTGTGTGTAAGATGTTCTGTCAAAGTGTGCCCAATATTTCCGCCCACTCGTGTGTGATCTGAGTTCAACGCTGCACTTGTAGATTGTGGAGTTTCGAGGTCCAGCATCTATTGTACCAGTCCCCTCTGCAGTGGGAGCCAGTTTAGCCCTTGAAAAAGTCTGTGTTGCCCTGGCTGGCATGGAGGAGCCAGTAAGACACACACACACGCACACACACACACACGCACAAAGCAGTGTCACATTTATCACTGGCTTTTGACAGCTGGTTCCACTTTTAGAATCACGTTAATAACGACTCTCCGAGTAGCCGTTAATGATGTGGAATTATTTCGGGAGGTGCATTTTTCATACTTTTTGAACCTGTTCACCCGACTAGTTTATTAAAGCAACCCTGCTCATTTTTTAAGCTACTGCTTAGCTTGCGCGTTCTGTTTTCAGCCTTCGGTGAGTTCCTGCGACGTTCTGGTGGTCCCGGTCGGACATTCTTCAATGACCAGAGCCATTAATGTTGTCCAGAAGCTGTGGAGCACCGGCATCTCTGCAGACATCACCTACGACGTCTCACAGGTGAGCAACCCACAGTCGACTTACCTTCCATGGAATTTTACCATGTTTACTTTTAGACTTTATTTAAGATGCTTTTCAGTCTCTTAGGTCATCTCTTATGTATCAACTAAATAAATAAATAGACACTTTCGAGTGTCTGACTTCCGGAGCCCCTTCTGGTCCTTTTGTAATCCTTTATTACCCTCAACCCTCCTCTAGGGGGCAACACTTGGCTTCCGTTCTGGAGGAAAGAGCCCCTCGTTTGTCAGCAGCAGGCTTATCGTGATCGCGTTGAAAATAGTAAACAACCCTGAGAACGGGCTTAATTCTGCGGTCTTTCGGAAAGAGGATTACGAGCCGCGTTGGGACAATTAGGGTGGGTTATTTTCGCAATAATTAACTCTTCTGTTTGGTAACATTGGCGTGATCCCACTCAGGAGCACGGTGGCGTGATGGAAACGGACTCGCACATTCTCCGTGTTTATGGGACAGACGGGTGTCAACCGTCTGTTTGTGTATCTCAGTTGGTTCAAGAGCCGTCATTGTCTCTCAGCCGGCTCAGCGCACGAGGAAATCTGCCTACTTGGTTTTCCCGTGTTCTTAAGAGCAGCTCTGGAAAGTTGGTGCTTGAACACAACAGCCTTTGCTTTGTTGATCATGTGCACTCGACAAGCAGCAGGATGTTGGAGAACATGGCGTTCCACCCTACACACCCATCACGCCCCCACTCATTCGCCGCCCTTTCCAGTTTCCAGAACAACGTACAGCTTTAATTCACCCTCTGGAGACGTTCCACATTTGCAGCTTTTATTAACCAAATATGGCGTTCCGCTCTGCTGATCCCACCAGATCTGCATCGATCTGACACCAGTTGACCTTCTATTGACGAGGCAGAACGGCGTGCGCGGACTGAAGGAACCGCCAGATGGAGTTGATCAAAACATAAACGCCCCTCGCTTCAGTTCAGCCGATTGATCACTGAACCGCCGTCGCCCTCCCATTTTTCCTTTTAGGCGCCACGTCCCTCGCTTTAATGAGCTAATTCTAGCGTCAAGCTTTCGGGCCTTTGACACCTCTGGACCACGTCACCTTCATAACGCTTTTGTTGTGTCTAGTCTCAGGAGACGTTGCTGGAGCACTGCAGGCTGGCCGGCATCAACTGCACGGCCCTGGTCTCTGACAAGGAGGGCAGCTACGTGAAGGTAAACGAGCCCGCCGTGTGTGTGTGTGTGTGTGTGTGTGTGTGGTGCGGTGTGTGGTGTGAGAGTGTGAGAGAGAGTGTGTGTGTGTGGGTGTTGTGTGTGTGTGTGAGAGAGAGTGGTGTGTGTGAGTGTGTGGAGAGTGTGAGTGTGTTGTGAGAGAGTGAGTGTGTGTGAGAGAGTGTGTGTGGAGAGTGTGTGTGTGAGAGAGTCTGTGTGTGAGAGAGAGTCTGAGTGTGTGAGAGAGTGTGAGTGTGTGAGAGAGTGTGTGTGTGTGTGAGAGAGTGTGTGTGTGAGAGAGAGTGTGTGTGTGTGTGTGGAGAGAGTGTGTTTTGTGTAGAGAGAGTGTGTGTGTGTTGTGTGAGAGAGTGTGTGTGTGTGTGGTGAGTGTGTGTGAGTGAGTGTGTGAGAGTGAGTGTGTGAGAGTGAGAGTGTGTGAGCGTATGAGTGTGTGAGCGTATGAGTGTGTGTGTGTGTGGTCTACGACTGTGCTGAGCATAAGTTAAAGCAGTCATTTGTGTCTCCAGGTCAAATCCTTCGAGAAGGACCGACAGTATGAAAAGAGGATCCCCGACTGGGACTTGGTGGACCACATCATCCAGAAGTGTCGGAACAAATTCTTTGAGGAAAGAAACATCAGGTAAAGAGACCTGAGTTGTGAGGAAGCGGCCGAGACGTCTGTGTAACACGTCGGAGGCGTGGTTGTGTAACGCTGCCTTTGTGTGCCGGCAGAGAGGTCCCTGACAGCATGGCCCTCCAGAACCCTAAAGGATCGCTGCTCAGCTCTTCAGGTATCCCGCTCACTCCATATTGGCCCCAAAAAGTCTCCCATTAGGGAAAAAGATCGGAGCTTTCTGCCCGTTAGCTGCTTGTAATCAGCCACACTCAGTTAGTTACTTTCATAACGACTTTATGGGATGGAATCAATCTGTAAATGTGTGTTTTTCTTTTGTCTCCAGGCTCCTCTGAACCACACGGCAGCAGCAGCATCGTGAACGTGAACGTCATCAGCCCGGAGAAGGTGTCGGCCAGCGTGCGGCGGCGCTACGAGACTCAGGTTTGTGCTGCACACACACACACACACACACACACACACACACACACACACACACACACACACACGCACACACACGCAGACTGCAGGGTCGGACCTGGGAAACACCGTGTTTAAGGGAGGGTTTAACTGCCAGGTCCCGCCTCCCCCTGACCCGCTGACCCGCGGCGCCAGTAAAGGTGTTTTGGTCCCGGGCCCGTCGCGTCCTCTCATGTTCTCGTCCCTGTTGTAAACTTTCCAAGGGCACAGCTGTGAGGCGGCTCGTGAGCGGAGCGCCCGTTCCACCGCATCACGCTGTGATCGATTCTCTTTTCCAGATCCAGACCAGGCTGCAGAACCTGGGAAGCAATCTGCAGAACAAAAGCAACGACATCGAGGTTCTGGCTGTAAGTCCCTGGTCTTTTAAGGCCCGTTCATGTTGGTGTGTGAATCATAGACCCCCCCCATCTGGGCTGGAACGGCTCACGTGTTCTGGAGGTCAGAGAAACCCAGATAGTCCCAGTATGTTTACCTTGATTCCAGTAAAGAGTTGGCTCAGAGGGCTCCGTTTCCACGGATAAACCCAGGAGAACGTTCCTGAGATCATTGTGAAAGCGCAGTTCTTAGAAATTCCTCCATAGGCCTGAACAATAAAACCATAAACACTGTCCAAACACGTGTGTTCAGTCCTCCCATCAATCATTGGGTTTGTTTACGCAGCACAAACGCCAAAGTGCAAAAATAAACACTGTATATGAAATAAATGGATAAAGCCGGAGCAGCAACACAATAAACGAATTAAAGAGACCAGAGGAAGCAGAACTCTGACAAACCCTCCTGAGCCGCTGGTTATTGACAGGTGGTAAAGCGGCCACAGGTTAAGGCCCGATCACACCTTTGTTAGACGCTGCAGAGCTTGTGGGCCGGGCCGAGGAAAGCTTCTCCTTTATCTTTTATGACCTGTTCTTGTTGTGCGTTCCGCAGGTGGACCTGCAGAGGGAAACGCTGATCAACTTCCTGTCTTTGGAGGTTAGTTTCCGCGCTGGACTCCATCCAGGCCGCCGCAGAGTTAATAAAAGGCTCCGTCTCGGGAGGGAAGGGAGGGAGCAGGAAGTGGAAAAAACAGGCCGTAGGGGTCAGGATCCCAGACAGGAAGTGGGGATCCCGTCTCCTTCCTTACAGTCGGCCTGATGAGGAGGGAACTGAGGGAACACCCCTGCGTTTCTGCTAAACACGCTGCAGTTAACAAAGGGAACTCTTGAGAGGTGTTAATAATCACATTCCAAACTCCTGACCGTGTCCCAGCCCATAAAAATTATAGTTCCACAGAGCACAGGTTTGAAAAACAAACTCTAATTATATTTCGCGGAGAAAGGCGAAAACGCTCCTAACGGCGGCGTTATATAAGCAAACTCTTCACTTCATAAATGAGCGGCCCACCTGTACAGTATGGACCTCCTGTTCCAGAACCCACCACAGAAGAGTGTCGGGAAAGGCCCGTCCACCCATCGCAGCATCACCCCCCACTCTTTCCCACTCTCTTTCCCACTCTCTCTTCCCAGTTTGACAGTGAATTCCAGTTCGACAGCAGCGTGAAGACCCTCCTGTCCCGGCTGCCCAAGCAGCGCTACCTGAAGTCCATCTGCGACGAGCTGCACCGCTTCAAAATCGCCAAAAAGTAGGTCGCCTCGCATTGATGATGCACCCGAGGGTCAGGAGGAGATCCTGGGTGGGTGGGGAATGTTTAAAGACGGGGGTTTGTTGGGGTCAACAGTCCGTTCAGTCCATCAGACTGTTTGAAAGGTGCTTAATTAGTGCTGATTTACTCCGTAAGACGCCTGTAATTCCATATTTCTCACTCTGTTTTCCACCTTTTCTACCTCCGGTTGACTTTTGTTTCACTTTCCATGAAATTGAAACTTGAGGCAAACGGCGGAATACATTTAAAGAGCCCTTAAGAGAGGCAGGCTCTCCTTTTACGGGCCCCCGCCGCTCCAGAACTGCGAGCGAACCCTCGCGCCCCAGGTGGAACAGTGACCGTCCTTCAAAGGGAGCCGGTAGGAGGATAACGACCGCCTTAAAGAACCTTAAATCCTCCACTGATCCCGTCTCCCGAGGCGAATTCTGCCGTGGGATTAGCCTTTTTTGGTCGTCTGGCGTCGGCCCCTTCCACACCCTCGGTGATTGATGCCCAGAACACCAAAGCACGACTCGGCCACGCCGCTCGTGTGTTTCCAAACTTAGCAGAAGAATGTCGTTTGTGGAGGGCCGCTCGCCCGGACCCTGTGAGGGATTTAGCGGATTTTCAGTTTTTTGAATGAAATGGTACCAATAAATAAAATATCAAAGCTTTGTGACTTCCTCTTTGCCTCTCCAGAGCTGGTTTCAATTTCCTCTCTTCACTGTCTGTTCTCTTGGCCGTTTAGCAGCCGGTGAGGAGGGTCTGGGCTGGTGCACCCGCCCGGAGTCGCCACGCTCTCCTTTAGATGTTTGTCCACAGGTGTTATTTGTTCTTAGCAGAAATATTTGAAATAAACCTACCGCTAAGCTCATGTGACACCTCGGGAGCTATGCTAGCAGCTCTGTGCTAGCATGTTGTGCTAACATATTTCTTATTTCACCCGCAGGGTCGGCGTGGTGGTTCTGTACAGCTACAGGGACGACTACTACAAGATCCTGGTCTGAGCCCCTGATCCTGATCCAGTGTTCTTCGACCTACTGAATCTTTCAGACTGGAAGAAACCAGAGCTTTTTTTTTTTTCTATTTTTTTTTTTTATAAGGCTGAATTTAGTTTTCACAAAAGTCCTTAAAAGTTGTGATTTTTATTATTTCTCAGTTTAGACGGTTGCTGAACTTTTAATGCCTTAATAGATTGATAGATGTTAAGAGTTTGTATTGGAAGTGCAAGTTTTATATTTAGCGATGTGACAAAAAGCAGAAATAAAATACTTTTCTACCCACTCGGTGCCCGTTTGAAGCCTTTTCTGTGGAGAGCAAAGCTTTTGGTTCACAGATTTATTTTTCAAAATAAGTGTAAATGTTACAGTTCATCTAGGAAACATATTTACAGGTTTGCAACAGTGAAATAAATAAGGTTGTATAGAATATAGCAGATAGAAATGGTAAATAGTCTACAATGTACAGCAGCTTTGGCTACCAGGAGTTCATAAAAAAGAAAAAAAATCTCAACCTATAGTATTAATAAATAAAGCTATGTGAAAAAATAAATAAGGTACTCTTCTGTCCTGCTAATTTCAACTAATTTTTTTACACGAACAAAGAATTGCCAAAGTCAACAGTCACCTCTTCATTTTAAAGCACAAGATTCAGAATTCCAAAAAAGAAAAAGACAAATCTACACAATTCCTAAACACTTCATTGGGAATTGGTCTCCAACCAATTTTGGCATCAGAATGTGGTGAGTCGGGATCTGCGATGCTTCGTGTTCACTCGCGCCAGTGGTTCAACATCTCCGCAGAATTCCCTGATCAGGCGCTTTCACCCCCCGAAAAACCCCACAGGGAGATTTCCTAAAACTAAAAATCACCAGCTCTTTGATCTGCTTTGATTCTTTGATTCTGATCAAAGACATTATTGATGCTGTCTCCTCACCTAAATGCCGGGGGAATATATCACCGTTTTTACATTTCACGGATAATCAATGGGAAAAAAGGTGTCGCAGAATCCGTTAAGGCTACGGAATTAAGGCTAACCGCTAGCTGTGACAATCAAAGCGAGCTATCAAAGACATTCGTCCGGCAACCGGGTCAAAACGTGACGCGACCCGGCGCCGCTTAGTCAACTGCAGCTGATGAACTGACATTCGTCCTCCTCTCGTGACCCACTCCTTCCGCGGCGCGACTGCGGAACGGCTGGATCCGTGTCCGGAGGTCAGCGGGAATGTTTGGCTCTGCCGTTTACAAACTGGGAGACATTCGTTCCAACAACAACGCTACGACATGCACGAATACTGAGGAAATATACAGAAAAGAAGGGTTTGGGATCGGGGTGGGCGGCGAGGAGCCTCCGTATTTGGCTGCTTGAACTCGGGGCCGATCCGGCCGGATCGTCGGTTCCTTTGGGTCCCGATAATGAAAACGACGAGAGGCGGCGTTGTGATTCGCACCCCTTTCCGTCTCCTGTCTGCTCCAGTTTCTAGGTGATGGAAAATAAAAGAAGAGCATCCGAGGAGCCTCCCTGAGCTGCGTCCTTCACCGCAGCCCAGACCGGCTTCACGTGTCCGTGAGGTCCGTTTTGTCTCTTCGAGAGCATCTTCAGCTTCAGAGAAGAAGAAGCCGACGCCCAAGGTGTGTGTGGAAGTGTGTGTTTGTGGGAGTGTGTGTGTGTGTGTGTGTGTCGTCCTCTTTTGTACAGCAGTAAGAGCGGGAGGGGTCGGGCGGCTCTTGCGAGGTCGCTAGCGCGGCGTCCACTCGTTGCCCGTGCTCAGCTTGGCCCTGGGGATGGTCATCTTCTCCATGCAGGGGGAGCTCATCTCCGGGGAGAAATGGATGATGCCGCAGTCGTTTTTCACGTTCTGGAACTTGTTCTCCTTGGAGGGCTCCATGTAGACCACCGAGTTCTTGTTCACCTCTTTCTTTAGGATCACCGTCTGGGCAGGGGGGGGGACAGGATTTTATTTGGATGAATCTTTGAGTAAAAACAATGCTAAGATCATTTTAGGCTAGGTTAGCATTCGACGATCAATAATCAAATTTAAAAACTGCTCTGTAGGTGGGTTAAACACATTCAAACCCACGTACTTTTACTGTTTACCACCTGTTTTTAGTGGTTAGCTTATTTTTGGCTTCCGATAATCCCTTCAGACAAGTTTTCTGACAGCAGAGTTTGACGGGTCAGCGTTTTTGACGGAGGACCGAGCTTCGTTTGAGTTGGAAGCCGAGCAGGTCGGAGGGGAAACCGCGTTAATCCCGAAGTCATGACAGCTTTAGCGCCGGTTGGAGCAGAAGATCAAGGAGCCGTTTTTAAGCCCGTCCTTCAGAAATAATGAGCCGCTTCATGTGATTTACGGGCGGCTCCTCACCTTCTTTGGCGCGCTGTAGCACGACATCTGCACCCACTTCTTCTTCTTGTTGATGAGGATCGCCACGATGAGGAAGAGCACGATGGCCAGGAGGAGGCCGGCCAGGATCCAGGCGGCGGATTGGTAGATAAGGGCCATCTCCGTATGACTCGGGTAGTTCTCAACCGAACCTGGAGCATCTGGGGGCGGAGACAAGGATTCAAAAACGATGCGTTTGATGCTCGAGGCGCCGTGGGTGATTTCACTGACCTCTGTCGGCGACGATGGTCGGCACGGTGACGGTGGTGATCCACGACTCGCTCTTCACCGTGACAACGACCGTCGTCTTGGGGACATCTGTAGACGGCGCCGCTGGCACCGGTGATGTCATTTCTGTTGAGAAAGGAGTAACATTCACTGCCCACCGAACGGGTAGGAGATTCCGGACACGTGTGAATTCGGGTTGTTTACCGGCGCTTTCTTTCATCGTAAAAAAAAAACAAAAAACACCCGCATTTAGAACAAAGAACAAAAACAACGGCGGCAAGTATCAGCGGGAACAATGGGAGCCGGCGTTGAGGTCGGAAAAGCTGACGCGGAGCTTTCGCTTCCTGCGGCGCCGTAAAGAGAGCGTCGCGGGCCGATTCAGCCGGGGACAGGAAACACGTGTGAATGCGCGGATGCTAAAAGAACGTTTTCACGGAATGCTGCTGCAAGCGGCGGCTGCGTTTGCCCGCGTAGCGCCAGACGACTGAACGCCGGAGAGCAGGCCCCCCCCCCCCCACGTAAACCCGCTGGTCCTGAACACCAACGCTCACCCAGACAGTGCGGGCAGCACTGGCCCTTGCGCAGGACGGGCACCCTGCAGCTGGCGGCCGGACAGCTCTGGGAGAAGCACTGAATGGTGCCGTTGTTGCAGGTGCAGCTGGTGCAGGCGTTGGCTCTCCAGGAGTCTCCCGCCAGCAGCACGTCTCCGTCGTTGGTGATGCAGTACTCCTGCTGGCTGCTGTTCACCGGCAGCAAGGGGCTCTGGGTCTCATCTGGGGACGCACACGGGGACAGTCGGGGTGAGCAAGGAGGCCGCGCGACGCATTCGTCTCCCAGTATGCTAACAATGCTAACAATGCTAACAATAACAGCAGTTTTAACCTCGATCTGTACATTAAATGCACCGTCCTTCCAGTCAAGTGCAGAGAAAACACCCTCCTCTTGCTGATGTGCACCGCTGGTCCGGTGAGGAGCTAAAAAGGTTAGCAGCGGGAAAATGGACCAGGAAAAATAAATAAATAAAAAGGCTTTTGTGTGACCTTTACATAACCGCAGTTTAACGTCTAGTCCATTAAAGATGCGAGGCCTTAAAGATAAGTTGCTTTACTGTACAACACAAGTGCCTCCATATGGCGGTCGCCATCTCGGGGATCTCATTTCTCCGTCTCAATAGGCCGCCACAGGCCTTAGATGTTCGGCTCCCTTCCGACTGGAGAGTTCAGTTAAAGCACGTGCGCACCGCGGCGCACATACATCACAGGCCTGTCAGTCAGATGTGCATTATTCCCACATTCCTGGTGACCAGGCCGGTATCAAAGAGGAGCCGCTGACAATCTGCTTTTGTGGAGATGCAGCGATAAGGCCGGACGGCGTTCCGGAGGAGCGCGGTCACGCACTGCTGATCCCTGCGCCGCGTGGGCGTATTTGGGTTAGTCTGATGCCTTCGAATACGCTTGGAAATAAAATATCCGTGTGTTTTCGCGTCCGCCTGGACACAAGCTGCCGGGCTTTATTCCCAACAACCACGGGAGTAGAACAGATGGAGTGAAATCAGGAACATTCTTGCCATTCCGATTCTGCCGAGTTATGAAAAAGCGTCCAGTGTGAGCAGCCTGGACGAACCCTTTCTAAACCCCGACCGGCCTCGGCCGGTTTCTTTACGAGTCTGTGTGGCCAACCTTCCAAAAGCTCACATATCTAAAACATCTGGCACCTCAGGAGGTTTTATACTTGCTAGTAGCAGAATTTACGACCTGTTTTCCGTCGCTAACTCTGGCTTTTTTTCCCCAGTTACCTGGACAGGCGTGGCAACAGGTGTCCTTGTTCCTGATGGGCGCCTGGCAGAGCGCCGGGGGACACACTTCAGTGTCGCACAGGACGCGACCCTTCCTGCAGGTGCAGCGTGTGCACTCGTCCAGGTTCCACGTCTCGCCCTCCACGTAAATTTCCCCCCCGGGGGCTTGGCACACCACGTCCACCCCGTCCGGCTGACCGCTGCCTGACTCATCTACGGCGGCGAGGAGAGGAAGAGGAAAGCGTTAGCCTGGGACGAAAAATCTCTCTGGCTCCAACAGCTGTTAGGAGTTAGCATGTGTCCCTGGCGGCGCGGAGCTCCTGAAAAGTTGTAGACATTCCTTAAAGTTTTAAGTTGAGTCACACTTCTATAAATATCTCAAGAGCGGATAAAAATGTGGCGGGAATGAAAGAGCGACTCCGAGAGCCGTTTTTGGTTCTGAAAGCAGCAACGGGGAAGCAGGCGGGGCCAAAAAGACGACCTGAGACGTACCCTCGCACGTCGGGCAGCACTGGTCCGACCTCACGACGGGCTGAGAGCAGCTGGGAACCGGACAGGAGATGAGGACGCACATCTCCCGGCCCGAGTGGCAGTAGCAGTCGCGGCAGCCGTCGTGCCAGCCGTCGCCCTCCTCGTATCGGCGTCCGCTAGAGGTGAGGCAGAAGCCGGGCGTGGGCGGCGCCGGGGCGGTGGTGCTCGGAACGTGGGCGCTTTCTACACACAGGAAAGGCAGAGAGGTTATCGGCCCGTCGGAGGACGCGGATCAGCAGAGACGCTCGGAAATTCAGCCGAAAAACCTGCCGGCGTTGTTGCGTTCTGTCCAGTTTCATTAGCGGGAGCTAACTGGATCCAGTTCTGACTAAAGGAATGTTTACCAACCTTTGCGTCAATATTCGTACAACCGTCCTCCGCTCATAGCAACGGCCGATTAAACGTGTTTATGTCTGTTTCTGTCCGGTAAACTTAGAAAATAGGCAAGAATTCACGGGAAGAATCAGGCAAACAGCAGGTTATTTACGGCCGCGCGCCACACAGGAAACGCCAGAGGTCGAGATATTTGCAGTTACTAAAGAAGCAGCTAAAATGTGGTGCAGCGTAAACACGGCATCGGTTTGTTTGCCTTAAACTCGGATCAGAGTAAACCCAAAAAGTCTCAAAAGTGAGAAGATGTGGATGAAAGAGGATGTGTGTGTGTGTATTTTAAATGGAATGTTGTCGAACACCAAAATAAGCACGAAACTGAGAAAAACACACTTTCTTCCTCTTCCATTAGCTTCCTCTGTTAGCGGTTTCGCTACCATATTGAGCAACCAGTTTTTTTCCCCCCTTCTTCTGAGGACCATCATCTTAACAGAAATGTGACCAGTGGGAATAGAGTCCGTCTTTGTTCGGCATGCTTCAGAGGGCGTTACCTTTACACATGCAGATGGAGCAGCCCTTCTTGTTCTGGCGGTAGCCGTCGCTGCAGTGCTTGTCGCAGGTGAAGGGAGGACACTTGATGCAGCGACACATCTCGCAGCCATGTTTGTTCCTCCTGAGGGATGAAAAAGGATTTATGCAGGAATTAAAACAGGAATTGATGCAAAAAGGGGATAAAAAACACCCCCAAAAAACGGATCACTTCAGTGCTACGCTAAGCTACGATCCAGCTGTCTTTCCTCCCTTTCGGATAAGCGATGAGATCTTGTTAATGAAGCAACGACCTCATTAGCTTCGGGTAATTGCTTGATTAATCTTCATGTGTGAGGGGCGAGTCTGATAAAAGCAGGCTGTGGATGGTTGACGTGGATGACTGGACCTCCGGACCGGCCGCTGCCCGACTGTACAAACACGCAGAGGGAGGCTTTGTGTGAAATACCAAACAGCTCCGGGGAGATAGAGAGGCTCAGGGAGGTACTGGGGGGCCCCCAGGGGCCTTTGGGGGTGGCTGAATTCTGAGGCTTTGGAGCTCTCAGACAGTCTCACGAAGGAACCCGGACTTCCCGTTCTCCTTTACCCCCGCCGGCTCCCTCACCCGACCGCTGCACACGTATCTTTTAGCAAACACACCGAGGCCGCTCTAAGCCGCGGTTCCGCAGTACGGGGGGGGGGGGGGGGGGCAGGGCCTCAGGAACGCCAACTGCGTGTACATTTGCTCATTGTTTTGAGACGAAGCAATGATTTATGAAATGAGAGCGGAAGAAATGTTCCGGTTAAGACCACTTCCAGATGTGTGATGGGTTAAACGGGATTAGGGGGACGGGAGCTGCAAGGGGCCGAGATCCTTGTAAGGACCTCACAGTCTAGCGAGCACACACACACACACACACACACACACACAACACACACACACACACACACACCACACACACACACACCACACACACACACACACACACACACACAGGAGACTCACCACCAGCAAAGAACCATTTATTTAGGATTATAAATTAGTTTTGCCCCTGATTAATTCTTTTCCCAGAATTCCAAACAGGCACTGGATTAATGAGACTGGACTCCATCTGTGTGATTGTTGCTGGTTTCTGTGTTTTGTTGTTATTTACATGGCTGTGTTGACTTGGCTTTACTTAGTAGCTGTTTATTAAACGATGCTAACTGTTGTATCAGCGCTGTAATATTTGAATTAGCCGCTAACTGGACAACAACGTCGGTCCATTATGAAACTGCTCACCTCTCACTCACTGTCTTACATAACCGGCGTCTCATTTCCTGCAAGTCGCAGCACGGCCACGTTTGCTTGAAAAAGGAAGATAAAGGAGCGCAGGTGGGCTCGGCGCCACCGGGGCTACTCACACGTATCCGTACGCGCAGGTCTTGCTGCAGGTCAGGGGTCGGCACCTGGGCGCGGGGATGCTGCACTCGCACACCTCGCAGCCAAAGTCGTCCCTCTCGTAGCCCGTGGGGCACTGCAGCGGGCAGTAGCGTCCCAGGTCCGGGCAGGAGTCGTCTGAAAGAGCGCAGGGAGGGAGGGCGGTCATGTGATGGCGGCCACAACCATCCATCACAGGCTGGAGCGGCGGCTGCACGTGGCTGCTCAAACGCCAAGTGAGGCCACGTTCATGCCCCCCCTTCGAGGCTTTGAACCCTTCAGATCCATCAACGCTGAGGAAGGAGAGCGGACTTACTGCTGAGGCACTGGCAGAGCAGACACCCATTCTGGTCCTGCTGGAAGCCGTACGGGCAGTCGATACCGGACAGGGAGCAGTTGTCCATGGGAGGGCACAGCAAGGGGCTCACGGTTTCATAAGAAGGCTCTGAAGGACGAAAGGGTGGGAAGGGGGGTGGGGGGGGCATCAGCAACAACCTTCCCAGCATCCAACGATTGGTTCTTCAACCGTCGTGCACAGAAACCCTCAAGCATAGCTAACGCTAACCGTAATAGCCAAACAGCAATTACTGATAACTGCAGCATTTTGTACCCCCCCCCCCCGATTCTATACCTACAGGTTCCGGCAACTTCATAGCTGTGCGATGACCTGCTGACCTCTGGCATGCAACCCCAGTGACCCGCTCATTTATCATAAAGACACATTGTTGTAATGAATGTATTAGCATGATTTATGTCTATTCTTTCATCTATCTGCCCCCCCACCCCCACCCCTCTGCCAACTGGAGGGTCACCTTGTGTGAGCCTGGTCCTGCTCAAGGTTTCATCCTGTTAAAGAGGAGTGTTTTTTGCCACTCTAAAGCGCTTACAGACAATTCTGATCGTAAAGACGCTAAATAATAAAGATGAAATGAAATTACACCGCGGCGGGACGCTGGGTCGGACCCCTCTGTCTCCCGTTATTGACCCCACTGGACTGAAATTAGATTATAATCTCCCCTGGGTGGGGGCCAGATTTGTTGTGAAGCCACAACAAAAGAGCCACACACGGGCTGTCAGAAGCTGCTCTCCGGACACGTTCGGTGGGAGGAGTAGCCCAACGAGCTGTAACTAATTACGCTCGCATAAAGAAAGGATCCACTTCTATTATGCTGCCTCCCACACACACGCAGGTGGGTCTCATTTTGGCGGGCAACTGTAATAAAGGCGCACAAAGGAGCCCGCGGCCCCAAGAATGCTCTGTGGCCTCCCTTTAATGAGCCCATGCTGACACGGCCTCTGTGGCAGAACCAAGAGGACGCCGGAGCCTCTTATGTGCGGTACAGGGGTCCACTCGGGCCCTGGAACGCATCGACCCCCCCCTTGCTCTCCGTACCTTCGCAGAAAGGGCAGCATTCTCCGGGGATCTTGACCGGGTTCTGGCAGCTCTGCTTGCAGGCCATGGCCGTGCAGTGCGGCTCCGAGTCCACGCACTGGCAGAAGGTGCAGTCGTCCTCCTTCCACTGCTCCTCGTGAGCCCGCAGTTTGTTGTTGACCCAGCAGCTGGCCTTGGTGCTGTCCACCGCCAGCAGCTCCACATCTGGGAGGACAGAAGAAGAGGACGGGGTGAAGGAAGGGGACGCCTAGACGCCAATTTAACCCAAAACGACCATTTAGCTTGCGACACTGACGCAACCTAAAGAACGTTGCTCTGTGATCATCACGATCATTTAACCGGTTGATTTACACGGTCAGTTGTTAACTCAATGATGAGAGGGTCTTTTACTGTGGTCCTTTAAAGTTTCTAGTGGACCACATCACCAGTCCCCTCGAGGCAGAACTGCTACAGGAACAACTTCCTGCGACGACAGTGGAAAAAGGCTGACGGCTGCGGCGCCGTTTATGGACCAATCCGGGATTTGCATCATTAAATGAGTGGTGCAGCACTGTCCCGACCTCTCGTTGCCGTGGTTTCATGTGTATTGTTGCCCGCCAGCATTAGCTCGCAACACTGAAGGCTTTTTTAGCATTCTGACGCCTGCAGGTTGACATCATTCCACAAGTACACGCAACTCATTTATAGCCTCGGTGTTGATGCGAACGTTCCACACGTGTTGCGGCGGCACGCTGCAGAGTCACGTCAGACGGGAGGTGCTGCCCATCTGGCTGCCATTAACCTGAAAGGATCCATTTTTCTTCTCCACTTTCACTGCCACACACATTTGACCGTGACCCTAAAAATGACTCTTTAAAGCGTCGCTTTAGACCCTTCGGTGATCGCTTTGATGATCAGCAGTGGTGAAGCCGGTGCCAAGATTGGTTTGTATTAGTGCCTCCAAACTCCCAGAATGCAACATACTAGAGCTTTAGCTAAGTTAATGTCAAAGGAAGAGGTATTAAATGAGTTATTATCTCATAAAACACATAAGTAGCTTTCTTGGCTGAGTAAGTTATGTCTTAATGTAAGATTTTTAAGGACAGCACAGACAATTAATGAACCTTTTTACCCCCCAACTACCAAACATGAGCTCACAGTAGAGTTCCTCCCCGACCACTCGCCTAAAAATGTGTTTCTTATGCAAACATCTGACTTCAAATTCCATGAAATACCATCCATTCCTTCGGAGTTACGCTCTTGTCTGAACGCTGGTCCCATAATTCAGATCTGATTAAGCCTCGGCTCCGTCCCGCCAACACGCACCTTTCATTTAGAATCATTCAAAAACTGATGAAGAACTGAAAGATTTTCATCCAGTAAAAATTCTATAAAAAGGTAATAAAGGCCTAAATAGCCTTCATTAGCCTAAATGCACGGATCATAAAATGAACAGTGTTTAGAGTCAAGGTAGGCTAGCTGCGCTAATTAGCGGCTGGAGATTTCATTCTCGCCACCACAGGATTTGTAGAGCCGATTAGACCAGAGAGCTTAACCAGAATCTCCAGAACTCATTAAAATCATCAGAAAACGAGAGGATGTGAGAGAAAGACGTGGGAGCGTAATAACGCCGAGTGGCTGACGTGCATACCTATGCAGACGGGGCAACACTCGCCCTCAGGAATGTAGAAGTTTTCACAGTCCAGCTCAGCGCACTCCGCCTTGGAGCAGAAGGAGATCCCGCCGCGGCACTGGCACAGCCAACACGGGTCCATGCGGTACACCTCCCCCTCAAGGAACTCCTTCCCGTTGTGGACGCACTTAGGAGAGACTGAAGAGAACAGAGGCGATCGGGAATCAGCGGCCATGTTTGAACCGACCACCACGAGGGTGCCCGATACATTTGGGAAAGATTATTCTCGCCCTGTGGTTGTTCAGAACGGAAACGTAATCATGGCTGTCGAGCCAAATGAGCGCCGGAGCTTCAGACGTGGACACCTTCAAGTGCCAAACATCCGCCCATCAGCGTTTGGCTCGACTGAGGTGGGTGTTCGTCTTAACTGGACTGAGATCGGCACCGACGGCCGAGGGGTGTCGGCATTTATAAGACAATAAAGCCAAGTCCACAGGGAGGAACTTCACAGATCTCTCAAACCTGGAAACGATATTGGACAGTGTAGAGGAAGAGAAAGAGGATGTGGAGGGTTCGAGGGTTCGAGGCTTCGTGGCGGGAATCGACGCTATGACCTGCTTAGCTTCACCAGCATCTATCCTCCTGCTCCTCCTATCACTAGCTGGATGTTTGGCTTGAGCTCACTAAAGCCCTTAGCTAAGCATCATGTTGTGGTGATCAGGTGACAATCATGTGACAGGAAAGTCATGTGACTTTCCAAAAGGGTGGTGTCACCTATATTCAAAAGTCAAGGAAGGAGCTAATTTAAAAAGCTTGTTTTCTGAGGGCAAAATCAACATTGGAGACATTTAACAGCTCCAGAGCTCCTCCAATAACACGTCTTGTATTACATTTATCCAGTTAGAAGAGAAATTTGGGTAATTTAACAGTCACGTTTGCTTGTTTTTGCATTTACCACGACAGCTCAGTGTAACGTAGTTACACAGATCTGAAAAAGAGGGGTCAAAAACACTGGCTCTTTAACACAACCCCCCATTAATTAGCTTTAAATCATTCCTTAAACGTGTTGGCAAAATGTTCTGGGTTTTTAATTTCCACAAATTGTCTGAAGGAAACACGGTTAATCGGGAAAAACAAATGGTAGTTTTCTAAACCACGAGCAGCCCTTCCACTGGAAACGCTCAATTACCCGCCGAAGCACACCGCGGTGGTTTGGGTGGTCATTGTTGAGCAACCACACAACTCCTCAAACTCACAGCAGCGCGAGAGGTGAGGCAATGTGGTTACATAAGAAAGTTTCCAGGATCACAGAGGCACGTCGCTGTATTGTACAGATGCGAGCAGATGTTGGGCCCGGCATTTCCATGGATGAGGGCGGAGGATAAAGCAGCATCTGCACGCCATACCTTCCAGCGGAGCCTCCGAGCGTCTGACGACCCCCGCGCCTCCTGACAAGCAGCGCCGCGCGCTAATGCAAAGCAGATGGGCCAACAGAGAGTGGGGATTTATTTTCCCCCTCTTCATCATCATTCTGCTTTATCCTTTTTTCCTCTTTGTGCCTCCCAGAGTCTCTGCTGAGCTGCAATGGGAGCTGAACACAATCGGAGGCGTCCGTTACGCCGCACGGGGTCGCGTTCAGTCTCTAACCGGACCAAACCCGACTCCACCATCCTGGAGGGACGGGTCACCAGCTTCACTGGTTCCAGAACTAGCAGACGTGCTGCTGGTTGTTGCTTATTGGGAGTTCAGGCTGGAGTGAACTGGAAACCATTCCTGTGGCGATTTCAGCCCTACTGTTTAACACGGGCGAGTTCAAAAGAACTCACGCAGCCCTGAATTTACAAGGCATCTGCGGAGGGGTGGGGGGGGTGGGGGGGGGGGGGGTGGGGGGGGGGGGGGGGGCTCACTCTGCCAGCTAAAGTGTTAATCAACAACAGAGCAAGGCTAAATGGGATCAAACGGGATTATCTGTAACATTAGATGACATCGGGTCAGGACGGTGCTGCCAGGTTTCCTTTGCCACCCAGTTGCAGCCCTTCAGGAGCCAGCAGTGGAAAGGGTCCATCGTGGGCGGGGGCCAAAACACACAGGTGGGACTTATTGTCGCTGCGTATACCGACACGGGCTAAAAATGAGCCCCCGTGTTTAACCTTAACTCGTTTCCAGTTGACAACTGACGTGCGCTACGACGTGCGCGTCTGTGGCATCAGGTGGAAACCAGTCTGTCCCCACCGCGTCTCCATCTGTGGAGCCTCCCGACGCGGCGCGCAGTCATGCGGGCCTAACGGACAGTAGTGGGAGCACAAAAGGCATCAAGCCCCAGACCCAAAGGGCAGCAGACACTTGTTATCAAAACACTGATCCCATGGCCCCCACGGCTGCCATTCAGCCCCCACTAGGCTGCCGGACTCGATTACCCTCCCCACTGGCAGACTGGAGCACATAAAAAGCATTCCCATCAATGAACTGTTGAACCTTTTCCCGTTGGACGTGTGACCAGACAGGAACCCTTTGACACTGCACTTCTGTTCAGCAAATTCATAGCCTAAGCACTTTTCTGGTCACTAGGCTCGTTAAGTCCATTAATTCCAGGACACGGCACTCATTTATTCAAGTGGAGAGGCCAGAATGGGAATTTGTTCTGTTGGTAAAACAGCGAATATTTGTTGGGAGCGCAGAGTAAACAGCTCTGGACCGCAGGTCCCCTCCCCGTCTCCCTGACCTTCCTGGCTGGCCCCGGGCCTCATCTGAGGTCTTTCTATGTGGGATCAAGGTCCACGCTCTCTGCTTGTCATTTTTCTTCTGCAGTTCACTTCCCGCAAATCAATTTTATTTAACTGCCCCAGAGGAAGTCGAAATATTTTACGTCCAGCCCTGAAAAATGCTTGTGAACACAGAGCGGTGAGCTCGGCCCGTTAAACAGCCCCGGCAGGAATTATAGATTCAACATTCTGCCTTTTCATCTCTGCTCATTAATCAGTGGGAAGAAAAGCCCTTTTCAGAGGATAAAGAAATCGCTTCCTCCAAGGCGCTAACTTTCACCCCACCTGTGTGCCCCCCCCCCCCCGGCAGAGCAATTGGAAGAGATTGTGTAGAGTGCAAAAATCACCTTTCTGACAATCATAGATGTCACAACAGTCCCCCGGTCGACCGCTGGCCTTGCTGAGAGGAACGGCGCGCTGTCCACTCGGGCAGTGGGGCTTGTGGCAGGCACTGAGGTCACAGGTGCACTGGGGTGGTATAGAGGGGCAGCAACCGTTTGGGGGGGTGTAACTCTTGGTCAGGACAGAATCCTCTGGGCAGGAAGATACCTCCAGGGTAGGACACACAACCCCAGCACACCTCAGCTCCTCTGGAAGACAGAGACAGACACAAATCAAGGTTAGGATAAAGGAAACATCCTAAATGTGACAAGATCATGGCCCACTTAACACTCACTACACGTCTACATCTGCGATGGTAGCAGCAAGCATGTTTGCAGGGTGCAGGGTTCAGAAGAGCAATTTGGGGCTCATTCTGTTGATTAAGGACACCTTGACATGTGGGTCCAGACTCGACTGAATCAGATGTGTCTCAGTCATGTGTAGAATCAGTGATGCACATGAGTTTCCACTAAAGCCCCTTAGAGTTGAGTTGCAGCACCCTCCAGTCCAACCCAACTGACATGAAACCCCTAGAAGCCCCTCACAGTCTAAAAGAAGTCATTAATACCTGTCAAACCTCAATGGAGCTTTTTCTTGCTGCCAGTTTAGAACCTCCCCGTTACTTAGCATAGCAGAATGTGTTTATCCATCCTGGTAGCAGAGCCAAAATAATAGCTAAAACCCCTGGTTAATGTTGGAAAACGGTTGCACGGGCGCTAGAATTCTGATCTGGAGGGTTTGAGGATGTATTTTGGAAACTGCTCAGGGAAAGGAAAGTGGAGGGCCCCTCAGTACAGTCATTGTATGAGAACAGTAGCTACCTTACAAAGATTGGGTTACCGTAACCAAAGGGACGTGTTTATTTTGCTCCTCTGTGTAACTGTAATCTATACAGTGCAGGTGGGGGCAGAGGATCGGGCCGAGCTCGCACTATAATTGTCAATCATTGAGTTATTTTCCAGATCACCTCCTGAGAGCAGAGTCAATGACCACTTTGTTGGAGTTCAAAGCAGAGAATGGATATGGGATATGACAAATCACTGTGGTAACAAGTCTGCTACCACACATTATTAGAGGCTAATTGGCTGTTGCACAACGACTGTGTCACGTGCATTCGGTTTTGGTTTTTTGTTGATGGCCTTTCCAGATCGAAGCAGATGCAACGCGAGGACGTGACTCATTCTAGGACCGGTAAGTGGATCCCTTTGGGCTCCGACACAAGATAGCAGTCAGCAGGTCAGGGTCAAAGTTTGTGATGCCCCAGTCTGACCCCTTCCTCTGCTGCTGTTGCAATTATGCAGCCATCTGATGTGTATCTGACCCAGCATCAACACGGAGAAGAGGGGCCAAAAGACCTTATTTGGTGGGAGTAACGGTTCTGACAGATGAAGCTGGGGAATGAGGAAAGGTCAGACTTTTAGATAAACAGAGAGGCAGTATAAAATATCTGTTCTGTACCGTTTACTCGAGCAACCTGGGAACAGTAAAGGCCGCCACAAGGCTCTCATTGATAAACATCACAGCTGAGCAGTGTCAAAGAAAATGAGGGAGGGCTATACCCCAGAATTAAGCAAGGCTGCAACCCTTTTAACGGTTTTTGGCCTCGCTCCGACGCCGGAGTTAAATAAACTTCAGTTGGAAGCACTGATTGGCCTGCGTCTCACATCCAGTGAAGTTGAACGTCTTCTGCTGCCGTTGCTCAGCTGGTTTTGCATATGAAAACCTCGAGCGCACCGCTTAAAGCCATAGAAATTACCCCGGAGGATCGCTCGCGCACAATGTTCTGCAGTGAAAAACACTTTCCATGCATTGTTACGCGTCTCGGAGAAGGCTGATTAGTCTTTCAGCGGCGATAATAGCCGAGGTTAGAGAGCGGCGGGAAAAGCAGCTGGCAGACAGACTATTGTCATTTAAATGAACAGAATTATATGCACCCGCCAAAACCCCTCCAACCCTGGCAGGTCCAATTAAGATAATTTTCTGGCTGATGCATTTATCCACACAATAGGCAGAGTGAGGGAATGGGGTGAAGAGACAGCGGCAAATGGATTTTATCCTCTGCCATTTGTGGTTGTGTAATTAGCACCTACTAAACCATTTTTTTTATCACAATGGTGGCCGTGTGCCAGCTAGCACGAGCGCACAAGATCTGGTGCGTTAGGTCTGCTAAATCCTTCCAAGATTGGGCAACACGTGTGACTGAAAGATAACAAAGAACAGGAAACCTCTGACCTGCAAGGCACACCTGACACACGTCTGGGAGCGGTAGGATACGGAAAGTCTCCTTTATTAGCGCCGCATATCTTGGGCATGTCAGCAGCTCATTAAAGGGAGAAAAACACCTTCTATCTTAAGGGGGGGGGGGGGGGGTTTCCTTCTTTTTGAGTACAAGGAGCCGAGTCTTTCACCAAACCAGAGCGGCTTGGCCAGGCAGAGGAGGCTGTGTTGACAGCCTGAGTTTACTCATGGAAAAAAGCACACAATGTGAGTTCTGTTCACTCGCTGACTTTGGAAGCAAGTCAGCGGAGAACAAAGCCGTCTCAGTCTCGGTGCTCTCTGCAGATTTCGGGTTTGTCCTGAGGTTTTTAAAAGTTACCCCAGGAAGGGTTACTTCACGTGGATCTGTGGAGGCGCGGAGCTCGGCTATTAGCCTATTGTGTCAAACGTGTGTGAGTAAACGGAGCAGGAGGGTAACAGAGGGGGGCCAAAAGGCACAGACGGGGGTCATTGCAAAGAGACTCTAGAGACTTTGCAGGACGGTGTCTGGAGTTCGAAGCACGAGGTGGTCGGTGGCAGACGTGCGCGCCTGCATGCGCCGCTCCCTCGCTCCCAGTAAATAGGTATTTGATCAGGCCGATCTCCTCGGGCGCAGCTGTGAATGTTTGAAGGGTGAAATGAGAATCTTCAGATGTCTGCGAGGGAGCCCAGCGAGTATAGCAAGCACGTGTGCATTCTCTCGCAGTCAGATGGCCAGCGGGATTAAAATGACAAAGCGCACGCACCGCTGGTATCTGACTGAAGGCCTCGACGTCCGCAGCGTGCACCGCCTATCAGGGCATCTGCTGAAAAATGGGTCAATATGCGCCTCAGTCCTGCCATTTAAAGGAAGTACAGTTTGCTTATGATCGTAATCTAGGCCTCATCTGTTGAACATACACGGGTATGCGTTGGCTGTTGGATGGACCGGCCGAGAGGTGCCATTCCATTGAAATCCACCTCATTTTTCGGGCAACACACAAGACTTTTCTTTCGTCTTTGAACCCCTTACCCATACCAACAGAAGTAATGACCCACTGGGCAGCTCTCTGGCTACACCGACCCTCACCAAGGCATCCCATGCCCCTGCCAGCCACTTGCAGGTCCAGCTTGGCCGGAAATAGCTCCACCACAAAGAGCCTGCAACCAAGCAGAACTAACAGTCCTTTCACACGGGCTACGCGAGGCAGGACGGTGGTGGCATTCGTGGGCGTGTGACTCTGTGGGCGTGGGGTCAGCTTGTGCACGCCGCTTCCCCCTGCATTAACTTCAGCGTGACTGCTAGCCAAGAAAAGAAACAAAAACATCGGCGGACAACCAGATGGCTTAATTCTTGTGTGCCTCATCACACAAATGTTAGTATGAAGGGATTCCGGTTGCGGTTGAATCCACTGACTCATCCTCTCTTCAGGGAGCAGCGGGGGGAATTCCTCTGAAAAAGCAGCCAGGGGCCTTATCGCACATGAAATATGTAAACCATTCTTGGGCGTAAAATTACCAAACGCCACCCTCCGAAGCCTCTTGGGCCGACACTTGACAAAAATAGGTGGACAAAAATGGCATGTTTTGATTCGCCGTCTTCCTGCGTCTGCCACCCCCCCCCTTTCACCCGCCTGCACTTATCACATCCCTTTTCCCCCCCAACATGCGGGTAACACGCCTGGTGCACAAAGGGTTCCTCCCAAATTACAGCCACTGACGGAAAGTGAGAAGTGAATCTATAGTTCCCCTCAGAAACCGTTTTTTAGGCGTTTTTATTGGCACTTTAGCGTCCCGGGCGCATGTAAAGACAGGACCGGCATTAATGCGAAGCGGAAGCGGGTTTACGAGACGCCTTTTCTCTCCCGCACATCTGCTAACAAGATCTTAATAACCGCTTGTGTCATGGCAACAGGGGGCTGGATGGAAGCAGTCTCCGCGGAGCCCAACGCGACCGAGCAAGTAAGATCCTAACCACAGAGTCCCGGCCTGGTCGGAGAGGAAGCTCTTCCCGATGACAGACAAAGGAATATCTCCGCTGAGACGTCCACACAAACAAGATAATTATCACCAGCAGCCGCGTGTGCATCTCTCTGCACACACATGAATACTTACAGACATAACAGACACACAATCTGGTATGTTGCTTAATGAGGGGGGCCATTGGAAAGATGTGTGTGTGTCTGTGTGTGTGTGTGAGCGCAGTGAGAACTTATAAGCTGCTGAAAAATGTTGTTTATAGTTTTCACTGGCGTGACTTTTAACTGTCATCCGCTTGGCTCGGGCTTTATGATGTGGGGGGGTCGGATCTTCCCCTGCAACACCAGACCTCAGTGACATGTTTTCAAATGCAATTGTTTGGCGAACACGCTTCCTGTGGGATTTACCGAGCGAGCGGCCTCGAGACGCGTTCCGTTTTATCTGAAGGCCAAATGATGGCAGACGTGTTTATGTTGCGCATTCCTTTAAAGCCGGAACGTCAAACGGAAAGCAACACGTGTCTCACAGCTATATTTACACGTGGATTTTCAAGGAACACAAAAAAACAATTAGACGCTCCAGCGGGAGGCTGTTTCGGACACATGTTTACATTATATTGTTTTTCAAATCTTTTTGCAGTCACGCGGCACCTACGCAGGTACGGGTTAGCGTTGCATATTTAGCAACTTAAACCATCTGTGAGCGTCTAATTTTTTCACCTAAATGTGTGTAATCAGGGAGAATGTTGATCTGTGGTTGTTCTTTAGGCTCTCCGCTCTGGCCTGTGCACGTAGCGTCCGCTATTCTAAGCAGTTATTTACTGCTGCAGCTATGGCTGCATTTGCTTCGTGCACTCAGAGATGTCCCCTCGATGTTTATGGAACTTGTTCCTCAATTTCTGGCAGATCTGGCTGATTTTTCACGCTTTAATGAAGAGTCGCATGAACATGACTGTATTTGATCAGTCCCTCTCAAATTGGCCAGCAAGAAAAGCAGGAAATGAAGGAGAAATGAGCGTGAAGAAGAAAGCTGGATGGATTCGATGGAGGTTTCCCGGGATTTTATCGATACCTTTCCCCCACACGGCCGGAAAATATTACATTTGAGACTGAGGATTTAAACCGGTAAAAAGGGGCACAAAAACGATTTCTAATAATGTAAAACCATTAAGGGTCCATAAGAATCCCAGCAGTTTCACTGGTCAGTGCTACGGACTCCTACGCTTCCTTTCTCACACGCAATGAGCCGGGACGGGAATTCTGCTGAAAGGTGATCGGGACATGAAAGGGCCTCAGCAGCAAAAGCCACCTGATATTAATGTTCGAAATAAGCAGGTGTCGCATTATAAAAGTAACTTTGTAGTTGCTAAATCCATCTCAGAGGCCTGCATAAATCCCTACGCCCCTCTTCAGATTAAATACCCAGAACTGGCCAAAGCCACTGGTTCCAGTAGCGGGTCATTTGAAGGTTACCTGCGGCTTCCTGGCACTGGCTGCGGTTGATGTAGGCAAAATGGTGGTGGCAGCTCTGGGACTCACACACGCAGCCCTCGGAGGTCAGGTTACAGCCAGAGAACGTGCAGGCTGGGTTGGACGGGCCCACGTACTTCTCTCTGTGTCGTTCCCGGTGCGCGTGTCTACGGCCCTCTGGAACGCCGACATAGACCCCAGTCATCGATGAGTCAGAGATAAAGACGCCACTCTCGTATGCGAGTAGCGTTAGTCACCTCACATCTGTTATGGATTACCTCGCACCAACGGACAACATTATTCCCCCGAACTTCTGGGGGATTTCGTCATTTTGCGTGAATACACGCGTCAGAATTTTGGAACCCATCTGGGATGGAAGGGGCCTCACCTGACTTACCGGGCTTCATGCAGCTTTCTCGGTCCGGATAGGCGAAGGAGCCCAAACAGGAGTGGCGTGCGTCGCACACGCACTGACCCCCAGCTCTGTCGCAGCCTGTCATCAGAGGACAGCGCTCATCCTCCAGGCCGGCTTCAGGGTGATCGGGGAGCACTGAGGAGCAGCAGAAACCAAAGAGAAAGAACGTGAGCGTAGAGATGACATTAGCGACGAAGTTTAAGTGAAATCACAGGGCACGCTAGCCAGGTTTTGAGCGCAGCCCCGGTTGCGACATGCTGCCTGGACACTGGAGTGAAAGACCTCTTTCAGCCCAGCCATCCGCCTTCATTGTGTCACACTCCTTAAACCTCTAAGCCCCATTTGTTTGTTTTGTTCCACGCCGAGGAGGCCTCCCAGGGTTTCCGTCTCTGCCTACTGCTGCAGCGCCACTTACCACCGTTACCCACAAACCCTTCGTTGGCCCACTGAGCACCCACCCCTTCCCCAACCACTAACCCCGAAGCTTCGTCCAAATTGGACGACACATAACAATCCGCAGGAATATAAGACCTTCCAACGTCTCGCCATTATTGTGAGCTAAAAAACCCCAAACCCAGCGACACCCATGAGAATAAAGCACCCCAACATCCACAGTGTTCCTTTCACAAGCATACATAAACACACATATATACCCCTAAATTACCCTCCTTCACAGTTGTCCAAGCATGCAAGCGTGGCAGCAGAGTAAACAGGATGAGACAAACTGTAGCACAGAGTAACCTTCTAAAGTATTTCACTCCCAGGCCCCAGCTAGCAGTGTGCAAGCGCGAGCGAAGCTTATCATAATTCTGCAGCGAGAGCAGAACAATGCAACGGAGGGAAAAGGTGAAAAGGCTTCATCATATAACAAAAACACCAGGACCTTTACCGGGCTAGTGCAGCGGGAGACGCTGGAGTCGGGAAATACGCCACAGCATGCTAAAACTGGAGTCTTTTGTCATGGTTTTCAGCCCTAGCGCAAGGCCACACACTGCTCTTAATGTCGGCTGCCTGTGGAAGGTTACACCACCTCTAACCTGAGTCAGCCTGTGCTGTTAATAGCTCTCTCAGGCAGCCAGCCTGGCAGATCACAAGCAGCCTTTTCAATAAAGCACACCAAAGTTTTTCCTCTGCGATTTCCGTTCACCTCAAAATGATCCTCAGCTTCACTTTTCCTTCCATCCCCAGGCTTTCCTGTGCCTGGGAGGGTATTTCGTTTTGAGGCGGAGGCAGTGGTGCCCATGTGTGTGGCGCTTAAACAGATGGAAGTCAAAAGGTCTCTGTCTGGAGACTAAAGACAGCGTCGCATGGAGTTTCTCTTAACTGGTCTGCTGCAGTTTAGCCTCATTTACCCTGACCCTGAGCCGGACTGGCCTCCGTATCTATTGTCTGGCCTGGCATGACTCGGGCCAAGGTCTGTGGCTTCATCCCAGGGGGGGAATCCTCTCTCAGCCGCTGAGAGCACTTGTCCTGGCATCCAGAGCCATGATGGGAAAGCTGACCTCTCGAGTCCCTCTGGCTGATAGCGAGCTTAAAAGGCAGTCTTTGAAACATTAGATAATACCAGAGGAAGACAAGTAGAAGGCATGTGAAGGAGTGCAGCGGACACGGTGTCCCAGCAAGGCAGACATGCTGCTACGCGGTATTTTAAGTGCCTGCAGAGCTACTTGTTGTGAGAGCACAGACATAAGAGTCCAGCAAAAACAATAAAGCTGCTAAGATGTCACCGTTTGGCTCATCAATGAGGCGAATAGGATGAAGCGGAAGATGAGCAAGGGCTTCTGAGCTGAGGCTTCATCCTCACATTCACCTTCAGATCCAGTGCGAGCTGTCACGCATGAGTGCAGTTCGTGTGCAACGGTAGCGGGGAGCCAACTCAAATATCGGGTTGATGGAATTTCAACCTCAACCCGCTCAGTGTTCAAGGGGGGAAAAAAGATGACGAGGAATATCCAGGAATAACCAGAGTTCACATTCAAGTCTGTTTCAGGCATAAACATGGCGGGGAAACATCTCGCATCATCTGAATAGCTCATTAAAGAGCTGACACCCTGGACCTTTAGCAGATGACATTTACCCTCTGCGTATGATTGGTAGGCTGCTCATTTTCAGACCCCTGCAGCATGAGAAGGGAAATCTGGGATCAGCCTTCAGGAGCCAGACTACCAGGAAGCACACTGGAAGGTGTTGATTTGACCCACCCTTCAAACCTTTGAAGGGGGGGGTCTAAAGATTCTGTGCGTATGTGTATCCCATCTAAGGGTCAGCAGGGTTGCGCGGCCCCCCCAAGGCCGTGGGGCAGCGGCATGACTCAATCAGAGGAATCATTTGGGTTCCCCTGCAAAGCTGCTAATTTGCAAAGTTGTCCTCCAGGCGCCAGTTTAACCTGAATGTGAGGCACAATCAGCAGCAGTGTCTCCTGGGATGGCCTGGGGCCCGAGATCCCCTGAAATGGACCACCCCAAGACGGGATGAGGGGAGGGTCAGCTCTGGAGAGCTGCTCACTCTCCCCTCGCCAACAGTCCCTTTCAATCACTCCGAAACAGACCAGACAAAGTGCAGGTGAGTTAGTTTAGAAGCATCCCAGTTGTCACTGGTTTCCCTGTAGAAAGTCACTGGTACCCATTTACTTGAGACCTGACCCAGGCACATTGCTCTGACACAAATGGTGAGGAAAATGAGCTCATTCATGGGATAGAACCTAATCCGCCGACGGTCCTGCAAACCCATTACATTCCCGACACCCCCAGCTGATAGAATCCTGAGATAAATCCAGCTGGTTATTCATTAAACCACGTGCCTGAAACCGAAAACTGACATTTAATCTAGTGGCAAATGAGCGGGAGGGGGAGCTACTGAAAGGAGCTAGAATAGCTGAAAACGAATCCTCTTATGGTCCGGGTCTCTCATACCTGGCAGCAGACACGGGCATTTCAACAGAGATGCCCTCAACATGCTCTTCAATAAACATGTTTCAACCCCAGCAGCAAAGCATACACAACATTTTCAGACAAGAGTCTTTTACTCACCTTTACACACTCCTATTTCTGGAATTTCTACCGCTCCCGTGGAGTTGATGGAAGCGCAGGTCAGCCCCAGAGCGCAGTAGCCGTGCGCCCAGTCCTGTCCGCCGCATGGCTCCAACTCCAGCCGGGCGCACTGGTCACAGCATCCGCACGGATCCCTGGCCAAGGTCCGGCCACCCTCGCAGTCGTGCGGGGCTTTGACGGAACATGTCCGGAGGTTACACGGCGTGCACTCGTGAGCCCAGAGCCCCCGCACCAAAAAGATGACGCTCACGAACACAGCGGAGCACTTGCCGAACATGGTTGAGAAGAATGGCTCCGTGAGTTTCCCAGGAAAGACGCTCCGCTTCTTTTGAGGAGTCGAGCCGCATAAGACTGGAAAGTTTAGAGTTTCACAGTTGTGTTCACTTCAGGCGCGTTTTTATTACACAGAAATCACATAAAGACGGTAAAAAAAGAAAACAACTCTGATATAGTGCGCAAAACACGCGGTCCAAACGCTTCCGACGCGCGCAGGTAGACGCGTAAACTCCAAACGGAGGACTGGGACGAGCACTTGTGCTCACTGACAGGCACACACGAGAATAAAATCTGAACCTCATTGAGACGAAGGCATATAGAAAGCGGCGCGCCCCCTCTGCCTGACTGGCGCAGCGGCGGGCCAGTCGGGGAGCCCCGGAGGAGGGACGATTCAAACGGAACACGGCCCTTTCGCTCGGAAACGCGGATCGACGTTGCGCAATGACGCAACTTTGAACACTTCGGGTGAAAGTTGCTGTTTTTCGGTCACATTTCACATTATGTAAACCGCTGAAACCCAGCAGAATAACCTGCCCTGAAATCCGTTATTAAGAGATTACATCATTTCCATTTACAAACAAGGGAACTTAAGATGAATTAAAACATTACCAAATCGGAAAGTGATTTGTTTAATTCTAGCGCTAGTGAATAAACACTTTGGGTTAAATGTGTTTATATCACAAAAATGACATCATGGGGCCTTATATAAGTACAAACAGTGGTTCCTATCTACTTTTATTTTACATTAATGGATTCATGTTTGAGCTCATGTACAATGTCATGTAAACAATGCACCAAAGTAATGAGTTTTCCCCAAAGTTGAGATTAAATTATAGGAGAAGGAAATATTGATGTAAACCAGAAATATCTCGAATTTGCACTTGTGTACAGCTCTTGTCAACACCAGCTAACTGTCCTTTTATTGCCACTCAACAATACAGCCATAACGCCCGTCTCGGCCCTGTAATCAAACACATCAGGCATCACGGTGGCCACCTATCAATCCTGGGCTGCAGTGTTTGCGCACGTAGAATGCGTTCGCTGGTGTCTGATTGTGTGTGCAGATGGTTTTGGGAAGGTAAAAGGTCAGGTTATGTTTGCTCAAGCAGTGTTTGTGTGTTCCTACACTGGCAGATGGATCTGTGTGTGTGTGTGTGTGTGTGTGTATGGGGGGGGGGGGGGCAGTTGGCGCAGCTGGAGGTCTATTGTGTGAGTGCCCCACACAGACAATTTAATCTCCGTGCATAAATCTGCCATCACATATCAAAACGACGAGGATGAGCTCATGTACACCCTCTTCAGACACCAGTCAGCTGCCATTTGACTTCCGAAACTCACTCACTCACTCACACTCACACACACACACACACACACACACACACACACACACACACACACACACACACACACACACACACACACGCCTCCTTTATTTGCAACATCTGCCTGGAGCTGGCTGCTCCAACACAAGCACGGCATCCAGGAAACCGGGCCCACGTGCACGCATAATCAGGCCTCGCAGCACAACTCTGCTCTTGTGCTCCGGCTCTCCCTCCGCCCTCCCTCGCTCCCCCCCCACCTCCAAACCCCCGAATGGGCCGAACTGCCGACCGCTGGCCGGACACCCACCGCCGGCTGATGACAGATCAGCCCAGGACCACGGAGAGCCTCAGTTTCCATTCCCTTGCAGAGATTGTGACCTGCCATCACTGACCTGTCTGACCGAGCTTTTAAACGGAGCCGGCTGGCTCAGGTCCCGCTATCCCAATAGTTCCCAGTCCAATGTTAATTCAGTCTAATGTCAAATATCTCAATGTCCCGTTGATTATTTTGGTGTTTTAACACCCCTACAAACATGTGTGAGTAGGAGCTACACTAGGACACGTCCAGCGTGTCTCCTGCATCTGTTCACACGTGCAGACAATTTTCACGAGACCTTTCCATTCGTTTTGGTTTATTCCTGTTTGGCTCGTGTGTGTGTGTGTGGGGGGGTCAGTCGGATCTTTCATTGGGGGGGTCCTGGAGTGGCGAGGCTCCTGTTTCAGGGAGGCTGCATAATGGTTTGGAAGTGAGCTGCCCAGCGTGGTCGTGGCGTGTGATGCGGAGTGTTGAGTGCATGGCGAGTGGACGGCGTGCGGCGCACCAGATTGCAGGAAGTGCGTCAGGGTTCCTCCGTGCAGAGTGCTGGTTATCGCCCTCGCTGGGCTTATCTGTGAGGGCAGGTGATGCAGGACTGGGCCTCAGTTTTGGAGCGTGACGTAGTCGGAGTTCTAAGTTTAAACAAATTTTGGCTTAGCCTGTTTCCATCGAACCGTCCGTCTGCTTGTGTTTCGGAGCGCATCTTTTATTATTGTCTCCATGGAGACGGTGTGAGAGCATTGTGTGTTCCCCCACTGTGAGGTCTGAATCAGTTGTTATTTCTCATAGTGAGACTTTAATCATTTGTTTTGACACCGTCAGGTCTCCTGCAGACCACGGGGTACCAGCAGTGATACGGTCCAACTCCCCCCACACCCCCTTGAAGCTTTCAGAGTTCAGGAGGTTCGAACAGGCCTGTTTGCTGCGCCCTGGCTTTAAACTGTGTTGCTTTATTGTGCAAAAAAGAGGGATTTGCTTTTTCTCTACCAGCAGACCAAAGTTTATTTCTAATATTTTTTAGTGTAAACCTCCATCTGGTTTTACCAGAAGGGCCTGGGTGTCACTTTGACCCCTGAAGCTGTGTTGGGGGAACATTGACAGATCAGATCAGGAGTTCTTTTAGATTTTCTGTCTCCAGCAGAATCTTTCCTCCATCAGACATATTTATAAATGGCAATGATGCCTGAAGCTGCGAGCAAGATCACCAGGAGTCGAACCAAATGCCTTGCAGAGCTCCTGACAGACTGCTCTGTCTGTCAGAGAGCCAGAAGCTCTCAAGTCTCTCCGTCTCTAAATTTAGGCAAGGTCTTTTTGTTGGCTTATTTTCTTTCCCTTTAGGTAAAGAAACTTACCATCAAAAGAAGAGATGAACAAGGGAAAGCTAGGCATGCTAGTGCATTAGCATTCAGACCAAACTGAAGAAACTTCAGGCCTCAGCCTCAAATAAAATCCACAGCATGTGGTGCTAAATACAACAAAGGATGCACAAAAATGCAGTGACACATCCATGAGGTTTCTGGGTTAGATTCCACATGACTCAGCTCCGGATCCTGCAGTTGCGACACATTAGCCACCCCTCACTCTTCAGCCATGAGCGCTGGGACCTTGTGAAGTGAGCTCCCACCAGCCTGTTAGACTGTCATAAGAGGCATAGCTGCCCTCCTCCGTCGCGCTCCAGCAGACACTAAGTGGACCTCGCAGAGGTTTTAATCTGTCCAATCTAAGATACGACGGTACATTCCTCAGTCTAAAAGAGCCCGTGTGTCTCCTGGACGGAACACCTGCCCTGCGTAAGCTCCCTTTTAGGATCATCGAGACTGTTGAACCTCAGTGGAACGAGTCTCAGAAGGTATATAGTTACAGTAGATAACTGGAGGGCACTGCCGTAACCCAAATGTGTCACCCGTCAGGAACAACTTGAGTGGGTTAGGGTTAAGGGAATGGGTATTAAAGCAGGTCTAATATTTCTACTCACATTCTATTTTGTCTGGTGGGGTCATTCTGTTCCCTCCTGCAACCAGCTAAACATGTCCTGAAGCTTCAAAAGATTATGAAAGCCGAGCCGTTGTAATTGTAGGATGGTTCATTCTAGCTAATGCCAGATGTCATCACACAGTGACTGAACCTTACCTGTTTAAGACGCCACTGGTGGTTTTCGGAGACTTACGTGGATAAAAGTCGGGCAATACGACTCTCCTGAGTTCTACGCATCAACTTAATGATGACGGCTGAAACCTCTTTGAAGGCAGAAGATCACTTAGAATGTCATGTTTGTGCCTGACAACATCGTGGGAGCTAATGCGGTCGACCAGACTCCAAACAGATGTGGCGGTTACACATTTTTGCTTTCTTTCCTCGTGACCGAAATAACTGGAAGGTTTAGGGCACTGAGTGATGACGCTTCCTGCTCATGGGTGGTGACACCAGTGGTGACAACAGTGATGACCCAAATCTGGCTCTCCAGCTCCAAGATAGCAAATAAGCCCACTTGTAGCACATCCTGATTCTGCCGGCTGCATATACAAGCACTGATTGTGCTATTCTACAAAACAAATGACTGTTTTTGTTGACATCGTATCCGCTTGCACACACACGCAGTACACCTGTAGTAATGGTTCTAGCGGATTCTGCAAGCTTTAGAGGAGGATCCAGAGGTAAGGGTCCAAATTTACAGGTAGACCTCCAGCTGGCGGTGGAATGTCACAGCCGGTGTTTCGGCTGTAAATTCTGGTATAATTACAGTACCACTAACTCAGACATTGAGGTGAAACAACTACCTTGTGAGGGGAAAATGATCACTGCTTAATGCTACGTCTGGGACAAACCTTTACTCCTGTCTTTGCAGGGGGAAGTACAGGCGGCAGCAGAAGGAATGTGAGAAATGTGCAAGTTCTCTGACCTTTATGAAGGTGAAGCCACCAGTTTGCATCATTACCGTAGCGGACGTGTACCTGCACGCCGTCACAAGGGCCGGAGGAAAGCAGGTACGGGTCAGATGAGAGGGAGAGTGTAAGTTATGTGCTGTTTAAATACTTCTGTGCATCCATAAACTTGTGGGCTTGACTCACCTCTGACACATACAGAGTCAAACTGTTTAAATGTCATTTCCTGAAATGAAAGATGAGTAATTGTGGCTTTATTGTAGCAAACTGCAGAACAAACAACATAAGGAACAGAAGTGTTGAATATGCGAATCCCAGCTCTCATTTTATGGTCAAGTTTGTGCTATTTTTAATCTGTTGCTGCCAGAAATCAAACAAACTCCTTTCCATACATTTTTTCCTCATGTGTTCTTCAATTATAGGTATGATATTAACATAAAGATGTGTTGTGATGTTGCCAAAGGACCTGTGTGGATGCTGGACATCCTGGAATAGATAACGAAGCAGGATTACACATTTTGTGCATTACTCCTTACCCACATGGTCACTTATGGAGTATAAAAAACTAAATTCCTATTATATTGGAACCTACATTACAAATCTAAAACAAATGTTTAAAAAAATAAAAAAAAAAAAAAAATATATATATATAATATCATTTTTTACTGGATATCCACCATAGTTTTTCTTCACACTTTTCATACAGGAGGCCAATAATAGCCATTCAGTCAACACAATACAATTGGAAACATGAACTTCTCAGTAAATCTAGCACACGTTGCCCTCCAGCACCTCTTCCTCAGCTTTAAATGGTTCCTCCTTTATGTTGTGCTGCCACGTAGTGGCCTGATATGTGAAGTGCAGCTCATGTCGCGCCTCATCCCAAAGGGTTCAGGCTGACTCTTGATGGTGATCTTGCTTGCTTGCCTGTCAGTTCATGTGTGAGAAGAAACAGGAAGACAGGAAGTGTTTATTCCTCCAGGGCCCGAGTTTTTACTGGCTTAGTCACACAGCTCTTCCTGTTTTTCTCCCACCAGTAACCACCAACAAACAATACAAGGAAGGGGTCGGCTCTGTGTCTAGACGGTGACCCTTCAGTTGTGTCTAATCCGTTTCTGTGTGCAGCTCAACAACAGCCATGACAGTTGACCTGTCTGGCTGAGGTCAGTGAAACCAATGAAAGAAGGCTTGTGTGGATGAACCCAGCAGGGATGACTCTACAAAGAGAATTTCATTCTCTTGCCCCTTGAAGGATGTCGTGGACTTTTATTGCATCTCTACTGATCGCCACAAGGTTTTTTGTTAAGAATCCACAATTATGAGGCGTGGAATATTAATTAAAAAAAATAAAAATAAACAACCTAACAAATAAAAGACCCGTTTTGCCCTAAACGCTGCTTGTATTTCCCAAATTTCATCAATAGGGGGCAGGATGACACAACTCCCTCAACTTTCTGGGTTTACCTCAGGTCTCCGCTTACAATAGAGAAGAAAGCAAAGTTTCACGCTACAGTGGGCTCATTATTGATGGGAAAGAATACAGACGATGTGTTTCCAACATCGAAGGCTGATTCCACAGGGCAGCACAGCAACGATTTTTCTGCTGGTGTGAATGCTCAGAAGCGTGCAGGGATTATCCATATCCATATAATTGCAGCGCAAACTTTTCCTTTCTCGTGTCCTCGGTTATTTCCAACAACCCCCGCCCCCGTCGCACTCATTATCTTCACCGAAAGTTCAAGGGGGTGATGCTAACATCGCTGCGGCTTTATGATGTCTGGTCCCCAGAGCGATGAAGAGGCCGGGAGCTCCATCTTCCACCAGGCTGTAAATATCCCTGCTGTGGCCTTGAGATCTGCTGGGCTTCTTGATTAAATGTGTGTTGTTTGATAACTATCTGCAACAATTCAGCGTCTCTGAACCTGCACTTCAGAACTGGCAATGGCCTAGACTGTGTGTGTGTGTGTGTGCGTGCGTGTGTGTGCCAGTTGGTACAGACTTTCTGGTGCCGGCTCCCACAAACCCCCTGACTACCTGTCACTGGTCAGACCAACCTCAGGTTGTGAGGGGGCGTGGCCTATGGAGGCCCGCATCAGCTGATGTAATTTTGGCTCAGAAGGTCACAATACGAGCGCTGGTAACCTCTACTGGTTAAGAAGACGAAGACGAAGGTCAAAATAACGACTCAACGTCTTCAAACAAGTGAGCATTATTTCCGCGGCATCCCTCAACAGTAAATAAAAATTAAAATGTAAAACAAAAGACATCATTAATGGACACCTAAGATTCGGAATTGATGACATTATTTACTATGGCGGTCGTGCTGCATGAGGGCTTCTCATCCGAAGTGGTCACTTTTCTGTCAATGACGAGGTCGTTTGTTTTCAGTGGTTAAATCACCGCGACCGTACGTCAGGCTGACTGGCTGCCGCCACCGCGGGCCTTTCTGACTGGACCCCACAGTCGAAAGTGTATCGAGCGCCCACCGAACAAACCAAACCTAACTTCCTGACTCCGGCGCATGTCTGTACACGTCCCAGTATCATCACGGCTTCTGATAACAGTGTATGGCGTGTGTTTAGTTTCGTGTAAACTGTGATGCTGAGCGCACGGAGATTAGCAATAGGAAGCTTCCGTAAGAGTCAGACAAAGAAGCGACGGCGGGACGTGAACCTGGCCCGATGGTGCAAAACTGGAAGAAAGAAAAAGACAGGAGGAGAGCGATAATATGATGAGTGTGTGTGTGTGTGTCAGGCCTTGCCCCGAGGCATGGTTTCCTCGTCTGCTCTCGGTGAAGGGAGGCCAGCAACACTGTCATACACAGCTGAAAACACTCACCGGCAGCCAAGGCGCACATCTGGATTTGTCATAATGAAATGCAGTCGGCTGCAGTAGGCTGTGCAAACATACAGTCAAGCGACGGAGAGAGGGGGAAAGAGAGGGGGATGTTTTAAAATACTATAAAATCCATTGTCACTGAGACTGTACATGCACAACTGAATTAGCTGGAGCGGCCACAGCTGGTAGATATACTGCGATCAAGCTGTCAGCGCGTTCAAGTGCTGCGTTCTCCTGTTTTTATTACACTGAAAATACACCAGAGCCGCAAACACAATCGCTCCATCCGATCTGTCCAATCCCGTCCGTGTGCAGCAGACCCCCCCCCCCCCCTCGTTTCAACATCCTCGCACAATGCAGAAGAGCCGTGCTCGGGTTACGTGCTGAAGTTTGGACCTCTCGATTGCTCCCCGGGGCTGTCGGGGAAGAGGAGAGGGGGAGAGAAGAGAAGGAAAGGAGAGGAGATGATGGAAGGAAGGCCCACAATAAGAGTCTGTTTCCTCGCATGTTGGGGCCTGCAGCCGAACCTACTGCACCTGTTGGCCAACGCTTGCCGGAGAGTGATATGCAGGGCGGGGGAGTGGGGTGGGGATCTGGGGAGGGGGGGGGGGGGTGGGGTGATCTGGTGCGGCACCTGTATCAGGCCCAAATGCCAGATGGGCTCTTTGCACTTTGTCAAAATCAGCCCACGTCTTTTTCGCACTCAGTGACCCTGTAGCCTCCAGCTAACCCTGTCCATCGGCACGAATATACTGTATAAGTGGAATGCCCCCCCCGCCCCCCACGACTCTTACTAGGTAATTGGGTAAGTGTGTAATGCACTTGGTCATGGGTATCGGCCACAAGGCTGGGTTAAATATGACCCAAGCAGCACTGAGGGAGGGAGTGGGGGCTGACAGGAGTGGAGACATTTTTACAGAAAAACATGGACCTGGACCATGGACCCCCCCTGACAACCCCCCACCCCCCTCCAACACACACTCACACCCAGTTACACCCAGGGCATAAATATGATCTTTCTAAGTTTCCTTTGAGTGAAATCCGTCTTAAAGTTTTTCCTCAGGGACGATTCGGTGCCTCCCGACACTGGATCGAGCATCCAAACCGCACAAAAGTCACATGATGGTTGTCGTGACGACAGAGAGATCTTCCTGTATCAGTCCATCACACCAGAGAAGGGGAGATCTGCTGAGACAGCTCTGAGCTGCCCTCTCCCCCCTGATTGCCATATTAGTGGGGGTTTGAGGGCAGTAAGTGTGGCGTGGAGCTCATTATCCCTCATTGCCTTCACCAGGAACAGGAAACGAGCTAAGCAAAGCCCGAGGTGGTTTCAGGGCCGGAATTCTCCGAGGACTTCGCACTGGAGCGATTACGAAGGTTTTTATTTATTTATTTTTAATTTACCAACTATCAAAACACAATTACCAATTTCCCTAAACTGCAGGTCATGTTTGTCAAATTTGCAGCAGTTGGTTTTACACGTTTGGAACGGAGCCTCGGCCGGGAGGCTAACTGTTGATTAGCTCGCATCACGTGACTGCGGACCGATCGTGCCTGTCTGTCACATGACATTACGGCCCCGTCCTTCCCGGGAGTTACATTTTTTCCTTGTTATTGTTTAAGTACCTTCATCCAGTCTGTCACTTCTCATTTAATGCCCTACCTTGCAGCTCTCAGCCAACCCCCCAGCTACCCCGCACCCCACCCTACCCCTCCCCCGCACCCCCCCACTGTTTGACCAAGTCTGTAGTTGTTGTCAGACAAGGCGTTCTCTGTCTGAGGGCCACTCTTGTGTGAATAAACGCATCTGTGTGCAGGTCCATGTGTGTGCTGGCAACTGTTGATATCTGTGTGTGTGTGACTGTGCTCTGTGTGTGCGTGTGTGTGTGCGTGCGTGTGGGTTTTAGCACGCCATGGGGCTGAGCCGTGGGGCCAGTCTCTCTTTGTCTTCCCAGCCATCTCCCAGAGATGGATGTGTCTCCAGGGAATAAGCCTGCTGGAAAAAAAAGAGCACCTCCAGCTCCGCTCATATTAAATTCTGCTGAGCAAATAGAATCTAGCGGCATGGCTTTAGCCCCTCCCCCTCCCGCTCTCTCTCGCTCTTTAAAATGAGCTAATTTAATATGTGTGTCCACATGTGTGTTTGAGTGGACAGAAAAACAAGCGAGAGGCAGTCCCAGAAGGACTTTGGTGCACATAAACTTAAAAACAAGCATGCTTTTCTCTTCAGAGCTGCTCTGCACTCTCACTTTGGCACCAACTCGGGCGGCGCAGTCAAGACGCGCACGGCCGAGAGGTCTTCACACAAATGCCGCGGCTTGTTTTCTTGACACCTTTTGGATGTCGGATGTTTTCCGTTAAAGCCTTTGCAGCCGGCGGGGCCCCCCTCCCTCTGTCTGAGGCCATTTGCAGTTCTGGAGTCATAAAAAAGTTCTCCGGACCTCATTTGCACGACCTCGCGGCAGAATAAGAAGATCCAGGCCACGATGCAGCCCCCCCCTTATTGCCTCTCCCTGATTTCTCTTCTCCTTCCAATCCTCCCCCAGGCTTAAGCCTTGGCACCTGTGGGCCCCTCCCCCCACCTAAACTTTTTAATCCTTCCCCTTCTGGCTGCAGGCTTGAGGCACTGACACAATTACAGCTCTTTGTGTGAGACAGGTTTTTTCTCCTTCCTTCTCTTCCTCATCCTCCTCCTTCCTCCTCCTCCTCCTCCTCCTCCTCCTCCTCCTCTCCTCCTCCTCCTCCTCCTCCTCCTTCCTCCTCCTCCTCCTCCTCCTCCTCTGCTCCTCAGGAGTCCCAGTCTGAAAATGGGGTGAACCCATTCAATCACACGCGTCCGCATGCCAGAGCGACGGGCAGGAGAGGAGGTTGAAGTGCTCAGCTGAGCGTCTGAAGCTCAACTCCGCGTGACAAAACCTTTGCAGCCGTGACCTTTAACCTCTAGGTATTGCTCCCCTCTGCACCCTTTCTCTCACCCAAAAACAGACTTTATTGTGTGGTTTCTATCATTGTTTAATCCATCCGCACGACCTTCTGGCTGCTGCTTTGCGTCTCTGCTTGCATTCGTTTTTGTTTTTTCCCGTGTCCTAATTAAGGCCAGGCTCTAATGAACTTCATCTGGGGAGAAAATGGGAATTTAATGGTAATGGGAGCCTGAACTGGCCTTACACCTGCTCACCAGTAAATGGCACCATAAAACAGCTGAGCGTGTAAAACTTTCCAGCACCAGAGGCTGCCAGACCATCCTGCTCCCAAGCTTTTCCACCCGCCGAGCCGCGTTTCTCTGTCACGTCTTCCCTCCTGCCACCCCTCCCTGCCTGGCACCCCCGGCTCCGTGGCACTGCCCCAGACACATGGTTCTGATCGGCCCGTCCGCGCTCCCTCCTGGTTTTGTTGGCCTGTTTTGGAGGGAGCACATAGGAAGACATTTCTCAACAGGAAGGTATCGTTAATCTTCAGCAGTAATGCATCACGCGCAGCCGTTGGATCCCGCACACCTTCCCCTTGGCTGGAGCCACGTTCATGGTATTCATTAGCGCGTGATGGCTGGAGAGTGATCGTTCTCTTCCCCCTGTCAGCCTCATCAATATTGATCGGTTTTTAGTAAAGTATCTAAAAGCATATGGTTCCCAGAGAGGCTGCAACAACACACCGGAGAGCTTACAGACACGAAGAATCAAAACTGACCAATGGTTCCTCAGATTTTCTTGAATGTTTGCATTATTTATAGTCTTGGGCGCTCCGGTTTAACAGCCTGGGATCTAAGGGAAATGGCCCAAAGTCAAATTGAAGAGTTCTGCCTCGTCATGTCTTTGATTTCCTGTAGATTCTGCGTTGCATCAGGCCGTAGAGATGGAGCTGATGAGGGAAGGCGTGGAGCTAGACGGCGTCGTGGGATCAGACCTCCAGAAAATGTTTGTTCTTCAAGAGTCGACCATCACCAAGAGTCCCTGATAATCCCCACGGAGTGACCACGGAGTGATCAATGTGAGACATGGAGCTGAGGAAGGCTAGCGGGGCTCCTCCATCATAAGAAACTGGGAACAGATAGATGCTTATGAGCCATTTGCTTCATGCTAACATGCTAATTAGGTGCCAGAGGAGCAGTGGAGAAGATAAAAAGACCGTGTACGTTTTCTGAACCGGCTCATAAAAAACATCCATCTAGTTTTGGATGACGGGTGCATAATGTAGAGGAGCAACAATTACTCTGTGTGTTTGGGTCTCTGGCTCAGGAAAGTTTTCACAGAAAGATCAAGACACCAGGTCCTGCTTTCAGCTGGCTAGAATCCAGTCACACACACACACACACACACACACACACACACACACACACACACACACACACACACACTTCCTGAGATCTATCACCTGCATGTTGGGCAGTGGCCAGAGAAGCTGGGACAGCGGATTAAAGCTTTTCAAACAACCTCCATGACCAAAATCCTCCAAATGGGACAGAGATTACAGACGGATAAAATAAGGCCCTCAGCTGTTTATACATACGAAAGATCTGCTAAACACATGTGAATCATGAGTGAAATACAAGCATATGTGTGTGTGCGCAGACAGATGTGACTCACTGACTTCTTTAGTTGCAGAATGGGGCTTTTTAACTTAATGGCAGCAGAAAAATGAGGATATAATTCACGGCGATTATCGTATTAGCTGCTATGTGCTTTACATTGTGTCATCTTCAAAGGTGATAAGTCATGTGCTACAGCTAGTCCATTATTGTGCTGTTATAACCTTTTACATAAACAGCCAGTCAGTGTGTGACATCTTGTTCACGGGTGGAAATTGTGCTGGGACTGTTACAGGGCACAATTTCACCAAGCAAATGTCATCAGTCACGGCACAGAATGGCTAATGGAGCTGAGGAGCTCAGAGGAGGAGGCATCTGCTGGCACACTTATTCTCTATTTATATTTTCAATGGCACCAGAAAAGTATCCCCGTGTTGTGGAAAATGGAAGAAATGCTAAATTTATGCTAACAAACGCCCTTTGGTATAATGGTGTAATCGAGCACAGCCAGCGTGATGATATTTACCTGGGAGACATTTTTATTGCATGTGTGGTCGCAATGGGAAATACACAAATAATGCTGAGTCAATAGTGTGGATGACAAAAAAAAAGCTGTTATTTGGACCTGGATCAACAAACCTGCTTTATCTCGATCAGTATCAGACAGTTAGATTAAATGTACATATGTCATGCTTTACTCAGTCAAGTTCTCTCATGCTGAGTGAGACTTTTAACTGAAGCCACATAAATGGAAACAATTCTTCTTTAGTGGGTCTGGCCAGGTTAGTAATTCATTAGCTTCATTAATTACACTATTAGCAATGCTGTGTAAGCATATTTTCCGTGCAGTTTGTAGTCTTTTTAGTATCACAGACTAATATGCTGATGTTGAGTCTCAAAACTTCACACATATTTGATATCAAAAGGATTTAAGAATAATCTGATAGATCTTCTGATTTTGTTTAGCCTGCTGTTCAGGTCAGACCAAGGGTGCTAGCTGTGAACAGTAGTCCCTCATTAGCACTATTTTCATGTGACCAAGCTGCATTGCAGACACATAAACACACTTTCAAACGGTTGGATACAAACTTCCACATGCGCACACAGCCGCCGCACATGACCAGATGAAGAGGAACCATTGTTCGGTATCACAGGACCTCAGACACACACACAATTCTCCTTTTGCACTGCTATCCGTGTGACCACCAGTCGTCCTCGTTTTATTATTCTGCGGGTTACATGCGTCTGCTGCCGGTAACCGCACAATTCCTCTGTGTTTGGGTCTTCAAGTACGACTTTTGTGTGCGCATCGAGCGCTGTGCGTCGCTAATGCGGAGGTCTGACGCGGCCGAGCCCGGTGTGACGAGGGCTCATAGAGCTGTCAGACTGCAGTGGGTAGCGACAGCGGCGGGCCATTAGTCCACTGAGCTAAAGCGAGCGAGGTCAAAGGCCTGACCTCTGAGGATGAGGGCTGATGGAGGCCTGGGGATCAGGGTTGAAGAGGTCACAGGGGTGGAAATATTTGACCAGCTCTAACCTCTCCTCTCCTTTTTGTGGAGGCTGGTTCAAAAGACAAACATGTTTAACTGTGATTTATGAGCCGCACATGATACGACTTCTGTTCTTAGACAACCTTTTGTCTGGTTTGACTTTTATGACCGTCACCACTTTTTCTTTTAGTGCTTGCAAATGAAATGGCAGCAGGAAAAAAAAACACTTTGGATTAGGACGAAGTTTGTCTAGTGCGAACACGCTCGAATAACCCCACTTTCACCACTGGAGACCAGTCTTGACAACAGAACGTAGCGTTAGCTCTGGTAAAGGTCAAGAATTCTTAATACTTGTGACCTTTGCTACTATTCCTGGACAGAGATTGAAAAACAACAAGATTCCCAACACCAGCTGGAGCTGAAGGCTGTAAAAAACAACCATGTCTGCACGTGAACCCGCCATTTCCCCAGATTGCCTCTTGTACAGACACATTAGCAGCAGATGTGCACTAAAAAACAAGACCTGAGGATCGACTGAGGATTCACCACCAATTTGTTTCCCCTAAAAATCTGATTAGAGTCACTCATCTAATGATGGCTAATGATGCCTTTAATGTACTCAAAAAAAGCAAAACTTTGTTAGTCAACCTGGACCATTAATAAGATTTTGTTTCCATTGTGACCTATGGGACTTTTATAAAATTAGGTCTTAGTGGGCAAATTACATATTTGAAAGAACAAAAACCACTCAAGTTAAAATTAGCTGTTGTTTATAATCATCTCAGACACTTGATCAGCTGAAGGAAAATGAAAACAGGGCAATCTCCCACAAAAGCTGAAAAAGCTATCAGAGACATTTTTGTGTGCAGATAATTGTTGGACTCATATGACATGACTTGTGGTGGACCGCACCTAACATTGTGGTGGGCTGCATGTGGCCCGTGGGCCACCAATTGGACACACTAGCTTGAGCCTATATGCAGCTTAAAACATTTCTTCTGTGCATTTACTCAAAACATTCTACAATAAAGAACCTTACCGTGCTCCAGCGCTCACACTCGTATGGGCCTTAAGATGAACGTGGTGATTATTGGAAAAGCAGAATTTTAGACTGGTTGCTCATCACACGTCTCTTTGCGTGATTGTTAAAATGTGAATTTGGTCTCAAAGTTTACACTCCTCTCTCTGACAACACTGCAGCTGCCGCCGTTTCTGTGCTTCAGAGTGAACCCCCACACACACACACACACAGACACATACACACATGCAGCTGTGCGACTCATGTCGAAAACCACATACACTCATGGGAAATGCACCTGTGACGGAGTGAGATTATTACCCTGCCGTCAACACCTGACCTTAGAACCACATCCCCTCATCAGGCGCACACGCCCCGACCCAGAGCACGACACAATATCTGCCCCGTCTCGGGAATTTAATGAAGAGTGACAGACAAGATGAAGCCAACAAATCATATTTGACAAATCCCATCGCTGATCAATGGATTTCTTTAGGAAAAAGGCAAAAAAGCGCCGATTTAAACCTATTGAAGTTGACAACGTGCCGGGACGTCATCTCTGTTCCTGTTTTGGTTTGAGTCGCTCAGCCTTGTGTCACGGTATCACTTTGTCCCGTATGAAAACAAGCAAATGCCACACTGTCACTTCCCCTCTCGCACCTTGAACCCCCCCCTGCATCCTGTGTCAGCATGATAAGCAATCCCTTGATACTTTGCAGCCCTTCTCAGAACAAAAGAACCACAGGAAGAGGTCAGACGTTGCCTGCCAACAAATTCTAGAGCGCCATATGTTTCAGGTTGAGACTAAAGCAAAACAACCCCCCCAGCTGCATCACCTTTTCTGTACCATTACACCCCAAGACACTTGTAATAGTGATCTAGTTGCACACTGTCAAGTGATATCCAGTTAGCATCCTTATTAGAGCTGCTAATTGCTTTCCCACCTTTGCCTGCTGGTCACATGCATGGTCAGGGGTCACCAGGGTCAACTACAGCCAGGCTCACCAGGTGGGGATCCAGCGGTACGACGCCGACCTGGCCCTCAGCCCAGAGTAGGCGCTGTCGTCCATTTTTATTAAACCTCACTGGTTTGGTGATGTCATCCAGGAAAAGAAGGAACCGGTTCTGTCGCCACTCACCGACACTGAAGGAGAAGTGGGCAGAGGTGGAGCAATGACAAACACCCCCAGCTGGCTCTGCACCCTGCATGTAAAGGATTCGGCTCTCAGCGAGCTGAGCCGAGCGCCGGCGAATAAAGGCATGGAGCAACGGGAGGGCAACTCAAAACAGCTGTTTGTGTCCGCGTGAACACACAAGTGAAAGCTCACGGATCCTGGGCCAGTTTCTGTTTTGGTTGGGTATGAAAAGCGAAAGTGTCTGCTGGCCAAAATAAAGCAGTGCCAAACGTTCTCCAGGAGACGGAAGGCAGATGTTGGCTCTTGAATTCGGACGCTGACAGATCTGCTGGTTCATAGTGAGGTTACGAGTAAATAGATGCACTTGGGGAGAAAAAAAAGAGCAGGGAAATGAGGTGTTGCCATTTCAATACATTAAAGCCCAAAAGGCAGAATTGGAACATGTAAATGGGGGTTCATCACACTTTGGAGCCTAATTGTGTGAACTTGTGCATCTTCTCCCGGTGTTTTTGGCTTTAGGAGCCAAGGACATTGGACCAATGGCCTCTTCAGGGAACCTTTAGGACCACTGACAACTGGTGTCTGTTCCTGTAACATTTTTAAATTGTGACTTTTTACGGAAGGGTAATCTGATCAGATCACATCACATCAAAACTCTTCAACCAAGACAAGGCACAAATAAAAGCCCTGATAAATGTTTTTTTTTGTGTGGACAGTGAGCTGAGGCCCTGAGCAGAACCACTGACATGGAAGGGAACACAGAGTCAGTTGGCAACTGGGCACGATCCTTAGGGTTGTGATCAGTTGGGAAAGAACAGCCAGACATGCAAGCGTCGAGGTATTTTCTGTTCTAGGTGAGTTTAGGAACGTTTCGCTCATCTCGGCTGCAGCCCTGGCCAATCGCAGGCAGAGGAAGGTGGGTGATTGGGCCTCATCCATCCTAGGAGAGAAAACAGGAGCGTGGAGTGGGGCCCTCTAAGGGAGGACTCCTACTGTCACTGCAGCGGATCTACCATTGAACATTTGTCAACTAATTAATGGGCTACCTCACTGTAATCTGATTACAAAAGGAGTACAGGAAGCTAACAACTCTCCACCACTCCCATAGTTTTAAGATCTGAAAGATCATCACAGATAAAACCTATAAAGGTTGCTGTTGACCTCTGTCAGGGTTAGGGTGGAACATTCAATAAACTCAGCAGGCTTTTCTTTATGAGACTCAAGGCCATATTTTCCCTCTCAATACAAGAATAATGCGGTCGTAAATACTCCAGACCACTGTAAAATGTTTTTTTCCTCTCATTTTTGACCACATCTCAATCCACAAGGCCTCATTAATTATGACACGAAACACAGGGTCAACAGAGCTCTTGGTCTTGGATGGACCGGGATCCTGGACACACACAGCCATACACGCTAGGCGCTACATGCTAACTCTGCTCAACTGTGTGACAGTGGGTCGCTGGTCTAAATGGAGTTTGACAGAGATGTTCGAGCTGAAATGACGCTGCTGCGTCTGGAAACTGGAAGTTCTTTGGGGTGGTGAGAGTGAACCACAACAGTTTCAGACAGTAAAATAAGGAAAACAACGGCCCAAACTACAACCAAAACTCCGCGCAGAAGCGACAAAGAAATGCAGATTCATGACCCATATGGTCACAATAATAACGCTGTTGGGTCTTTTGACAGCAGCCGCAACGTTTCCTAACACATCATCAATATTCGAACTGGCTCGCGTTCTCTCCCGTTTATTGTTGCTCTTCGCTGTTTGTTCTGAAACTGTGGCACACAATCACTCCTGACTTGTGAAAACGTCTGGATGAATCACAGACAAAAGAGCGGAGATGAAGGACTGCGCTGGAGATCCGTCTTTAGAACATCAAACGGACAGTGTTTCTCCCAGCAGCCAGTGGGGCTCCGCAGGGACGGAGCTGTAATTTCCTGGCAGAGAGGGGCTGGACATGTGGGCACTGCTCGGCCGACATCAAAGCCAGGCCGACCTCAAGAAAGCTGACTGCACACACAGTCTCTTTCTGCCTCCGGGAGAAACATCCCTCCGGGAAAAAAAAGGAAAAAACAGAGTCCGGGATTCAGCTTGATCGTGGAACGCTATGAATGCACAGCGAAAGAAGCAGAAAACATCGAAAGTTAAAGTCAAATAAGTTGCGGTGGGAAAGCACCTTTGGTATCCCTCCTTCAGGTTCTCCTTTGATGTATTCGAGTCAACTTTCAGTGGGTTTGATCTCAGTGCAGTGCAGTTTCATTTGCATGGGAAATTGATATAAAATCAGCTGCCATTCATTTTTGACAATGGGGTGGAGTTAGTTCCTCTGAGTGAGTTTAGTTCGTCAACACCCTGGAAATAAAGCATCCGAGGAAGCGTTTTCAAGGTTCAACAACGTGATTGTCGGATTCAATCTTTAGCTGGCAAACACAGAGCGGATCGCACCAGTTTTTTCCAGACCTCGTCAAAGCCCCATTGCTTCCCTCTTCCCTCTTCCCCTTTTCTCAAGCTTGTCTGGAGGTGGCACTTTCCAAAAAAAAAAACATTTTAGGAAATTATCGCTTGTTTGATGTGAATCTCGGTGCATCTGCAGATTGGATCCACAGTTTTCAGATCCAAGAAATGCCAGATTGGCGCCTCCTCGCAGCAGCTAGCTGACTGAAACACACAAATAATCATACGTTTGCATATTACCGCCCCAGTTGTGCGATCCAGTTGTCGACTCATTTACAACTTGACCTTTTACGTGCTCTGATCTTTCGAAAATAGCATGTTGCTGATGTAAAATGGCCCTCTGGGTTAGCCAAAGTGCTATTTGGTTACGTTTACGGCTGTTCCACGCAGTAAAAACAACCCCGAGCCTGAAAGTTGTGACTGTGACCTGCCATTAAATGTTACTCTCCACCGCATTTGTGACTTCTGAGGTTTGTAATCTGCACAATGTTGCTTCTATTACGATTGCGTGACACAGCTTCTCACCGAGGGCTCATGTGAGCTTGGGTCCTGGAACGCGCAGTTTGTAGTAAAAGCAGCCTTCTGAAGCAACCAACAATTTATTGGTGAACTTGTGCAGCCGCACATTGTCTGTACATGGAAAAGCACTTGTAGGCTGTGACACCACCTCTGTCCCTCCGTGGATCAGCTTTCATGCAGCCTCACTGCACCACAGTGGCCACAACAGCAGAGGCTGCACTTAGAAATGACACAATGGAAACTTTCACATCTGCACGTAATTAGGCACTGTGGCTTTCATAACATGCCAATAATCAGTACACGATGAGAAAACTTGGAGCAGATAAGAGGCCTTAAATGAAACCAGACTCATGGCCATTGTTGCGTGATTGACAGGCAGCTCTCGGCCGTGTTAACAGGTGGATGTTTGCTGAGGCGTGAGCTCTCGTCTCCGCTGCTCAGCCGTGGACGATTGTTGCCGAGGTAAGAAGGATCCCGTTACTGTGGTTGATTGTAAAAACCAGTAACTGCTGCAGGATTCAGGTTTGCAAACCTCCTGATTAGCAAGCTAACCGCATTTACACAGGCACGATGGTAAATGCTTATTTTCGTTAAATAAAACAAACGAATAAACAAACGTCGATATGTCGACGCACATCCAGAACTGGCCCTCAGCTCACTGACAACAACATTTGACTGTTCAGCGTGATAAGTGTGACAGCTTAATCACAGGCTGGAAACGGCGAGCCGCAAAATCTGCCGCAGAGAAGAACAGGCTGTATTTTCGCTGCTGAAAGAGCTAATGTCTGAACCAAATTGTTGAGGTTTGACAAACCATAAAAGGGGTTTTGTCCAACATTTGCGCTCCGAAACTGATCTGAATTACTGTTACACTGATCAGCTTATGCGCTTGATGTCAGCGAAGGGCTAAAGGGCGTGCCGGCGATTGCTAGCGTCATGATTGAACGCGACGATCATCCGGCATTTGTTTGTGATTTCGAAGAGGCCCGTGCGCTCCTGCACCAAATTAAAACCGCACAAACTGTAGTTCTTGTGCACTCCAAAATATTTATGAGCCACTGGCAAATGTGGGGGGAAGCACGAGGCTCAGATGTTGCTCCGTGCGTACTGAGTGTGCAGGTTGTGGGACGCCCCGGGCCTCTCCGTCCAGAAATATGCATCATGTGAGTAAAACGCGTTTACTGTTAGCAGCTGGATTACAGAATAATTACAGGATACAACTGTGTTTTGGGTCTGTGTGCACGTGCGTGTGCGTGTGCGAGTGGCTAAGGCTGCGGGACCTGCTGAACTTGAGGCTGTACTTGTGTTTATGTGTAATCCAATGAGTTAACTACCGCATCTCCATGCACACACACGGCCTCCGGCACCACGAGGCGGGGAAGGCTATGATTTACAGGCTCTGACTCCCCTCAGGTAACAGTTAAGCTCATACATCAGAATCGGACTGCAGCGGACGGCCAATTTGCTCCGAGCAGAGGCTCCTGGAGAAGGCTGGAGCTGCGTGAGCAGCTGGGCTTGTCAACAGATTAATGCATCAACCTGAGTGACAGGTCAGGACCCACCTCCTGTCAGCCCGTTCCGGGGATCGCTGCTCTCGGTTTGGGAGCGCTCTTGTAGCTCTCTTTTGTGCCTTTCGCTTAATCTTAAGCAAGCATCCCCCCTCCCCCCGGGGACCGGCCTTCCCGGCCTCGGACGCCCCTGCCAAACCAGGTGCAGGCGAGTTGTTGATGCCGTGGATTTGTGGTTTACCCTCATGATCTGGGAGTAGAATATTCCACTGGCACACTTAGCATGTCTCCACAGCGCCGCTGGCCCATCATGCGTGTCAGTGGCCCAGCTAATGCGGCCCAGATGAGCCAAAGAGAGCGAGCGAGCGAGAGAGGGAGGAGAGCGGGACGGCGTGACAGTACAGGAACCCTGAGGAGTGGTGAAGGAAATTGCAACAGCGCAGGTGTGTGTGCATGTGTGAGAAGAGAGGAGATATAAACTCTGCACCACCACCCCCTACCCCCCCCCCCCTTACAACCACTCTCACCCCCACCCCCCGCCCCAGGCTGTGGTGAGACACGGCCTGCAGAATCACAGTTCAGGGCGGAGGAGCTTGTTTAGAGAAACTGCGCTTATAGTGGTCAGAGCAGCTCAGCCTTACTGACGGAAGTCTTTGATGTGTCCATCTTCACAAAATGCTGGCTGGGGCGGTGCGTGCGTGTGAGGGGGGGGGGGGGGCAGGACTTAGGTCAGCTGTACTCCCTTTGAAGACTTATTTGCATCCCAGCCAAGGGCAACATAAAAGAGCAGGAGTCGCATCACGGAAGGCGATTTTTTTGGCACGTACTTGAAGTAGTCGTGGTCAGTTTTGGGTTGTGGGCATGTCGCAACAGTCCCTGCATTATTTTACAGACATGCAGCTCACAAACGACTCGAGATGACAAATGACTCGGGTGAACATCTGTTCTTGTGTGTTTGGCCTGTGTGCTGATGTGAGTGTTTGACAAACTGGTCTGTTTACACTGGCTGGAGCGTTTTTGTCGGTTTTCATCAGAAAACAGGTAGTTGACTTGAAGCACACGGTTGTGCATATGAAAATGCAAACCACTTCCTTTCTGCACTTTTGTACAGTTTCAGTGCAGATGAGGGAAACAAGGTGAATATTTTCATGCTTCACCTGAGTCTGAGTTTGATACTGATCTTTCTACGTGTGTTGGTGTTCTTTTGTGGTTTTCTCCAGGTTCTAGACTGCCTCTAGGTGTGAGTGTGTGACTGAATGGAGTGCGATGGGGCAGTGATCTGTCTGGGGGGTGTCGCTGCCCTTCATCTGGTGACTCCTGGGATGGAGCCCAGCAATCCAAACCTTGAGTGGGAAAAAGCTGCAGTCATATAACTGTATAGATACAAAATTCTCAGAATAATTAAGGGAACACATTGTTGCTAATGAACTGTTCCCCATGTGCTGACAATTTGGATTAAATCTGACGCCCCCCCCCCCCACCGCCACCCCCATCCTCAGGAAAAATCACAGATGTGTCCTGGAACCTTGTTTGCAGGCCTTTCTGTTTTCCCAGACGTTGGTGTGGATCATTAAATTATCAGTTTACATGTGTTTAGTCTCCGTTTAGCATCTAAATGTTGTACGTCTGTGACATTTGTTGAGGTTATCATTTATAAGTGCACTGCTGCAGACACCAAATCCACAGCAGTCTGGTTTGAAACCAAACAGGGATAAACAGCAGCATTATGAAACATTATCTTCATGCATTTGCACGCTGCTGACTATCACACACGCACGCACGCACACGCAATAATGTTTCCATGCTTTGGCTGCAGCCTGGACTCTTTGTTCCAAGAGCTCTGACGGCGAGTGCAGGTCTCAGGAGGTGCGCGCTGTAGTTGAAAGCTCCTCAACAAGCTCTCTGAAGTGGCTGCCCGTTGTGATGCTCACCGGGCTGCAGCTGCAGGAGAAGGCAAACGGCGTAAATTAAACCCCGATTTCATTTCAAAAGCGGTGTGAATCTGCCACACGCCCTCCTCGGGATTGGATTTCTGCCCCAGACTTTGATAAGAAAGTGGAGGCTTCTGGTCCGGTTTTTAAATCGACGCTTATATAACTGTGGATGAAACTGTTGCAGCCTGTTGGGCTTGTAAGAGTGTGTCGGCTTCACGTCGGAACATGAATCTACTGGCACTCTGGAGCAGACTCAGATATGATTGCAGCTGTGTTTGTATCTTGTGTGTGTGTGTGTGTGTGTGTGTGCTCTGCTTAGTCACATTGTGGTTTCCACCTCTGCCATTTAATAGCAGCCCTGGTAATGGCTCTGTATATTAGATGCTTATTATGTTAATGGCGTTCAGACGGCGATGGGCTGTTTTAATCCAGGCTTGTTAGGCCAATAAAATAACAGCTGCAGGAAAAGGAAGCAGCATACGGGAAATTCTGTGTCCACACCAGACCCAGCAGCAATAAAGAAACACTGTAAATTGACAAACAACAAAAACAGCAGCCTCCCTCCGGATCTGTGGATCTGTGTCGCTGGTTCCTGGTGAACTACATTTCATCACTCTGTGCCAAAAGCAGCGACCCTTGACCTCGTAGCTGCCCTCAGAGCCGCCCTGACTTCACCCTTCAGCCCTGGAAATCTTTGGCAGCGCTGCAGACGGTAAATGAGGACAGAAGCAGGGGGGAGGGGGGCGGCATTTCCAAAGCAAAGGATGGTTATCTTCACCCAGATCTATTAATCTGTCTCCAGTTTGGTCTGATGGAACAGAGTCTGGCCTCCGCACACTTATAAAAATGTGGGAAGGAAAGACAGGAAGTGTGGTTTTTATAAGCGGCTCATTAGGATCCAAAGCGATCGGCCAGCTTCCACCGAGATTAAACTCCTGTGATTATTCAGACGGCCGGAGGCACTGGAGAGGAGCCAGGAGGAAGAGAGGGAGACCAGACAGGAGAGTTATGTATTTTATATGGGGCAGCGGCGGCCTGGAGGCTAGAAAAACAAGGCTTGGACCATAAGGTCAAGTGTCACTAAGGACCTCAATGAAGAGCTATAAGTAGGCAGAACAACCAGGGCTGCGCTCCACTCTGATTTAAGTGCACGTCTGGGGTGGGGGGGTTTGGGGTCCTCTGGGCAGTGTTGATTCATGTCACAGTTTTTCAGATTCTTATTCAAACGAGACTTTGCAAGAATGTCCTTTCTCCTCAAAATATAGAACATGTTTAACCCTGTGTTTAACCTGTGAAATGTGGGTGAGATGAACTGTAATAACACCCATGCCGCTCTTGCATCTCATTCGTGTTCTCTTCATTATCATTTGCTCTGTGCACCTTTGCAGTGCACTCTGACTCATTCTGCAAACGTCACGCAGAAACCGGTAGTTGTTTAATCGCTTCTTGGATCATTACAGAAAGACTGATGGGAAACTAGTAGAAACTACACCTATTTACTCTTACCAAGTTTCGTGGTTTGGCCTCTTGTTGAACAGCTAATCTGGAGTCAGGTTTCACCTTCGAATATTCCAAACTGACAGGGACACTGAATTGAAACACACATTTTTAGACAACAGACGAAGCCACGGGTTTAACAACCACGAGCGGAGCTGCAGCGTCAGTGAATCACTCTGAAGAATTAAAGCGAGACCTGAGAGCTGAGAGCTGAGAGCTGAGAGCTGAGAGCTGAGAGCTGAATCAAATAAAAACAACATTCTGACTGGCCTGAAGGAGGCCTAATTATCAGATCGTTGGGCTGCAGCCTCCTGCTGGCCTGATGGCACCGCAGCTGCTCATTGCCACACTGCGGCTCCTTATCACCCTGCTCTGCATCACGATGCAAACACTGGTTTATCTTAACGGTTCTGGCTCCAGTCGCTCAGTCTGTGATCTCAGTCAAGGATCTACATGTAGAGCAAAGTGTCTAGTTAGCTAAAACAACTTCAATCATCTAATCCTGTTTTTACAACAATGGCTGAATGAAGGCTAAAACGCGGGGAAAGTCGGTACAGACGACCATTAACTACAGACAAACATACACACTCTATTTTAATATCTGGGCATTGACACCTGTGGTTGCTGTGGGTATCTACAAATATTAACATGAGAAAAGGAACTCGTGTACGTTCCACCTGCATCACCTTAAGTCTCCACCTCCCTTTCCAGTATAACCACACTAAACCCATTTTAATCCAAACCCATGACGACACGTCCTGCAGCGTTGAGAGCTGTGTCACGGCAGCATTACACTTAAACGCTCACTCCTTAAATCGTCTCGCCTGACTGGTCGAATAGGCGACGACGTAAACTCGACGCCGGTTAACGTGACCGACGCCGTTCCTGCGTTTGACAAGCAGAATTTGTTCTGCTAACCCCTGCCGAATTAAATCTCCATTTGGATGCCAGGAGGAAAATTAGAGGGACAGTTGTCTCTGAAACAGCTGATTCATTCGAAGGGAGATTTGGGCCGAGGCAAACAAATAACAGATTAAGCTCTTTCACCCTTTTGATCCAGAACCGTTATCTAAAATACAGCCAGGATTTTGGAAAATGCTCAAAGCGTCTCTGCGGTGTTTTATTAACAGCACAATGTAAAGGGGCCCAGTTCAGATAAGACCTTCTTTATGGATGGTGTTTCCCCAGGCCTGGAGACTCCGAGGCCAGCCAGGAGATATTAGATGACTGGGCCCCGGAGCCTGGAATCTTCAGCCCAGCTGTTCACACAAAACCCTCCACACACACACACACACACACATACATCCCGCTCGACCAGAGAGGGCACACAGGGGCAATAAAAGCTGGGTCAGGTGCGGGAGACATGCCGAGACGCGCCGTTCCGTTTATATAAAACCATCCCATCTCGTTCGGAGTCTGTGCCGACTGCCTGCTGTACCTCTTCTGGCACGTTAATACCTGACATGAATCACCACAACAGTGCGTGCACGCGCTTTAGCCTTTCCCAACTGCGAGCTGGCAACAGTGTGCAAAAACAGAAAAAAGAAGCCCCGCGCAGCACCAGAACACTCTTGCCTGTTCGCGCCGCGTTCGCGACCGAGACGCAAAATATCCAAACGGTGTCTGTTTTACATCACAAATTTAAACAAAAGCCTCCCTGCTGACAGTAGAAAGTACTTTTCAGAGGCCTGGAAAGAAAAATAAGACTGAATAAAACGTGTTTACCAATCATTGCATCTGCCCCCCCAAAAAAAGAGTGTGTGTGTAAGATGAGAGAGAAGGCAGACGTGGAAGATAAGAGGAAGAGTTATGAGCAGCTTTCATAATGCTGTCTTTCCCTCCTTCACAGAGGGCTCATTCACCCGTGGCAAAGAGGGGGGGGGGCACGGCAGGATAACCAGACCGACATCCGCGCACGTTGTTTACAGGCTCGCTGCGTTGACGCAACGAATACGAGAGGGCGGGACGATGCCGGGGAAAACGTGCTAGCTGCAGGATCTAATCTAAATACGAAAAACAAAAACATGTGTGGTGAGGGGAGCGGGGGACCCGCGAGGTGGATGATTCAGCGTGAGGCCCCTTTAAGGCCGGATGGGAGTGTGGGGGGGGGATGTGGGGCTTTTGTTTAGAAAGTACGCTCTCCAATCCGCTGCAAGACGCTGACATCAGCAGAAACACGCAGCGCGGGTCAGGTGGGGTCGAGGCTGCCACTCACCCCGGTGTGAAATCAAAACAGCCTGGGCAGGGCCTGCAGGGGAGAGCACAGAACAGCCCGCTTTCACGCCTCCTCCTCTGGGCCGCGTGGTTCCGGCACCGGTTGAAACTTTGCTGTTGTCGCTGGTGATGTCCTAACTGGGATGGTTTGCCAGAGGGAATATTGACCGGGACTGGCAAACTGACCCACTTGGAGGCTGGTTACTGGTAAACATATGGTGGGTTTTGGTTGAACCTAAGACCGGTTCGCCACTGTTCACACAAGCTGCTCCGTGGTGCGACCCGACACGAGCAGAACCAAGTTTGGAACGTTGGCCTCTGAGGGAGCAGCGGCGGCGGCAGCCAGCAGGCTGCAGCCGTACATCTACTGTACCTGACAGCGTCTCTGTGGGAAAGTCCGGGACCGTGAGCAGACCGTGAGAATACAGTGAGATCAGACACAAAGATGTGCAGAGCAAAGCGTCACAACAGGGTCACTATGGAGACGAAGGCGACTTCCAGGCAGCAGATCACAAATATTGACTCAGAAATTTAGAAATGCAAATAGCTGTAAAGCTATTAGATGACGTTTTGTTGCCAACGGGCCTGTCAGCTGAACCGAGCTGCTGTTGTCTCTGCGAAACTGAGCTCACGTGTGGCCGTATTCTCTGCACCCTCCCTTTTACACACACACACACACACACACACACGCACACACACACACACACACACACACACCACCCCCCACTTTCACATCCACCTAAACAGGCAGTAAATATTATTGCTTTCATTAGTGTCATAATTTCTCAGAAAGGTCACAAGATTCCCTTTCATGGGGAGAGAGTTCAACGTCTTCAGATCTCTCCTCTCCTCTCCTCTCCTCTCCTCTCCTCTCCTCTCCTCTCCTCTCCTCTCCTCTCCTCCCCTCCTCTCCTCTCCTCTCCTCCTCTCTCCTCTCCTCCCCTCCCCCTCCTCTCCTCTCCCTCCTCTCCTCTCCTCTCTCCTCTCCTCTCCTCTCCTTCTCTCTCCTCCCCCTCCTCTCTCCTCTCCTCTCTCCTCTCCTCCCCCTCCTCTCCTCTCCCCTCCCCTCCTCTCCTCTGCCCTCCTCTCCCTTCCTCTCCTCTCCTCTCCTCTCCTCTCCTCTCCTCTCCTCTCCTCTCCTCTGCCCTCCTCTCCTCTCCTCTCCTTCTCCTCTCCTCTCCTCTCCTCTCCTCCCCCTCCCCTCCTCTCCTCTGCCCTCCTCTCCTTCTCTCCTCTCCTCTCTCTCTCCTCTCCTCCTCTCCTCTCTCCTCTCCTCTCTCCTCTCCTCTCCTCTCCTCTCTCTCTCTCCTCTGAAAAAGTGAAAGTGACCTTTAGATCCAATGACCAAAAGCTGCTGCTGACAGTCCAAATAACTCCAATTTTCAGAGGTTTGCCCAGCAGCTGAAACACCGATGGTGCCCGTTATGTGAGCTTTGTCAAGAAGAAAATATCAAAAGAGAGAAAAGAGAGAGTCAGGGAAAGGACAAGATAGACAGACATGTAAACATGTAAGAGCTCTCTCTCTCTCTCTCTCACACACACACACACACACACACACACACACACACACACACACACACACACACACACACACACACACACACAAACAGACAAACATATATACGCCCACAATGTGATTCATGCAGACAGAGTTAGTCTCCAGCAGGGATCTGTCCTCACCAGAAGGCCTCAGGGAAAACCAGACAGAATATTTAAGACAGGCCCCTCTAATCCCCTTAGTTAGACAGAAATCACACACACACATGCACGCGAGCACGCATGCACGCACACACACAGGCACACTCACGCACACTACATTTACAGGAAGAGATTCTTCAAGGAAACAGGATATCACTACATTTGGTGGTTGTGTGTGTGTGTGTATCTCTTTTTATTTTTACTCCAAACTCTCCAAAACAATCGGACGTCTGAGACAGACGCACGTGAGAGCGAGTCTAAACACTGTGTGAGCGCTACCCGGCGATCACACGGGCCGCAGCTCCCTGCCGGGTGAGGACGGTCCAGAGTCGTACCTCCACTTGCTTCTTCCTGTGTGTGTTTCTGTTCAGCCCTGTGATGGAACAAAAGGTCAGGAGGACGAGTCTGTGGTGACCCGAGCGTCTCTCGCCCTCCCACCCCCATCGTACGAAACTCTCGAGGGGAAGCACCACCGAAAAACGGTCACATCCACCTACACAACACAACAAGAGATAAACACTTTGACTCCCCCTCAGAGCTCTCGTTTTGCTCTCCCTCCCTCTGTTGATGAGAGGGTTGTTATTATTGGCTGGCGGCCTGCTCCTAAACTCCCAGTAGAAGGCAGTTGATTGTTTTTGCTGCCTGGGGTCCAGACCCTACCTCGGCAGATCCTGTTACTGGAACTATGGAACCTTTCCACAAAGAGTTTGACACGAAGAGAGGAAGAACGATTAACCTGCATCACAAACACTGTTTACATTATTATAAACAGAGCATATCGCAGGACCTACAAGCTGTCCGCTAAATTACGGTTGCAGCTGTTCAGCCAAAACCAAATGAAACATCGTTCGTAACTTGTAATTTCTCACTCTCACCAAATCCATAAAAACAGCTCCCCCCCACACAACCATACACAACTGTGCTCACAAAGTTTATAAAAGAGTGTGGAAGAAGCAAGAGCTTATGTCAAATTACCAATTTCTCTGTGGCTGAAGAGGTTTTTTTCATCTCAGACAGTTGTGGCCAATATTTCCTGACGAACGTGAGCACAACAAAAGAGTGAGAACGCACCGATATTGGGTGCTGAAGCGACATCCTGGAGTTAGCAAGAGTGCACATTTGCTGTAATGGAAGTGCAATTTAGGCTTGCCTGTCAGTCCAGGCCTGCAGAAAATAAGTGAAGCATTATCTTAATGTGAAAGATCTTGGATCGGCCTCACAGCCCCCACAAGGCTCCATCATGCAATGTTTTCTTCCTTATGGTCACTTACACTTATTGATACAATAGAAAGGGCCATTTTTGAATGCAGCACCGTTTACAAAGTGCTGCCTGGGACCTTTGTGAAATCACTTTTTAATGTTTGCACTCTCTGGTGCTAATTCAGTAAACTCTGCCGTCTGTTTAGTGTAACTTATCTTTTCCACGTTGTAGTTTTCAACACGCACATGCCACACGTGTGTATTTTTAGCAGCCAGCCTGGACAGCTGCTTGCCATTAGTCATATCTACTCTGACCCGATGTTATTCTTTCTAAGCCACCGGAGCTACAGTCATTGTATGACTGTTTTTGTCAAACCCTGGCGGGTTGTATTTTTTTTCTTCTTGTTCTGCCTCAGTGGGTAAAGCATCTCATTTAAATTGCTTTACTAGTTTAATCATTTCCCGCTATCACTGTGGGCAGAGCTACAATAAGCCTGAGCAAAGAGGAAAGCTCAGACGACTGCTAATGAATTATTCATTGTTCTAAACTTTGTTTATATTGCTGAAGTGAAATGTCAAGAGATGTGTGTGCGCGCGTGTGTGTATGTGTGTGTGTGAGAGAGAGAGAGAGAGAGAAAGAGAGAGAGAGAGAGAGAGAGAGAGAGAGAGAGAGCAGTTTATTCTCTGGCATGCAGCAGATCAAGTGGAGGTGTGTATGCTAACGTGCAAAAATCCCCATAATGAAAGATGGACTCACGGTGCTGAAAAAGATGTCCGGCTGACAGATAAAGACTGAACTGGCTCACGCAGGGTGTCAGAGATCAAGTCAAGGTCACTCTGTCCCAAAAGGCAGAGCACAACTTCATTACCCTTAATGAATGTGGTATTAATGGCTTCCCTCTGGGCTTGGACATAAACATGCAGTTAGTGTTTTACAGAGTGCAATTACCCTGGTGGGATGATTACCTCAAACTGGAGCCTCTGCTGAGTTCCTGCAGCAGTAATAGCTGGCCAGGAAGACTTCAGCTTGTTTAGTTTAACTGTAGCTCAACGCCGAACACATCGGGGCATAAAACAGGAAGGGGTGGGGGGTGTCAAGTTTGTCAAGGACAGCCATTCTGTAAATAAGTCACATAATCATAGAGAGCTCTGTTCAGGTGAATGTTAGAAATCTGTCTTTTTGTTCCCTTCTGTTTATACAAATGTTTAGTGAATCCAAATAATTTCCCCCAATGCCAATTTTTAACTGGAAAAAAGGACCAAGTAGATGATTACAATGTCTCGGATCCAAAGGAATTCTTGAGGAGTTTAGGAGCGTTCACCATCTCCGCTCAGCCGCCACCTTTAAACCGGAGTGCTGCTGTACACTTGCTCATCTCCTTCCCACAGCCATTACCTCACTGATGATTGCGTCATTCGGAAAAATGGAAGTAAAAGTTCCTGGGGACGTTTCCGGTGGCAGTTGGGTAAACAACTGGTGGTGCTGTGGTGGTGCAGCAATGGAGGACACTGTTCAGCCACAATTTGATCACTTTAAGAATATATAGTGGGTCAAACCAGGTAAGAGTAGCTATTAAATATTAGTGAGTCCTCCACGTGTTCCCTGAGTCCTCCGAGCTATTGCTCTACCTGTCGCGTGCAGTTTGAAGCACGCTCATTTCTCCCCGCGTTAGTGACAACACATGTGTTGCATCAAAACAAACAGCCTGTGGATGAGGGTGACAGATCTCTGCGGGGAGGGGGGGCGTCGCGCTCAATGATCACTGACCTGTGTGCAAACAGCGGAGCCCCCTGCTGGTTCACGATCAGAGGGAGATAAATAAATTCCCGACTAACGCGGCGCACAATAGCTGCTGCATGTTTGCTGCGGGCTTTGATACGTAAAGCCTCCTCACAGCTTGAACTCTCGCAGGCCTTTGGGCATCATGGGATGGAGTGTAACTCCAGCAGCATAAAGGTGTTTGGCAGATGATGCAGGGTTTGGCTGGGGGGGGCTGGATAGATGCTAGCTGGAGGCTGGCTGGAAGTTAATGAGGGTGAATCTGGCCAGATGAAGTCCCTCTCTTTGAGGGGTGTATTTCCAAGCATGATTAGCACAGAGAGTCCCCCCCAAAAAAGGTCAAGTTATTAACCCTTTATTGACAACTCAAGCTCAGCCCTGGAGCATCAACACAATCAACAGCCATGTAGGACAGATAAACACGGTCACTGCTGGATAATAGCCAGTGGATAAGTAGATTATAGATGTAACTTCTAAAAATATGCGCACTTAATTGCCATTAACTTTACATAGATTTGTTTGTGAGCATTAACGTGGTCCTGGGGACAAACTGTACCGCGTAAAATAACAGCGGCGCAAATTTACTGTGCTGTTTATCGCACACAACCTCCATTGTCCCGCGCAGCGACACGAGCGCGGCTTGGCTCGGTACACTCCGGGGAATTGGTGCGAGCCATTGTCACACACTCCAACCTCATGCGCATGATTGAAAGCGCGAGGTTTCTGGGTGTGAGAACCACGTGAGAGAAGTTGTTGGGAGGACAAAAAAGCACAGGGAGACAGAGTCGGAGAAAAAGACAGACAAGCTCTCTTGTTTCTGCCTCTCGGAGGCCCAGCTGCTGCAGCGTCCTTTATTCAGATGCAAGACACTGAATTAATACAGCCATTGGTAAACACCGCCACATGAGGGCCGGAGAAACAAACATGAGCCGAGGACAAATCAGGTTTCCTGATCCGCTGTGAGAAATGCAGAGACAGTTTGGACATTTGTGTCCTTAAGGTGAATCATCACACAGCCAACGCTTGTCCCTCTCTATAAAGTTAAACTCTGATCAGCGCTGTCTGGAATCTAACTTCCTTACAGAAAAACCCAGCTCATATCTAAATTACACCGGGGGGGCACTGAGCTGGGGGTCAGGCCGGTGAGGGAGGGGCTGCATAGGCACTAGGGGTTATTTCTGTCATCCGCCCCACTTGTGATTTCTAATGGTCTGATCTACACGGTGCGTGAGAGCAGGGGATTGCCAACTTCCCTTCCCTACCCCCTGCACTTTCCCTGGGGGAAACTCAAAGCTATGCTAGGCTGGGGAGGGTAAGATGATGTCCAGACTCGCACTAGACGGAAAAACCAGGAGGAAAAAAACCATGCGAGGCAATTGTTTGCAACAAAACATCACTGTAACAACACAGTCGTGCAGGTTCCTGGAGTTCTTTTCATCTAGTTGTACAAGGAAATGCATTCTCAGTGAAGGAAGGAGAGAGGGCGAGAGAGAGAGAGAGAGAGAGAGAGAGAGTTCATGAGTTCAAGATCGTATCTGGGTAGTTTGTCTTGTCTTGCTAACCACTTGACGCCACCCTGCCAACCAGCTCTGGTTAGAGTTGACTGGCCCTCACAAAACCTCTAGAGCAACCGGTCAGTTCAGTCTGAGTTCAGGAGAGAGAGAGAGAGAGAGACAGAGAGAGAGAGACAGAGAGAGAGAGAGAGACAGAGAGAGAGAGAGAGAGAGCGAGAGAGAGAGTGAGTCAGTCAGTATTAAAGACTGTGGCAAAACTTTAGGGACGCCTGTTGGGCCCCACTTCTGCTGCTGTCTGAACTGTTTTGGGGGAATCCAGATAACGAGCCCAAAATCTGGGCAGTCGTTTCATATTAGCAGCATCAAGAGAAGCTAACCCTTTCATTACCCTACCCCCCCACCCCCCAATGAATCCACACATTAATCAGCCCACAATTTGTTCTCTGCTCCTCTACGTCTAAACATCCTAAAGCAAAGAAAACAAAAGTTCCCTTTGCACCAATAATGAATAAATGGCTCCCATGTGACGACAGGCCAAGTCCCATTTTGTTCCGTCCTCTGTTTGTTTTCCCCACCATTGTAATTACCCCTCCCCCCCTTTAAAAGTCCAAACTCACCACGGTAAAAGAAACTCAACAGACCCCAGGACCCTGACTCAGACCCATAAAAAACATGACAAAAAGGGTATTGGGGGTGGGGGGGTGATGAGGGATTGTAGATTATAGGGGCAAACATGGCATGACAGCAGGAGGGGAATACGTTGGGCACTGAATGTGTGTGTGTGTGTGTGTGTGTGTGTAAGGTGCCTTTAGCCCCTTCCTTCGGCTCTGACCCTGGCCCCCTGCCAGCAACAGTCACAGTCTAATTACTGAAATCTGTGTGCCAGCTAAGGCATTGTAGGAGTCATTATTGTCTGGGGGCCCCGAGAGAGCTGTCGCCATTCATGCCCCGGTGCCCTCTACCTACTGAGGTGGAACGGCCTTCGCAACGAACCGGTTTTTGAGGCTGCGCCACGTTTCAGTGAGCGGGCCTACTAACTAATGCGGAGAGGCCCCGATGATCAATACAGTCAGAGCTCTGCAGACGAGGCTTCCGGTAAAACATTGAATCTGTTGCACAACCGCGACGTCCACGTGTTGCACTCAAGCAGAGCGTGACAGCCACGGTTGGTCCGCTCCTTTGTTACATTTATTTAACATTTCTAATACATCAAGTGTTTTGCAAGTCGCCACCTGTAGAGCTCCCTCTTTAGCCCCCCTCAAATGAGCCTTCCTGTGATTACAGTGGTTCCCCCCAGAGTGCGGGAGGAGCAGGACTCACAATGAGGTAGTTCCGGTGCTAACCCACGAAGAGGCCGCGTTTTGACATCGAGTAAACTGATGAACACGCTGCGTAAATGCGCTTGTTTTTCACCTTCAGCAATCAAACGTGAAGACCGAGGGCAGATTTCGTAGCGAAATCCCTCTGCCAGATTAGATTAGAGCGCTTCTGCTGCGTCTCCGCCCGGCGTGGAGGGAGTGACTCCGGCTTAGATTCTCCTTATCGAGCCTCTGACTGGATTTATTGGGAGTAACACGGTTAATCAGCTGGATTTCCAGAGTAAACCCATTGGAGGTTATCCTGGAGGGGAGATAAGAGTGGGGGTAGATGACAGAGAACCCTCGCTGTTTTCAAGCACCAGCCAAAGTCTGCGGGTTTATCAGACCTTCTGTGATCCTGTCAGACTTGGACGACTCTCATAGGTCAGCACTTGCCAACGCAATGGCGTTAAGTCCGTTATCGCTGATGCCGGTCGCTTATTTACAACCGTCTCATCTCATCAGGCCGATCGTATCTACTCAGGTTCCCCCAGGAAACCTTGAAAACATCAAGAACATTCCCTGGTCGTGGACACGAGACTGTGACGAGCTTGAACTATTCGTCAAGGTTTGCAAACGCTTTCGGTACGTCTGGTAAGACCACGCGTCTTTCCAGTGCCTCTTCTCAGCCCTAAGTAGGCAGAGCCCATCCTCACCACATCTCTACCACACCACAACAGAGCTCAGAGTCCCACGGAACCCCACACAAGTTCTGCAGGGCCGCCTGCTATCAGACAAGCCACAGAGTTGCTTTCACAGGCCGACGGCGGCGCTTTTACCTCCACTAGTTCACATGCCTGCTGAAAGATGCGGTCACGATACAGGAAGGCGCTGCCGTTGGTAATGGAGCCAGACATAACGTCAGACGGTCACCTCAGACAATCTTCTATGTAGTCGGCTTGTTGCGATGCACCGTTGCGCACGTCACAGCAGGTGGAAGGGTGGGAAATAAAAGCCATCAGCAACTTTAATAAGCGAAGTGAGGAGCTTTTTTTAAAAAAACAAAAACAAAACAAGACTGGGTGCTGTCAAACAAAGGCAGTGCTGCTGCACGTTACGTTGTTACTGGAGGATTTCCAGGCCTTATCACCGTCTCTGGCCGCATTTGAAATTCAATCGGCAGTCTTTGAAGAGAATTATTTATGAGCAAATCTGCTCGTCGGGGTGGCTCGTCCTGTGCGTCTGCGTGGCTTTCCGCTGGGACCGTCCATCAGAATCCCGATTGTTAATGGAGCCGCTGTGCCAAAGCGCTAAAAAAATAAGGCTGGCAGGTTTGTTTCTCAAAATATGCATGTAATTACAGCAACAGTGTGGATATCAAAATAAGCCCCACACGAAATACACACCGTCCCGTTCTCAGAGCCTGATTAGCGCATCTGTTGTTTTGTTTGTCTTGAACAAGGTTTTCATGTCCTCCCGTGGTGCAGTGGAGGTGACGGCGGGTTAATAATGAGCAGCCTGGAACGGGTGGAGAGGAGCGCTTCATTCACCGAGCCTCGGTCCCGGGTGGCTCCCGCTTTGATAAGCACGGGTTCAAGAGTTTACTCACAGTCCTCTGGGCAATCGCATTAGCCAGTCAGCATCCCCAGATAGCAGCGTTTGGCTGGAGGTGGCCAGAGTGTGAAGAATCGAGACTGACTGACGGTTCAGGCAGCGTTTAGGCTGGTTTCTTTTGTGGGGGTTTGGAGGGAGGAGATGGACAAAGAAGGTAAGGTGGATGCAAAGTTGGGGAAAGTTTTGTCAGTGTCTTTAATAGGAATAAAATCAAACAAGAATGCTCTTATAGAAACAGAGCAGGGCAACAAATACCGGTAAGTGCGGCTAATACAAAAACATGCAGTCAGTAAAGATAGGAGATTCATTTTTCATGACTGATTTCCTGAGTTCATGTTTTGCAACACTGATGATCAGAAAATCAGTCATACTTTGCTATAATTTTATTAAAAAGGTCTAGATTAGGAACCAGATGTCTTCAGCTACTAAGACTGTGTCAGTACTTTCTAATGAAGCCCCAAATACTGCCTGTACATCTACAGCCTCTCTTAGCTGTGACTTCTGGCTCTCACACCAGTCTCCACCCCCACCACTTCCTCTCCACACATGAACGGCGGCTCGTTGCTGGATACCACAAAAGCTCGTCATCAGAGGCGCTGCCTCAGACCCACCTTTGTTGGCGGATACGTCCCTCGATCTCGATCCTCAAAGATTAAACAGGAAAAAGATGCAAAATGATCTTAAAAACTGCACTATGACACAAATCAAGCAATTCAAGACTAAATCAGTTGTTCACCTTTTATTTAATGTCAGGCCAGTTAGTGTCGGGAATGAGCGTGGCATTCCCCAGGGAAGGATTCAAGGCCCTGTTTTGTTTACTAATACAAGCTGCTTTATACAACCTTGTAAATATCTTCCCCATGGTAACAACACACAGTAATATGATTTGATTTGAGCAGATGACCTCGTTTTGCTACAGTTTTCACAGACATCAATACTTGGATTTTTAAAAAAAAATAAGAAACGCCTGCAAATAATAGGGCAACTGTCTGAGGACACAGTCTCCTTAAGAATTAATTTAGGAACAAGGACGTTTACAGCGTTGCAGCCATTATTATAACCACATAAAAAAATGAATCACCTTACATCGGCCGTCGTTACCTGATACTTTAGAAGTGATTTAAAGGTTCTTTTAATGGCCTTTAAAACCTTATACAATCTAGCACCCTCCTACATTGCTGACTCCCTCTTTTTTCTCAGAATCTCAAGAGTCCTCTGATCCTTTTTTAGAAGTTCCTAAAATATCTTAAAAGAGGTCTGATAATGCTGCTTTCTGTTTTTAAGGCCTCCAGCTGTATTCTAAAATAGTAGTCAGTCACTCCATGAATCATCAGCTTCATGCTGGTATTCTGCAATTTGAACTTAATTAAGATGAGTGTTTTACCTCAAGTATATTTGCCTAAAGCCTAAAGTTCCACTAAAGTTCTAGGCCTTTAATCTCTATTAGTTTTGGTCTATTTGACCACACTGATGGTGCAACATACACGTCTTTAATATTATAAGATTAAGTATATTATGATAGTGAGACACAACTTGAGTCGAGATGACAGATTTGGTGCTGGAGTGAAACATCTGTGGGATTAAAGAGCAAACGCAGAAGAAGAAAAAAATCAGAACCGGTAAGATTCTGAAGTTCCAGCGCCATTAAAATAGTTGGACTTTTAGTCAAAACTTGCTCATCTGGCACAGTTTTGGTGAATCATTGTAGCAAGAAGAGCTAATCTACAATTTTGTTTATTGCCATCCAAAGTTTGCACCCCCCTCCAGCCCAGCCCTCGACGCTCACGCAATTGTCAGAGATGAGCTGGCTGTCGGCCAGGCGTGGAGTAAATCAGCACTGTCACTCGGCAACAAGCACGGGGGGAGGGGGTCCAGGCAAGAGTGAACGTATGTAAAGACGGAGGTGGGAGGAGGTTTTCTGCGCGTGAGTGATAGACATACAGATAGCGAGGGAGTGGAGCAAAAAAAATAGGGCCAATAAGTAAAAAAAAAGAAGTGAAGGAGAAGGAGGGAAGTGGGGGGATGGTTGGAGGCGAGTGAAAAAATAAGAGTCTGAGAGAAAGAAAGAAGGAGGGAGGAGGGAGGGAGGGGGAGAAGGGCTCTGTTGTGAAACATGAGCTCGGAAAAACTGCTCCGAGTTTAACACTCCAGCCAGTGTTTTTGCAGTTGTTACTGTTTGGAGGAGGTGCATGGCGTGAGCTGACACACACACACACACACACACTTGCGCACACATGATTTCCTCTTAGCCCCACCCCTGTTCAACTAGTTGTTTTTCTTCCTCACTCTCATCCCTCCCCCCGCGCTCTTATCAAGGTGAAGCGTGCTAATCGAGCCCGCCGCCTGCCTCGACGTCTGCGCAGCTCCGTCGTGCTGCTGCGCGCAGAAATAAACCCAAAACAGCCAAAGGGACCGGCTTTCTGGTGGCTTTGTCCAGCAGCCTCCTCACAAAGGCGGTGTGGTGTGGAAACTGGGCATCAGGCGAGCTCTTCTCTCATTACTGCGCACCGCAGGCCGCGCCAGCACACAGGACTCCTCACGAGTCCTCAGGAAACCACAGCGGCTGCTTATTTTTATCTATCTGCAGGAACCCTTTTCCTGCCAATTAGTTCCCAACAATGACCCCGCTTGTTTATGCACTCTCTATTGAGTGACACCCCCATCATAATTAGGCCCGGCTTGTCATTCACAGCCACGGGCCCGGGCATGGATTTTCACACATGGGGAGCGACGTCCGCCTGCCGCAACGCAGGTTTTGCACGGTGTATCTCCTAATTGGGTCCAAATGGTGCAGGGAGTGCTCTGAAGATTTTGGGAAAAGTGATAAAAGTTTGAAAAAGCGGTATGAGGAAGGGGGGAGGAGGAGGGGAAAAACACAGACAGCACGAGATGGAGAGGACAAGTTCAACAGGTTCATGCGCTTGGGAGATTGAGATCCCTCCCCTTGACCACAGGATACTGCTAGTGTTTGTGAGTCAGAGATTTCAGTGGTGCGCACGTGTGTGCGTGCGTGTGTGTGTGTCACAGCTGCGAGGCCGGGAGTGACTGCTACTCCACAAAGAGCGCGGCGCTCTACTGGCTCGGTAAACAAAGGGATTGCCCAACCTCTGCTGGGGAAAGGAAAGCGGCTGAGTTCTCCAGGTCGGTCCGTCCGGCCGCGGAAGGTGAACCCGTCCAGCATTAACCCCAAGAAACGTTAACAGATGAATCTCTCGACAAGTGGTGGAGAATCGCACGGAGGCTGGAGTGGGTGCGAGGGGGGTCGGGGGGGGGGGGGGTTGTGCCAGAGGAGGTCAGCTGTGTTCAGTCACAGCAAAGCGAGCAGGAGGGGGGTCTGGTTACTGAGTCTGCTGTGCCGATGACACGTCCAGCTGAGTAACCCCCCCCCCAACACTGTCAGCTCAGCTTCTCCTTCACGCAGATTCCCATGACAACCAACCCCCCCCCCCCCGGAGCGCCAGATGTGTGCAAAGATGGAGGAAGAAGAGGGAAGAATGGAGGGTGTTCAGCAACTTCTCCTGTTTGAAACGCGGGGACGTTCCCGCGGCCTCAGCTGAGCCTTTTCACACTCGTGACATCATCCACATCCATAGTCGGGCTGTCGCCCCCAGGAGCTCAGTGTTTGCCCCTCTTCTGTTTCCCATGATGGTTTTAAAAACAGCAACTTTTATTAATAAAAAAGAAGCAACACATACAGAAGACAGGCCGAGCAGCAGCATTTTATGGCCATTAACAAGTACTCCACGTTGGAAAAGCAGAGCCGTATGAATCATTTATTGTTCTTGTCAGGTGGAGGGTGATCTCATCCCCTGCTTGTTTGGTCAGTGTTTTCAGAAACCTTACCTCGTCCCTACTGTGTGTGAAGCTTTATCTGCTCCTTATTCTTCTGCTCTGAATAGCAGCTAGCTGCTGTTTGCTGCCATTAAATCTCCAGGCTCTGTAATGGGGTTGAGCTCGCAGGTGATAATTAAGTAATTGCCTTTCTGTGCGAGGAGCCACTCGAGGCGCTCTCACGGCTGGGGGGAGAACGCGAGGCTGCTGATGCAGAGCAGCAGGTGCTGAGCTGCCTGTCAAAGCCAGTTTTCTGGGGTTCCCGCTCATGCAGATGCTTTATTTATTTAATGACACGGCGCTTTGGGAGAGTGAGATAAACAAACCGAAGGTGGTGGTTCAGTTTGTTGCACTCTTCCGACTTTGGCAGAAGCTCCTCGATCTGCCCGAGAGGCGGCCGGAGAGGAGTTAGCATCGTGGGCTGCCGTGTTTTGGTTGGCTTTACGGACATAAACAAGAGCCGTACTTGTGCGCGACCCCGGAGCCTGACCCCAGAGATAGGCGCTTCTCTAATGGGTGTCTCTTTCAGCTGGCGGCCAGGCTGGTGGAACAGAGGAGCCATTGTTCGGAGGCCGGGGGGAAGCCAATGCTCTCCCCATTAAAGTGCAGAGGGTAAAGGAGAGGGTTCAGCAGCCGTGAGGAAGAGGTAAACAGCAAAGGAGGCAGGGGACATCCTTTGGCACACGGCTGCGTTGGTCAATCCTCTTCGCACGGCCATAACCGACGCCTCCGCACATGATCGTTACGTATTTTGACAGTTGTATAAACAGCCCTGTTAATTAACTCATACAGGCCTAGACTGAAGCGACCTGAGCTAAAGGATGAGGGAAGTGCTGAAGAGTTGCGCAAAACCCAAGACTGAGGCGGTCCCCGTGTTCCAACCTCGTCCTCATGTGCGTTGGGGGGAGGGTGCCGGGGTGTATAGACAGGTTTTCACCAAACAGGTGAGTCAGGTGTTGATGTGAAACGTCCTCGACAACAATGGGGGAACAAGACGCACCGGCCCCGAGGGAGAAAAGTGCGGCTCCGCTGAAAAACATTGGGGCAGAAATTGGAAAATCCTTTCCAAAATCTTTTTCCAACACCAGAGGTAGGCGTGTTAGCGCCACCCGACATTTCATCCGCCTGCCCCGCGGTCTTGTTTTGAAGCCGCCATTCACTCGTCGTGCTTGTGCATGCGTACGTGCGTGAAGAACGAGTTATTAGGGAGGCTTGGCTGCTTTCACTGAATCCGTGGAGCTCTGACCAGCTCCACTTATCAGACTGCCCTCGCCTCATCCCGCAGAGGCTTATTTTCACCACAGATCCCCCTAAAATAACAGTTTTCAAAATCGACTCCACGCCTTCAATAAAATTTTATTGAAAAAAAGTACCAATAAACAACAAGAAATCCAGGGGAAAAAAAAGATTCATAGAGCAAAGCTGTACAGCGTATTGCACTACATAACAAATTGTCTTTACTTCCATATTATATCAACGACCAAAAATTTTATACAAACACAAAATTGAGTGCACAGTAGAGTCTCGAAAACACACAGTCAATGTTTACAAAAATGCTACATTTTCGCTGGGTCTCGTTTCTTGGTACAACAGAGAGCGTGTGATAATCAAGACTTTGTTAAAACTGAGCAGTTAAAGGCATATTCCAGGGTTTTACAAACACATGTACACGTTATCGGCGATGCAAAGAGGGAGCGGTCACCACGACGACTGGATCAAATGAACAATTTCACCAGGTTTTGTTTATACACCACGGTGGGATGTGCAAGGAATGTTGCAAGTTCATTTTTTTTTCCCGTGAAAAAAAAAAAAAATGCCCTCGATCTCATGGACTTCGAAACGATCCTACCCCGCGGTAAAAAATATTTAACAAGAACGAACTGTCTTATAAAAGCAGACCCTTTTCTTAGGAAAATACATTTTAAAAAAGTTAAGAAAGACCATGAAGAAAAAATGTTATCATTTTTTTTTTTTTTAAAAAAAAAAAGAAAAGGATTAAAACCAAAACCTTCCTCAAAAATAAACAAAAACAGCTTCAAATTGATATAAAGTGGACTACAAAATTCAAGACACTGACGGTTTCCGTAAAACATGTCCCAGTGCAGGGATCCTCCTTAGGAACCTCGTTCTAACAAAATTATTATACAGGGCACCACGGTGGCTTGTTTCCCTTTCCGACCCATCAAACCTCCGCGGCCGACGCACAAGCGCACATCTGACACGTGTCGCTCCAGGCTAGGATCCAGAGCACATGCTATACAAACACACAACAGAGGAGGGATCTACACAAAGTACTTTCCAGTGCATACTGATTAGAAGACATTGATCGGGGTTTAAGAATGAGCCATACATAGCAACGCCCTGTGACGGGCGTGAAGGCAACATTTCTGCGTTTTTGAGGTGTCGCGTCTATCTTTAGTAACAGCCGACACCAGGCGATGACGCAGTCGTTCTAAAGAAACGGTCACATCCTGTTTAAAGGCTAACCCGCATTAAAGCTGCTGTGTTTTCTTCAGAATCTACTCATCGGTTCGGCTCCCGCCGTCAGAGATCCTTAGTGGATCCTTGGCCCAGGAGCTACTTATTAAGCTCATGCAAACGTGGAAGGTGGGGATTCCATTTTAACAAATGCAGTTACCCTAAGTTTGAAAACAGTCGTATTTGGAGGCTGGGCAGTGATGCTATGATTATATGAAGTGAATCGTGGCAAAACAACAACAACAACAACACTGTGCAAACGTGACCACAGGAGGCGTTCTGCATAAACCAGTACAGATTTCATTCATGGGACAGCAGGGTGAGCGGTACTGCACGGGCAGGGTTGGAGGTGAGCGGCGCTCCAAGCAGGTTCTACCACAGGAGAATACATAGGGACCCAAATATTACACGAGAGAATTGCACACAAGCGTATACAGTAGAAATGAGCAAATGTACAAAAATAAATAAGGAGGGTAAAAAAATAAATTACAAAGGGGGGGAAAAAATGAACCAAATCGACGATACCCATGTGATGAAGGAGAGGAAGGCGAGTCGGCGGTGGGGGCGGGGGAGCTACGGGGGACTGGCTCAGCATTCAGGATCCGCAGGAAACTCCAACCACAACCATTTCAGTGCACCTCACGCCTACTTCTACATGCCAGTAGACCCCCGTCACCACCACAGCAGGTCAGCCTCGGGCCCCTCCCTCAAAACTGTACCAATGTGTGCAGGTCTGTGAGTGTTGGAGATGTTGGCCCTTTTCTTTAACTGAAGTCAGAGTGGACAAACTCCCTCGAAGGGTTCGTCGCGAAAGGAAACGGGTGAAGACGCTGCCCTCCTCCTGATTCTCAAGGTTTACCAGTAGCCCACACAGTTCATCCCTGAGACATCCTGAAGAAAACGAGAGGAAAGCCCAACTCTGCAGTGATAATACGTTGGATTTTTAGGAGCCAGTAGGTGCAGACCCCTGATATGTACTGCTCCTCGGGTCCAAAGGTTGGCCTGACATCAGCAAAAACAGCATCTTTAACAGTGTCTTTAAACATATTCATATTTCAGCTACATTTACAGTTGTTTTCACTATTGTTTGCGTGTCGGTGTGTGAAAATGTGCCAAATCTGAATCCCAGCACCAAAGGCAGCGTGAGACCACCCAGCAGAATATAAAAACGATGTGAAAGCCAGTACAAGTAGCCTGAGAAGATCTGTTTCACAAACTGATTAACCTTTTAATACAGCCATGTGGTTCTGTTTGACTTCTAATGGAACGCTGGTGCATTGCATTTCCAGAACCCAAGGTTGATCCAGATTCCAGACTGCCGTCAGTCAGATTTTAACATTGATTATTTTTCTTGGACGTGAGAGTGAAATGCTGTGGCAAGAAAACTGTTGAAAACCTTTGAGTTGAAAACCTTCAGAAGTAACAATCTGAGCTCCTGAAGGGTCTACGTCTAGTGCAAAAACAGTGGATCCACAGTTCCACTTCAAGGGCATGGAGGTCTGAAAACAAGCAGGTGAAACATGCACAGAAAAGGAAAGAGCGGAAAGTGAGGCCCGATTTCGATACAGAGAATCTTGCTTTGCCTTAAAAGGCGTTTTGTTAGGTGGTTTTAGGAGTGTGCTTTGATCTTAAGTCCACAGGTGACCAGCAGAAATCATTCGGACCGTCATTTAAATTCATTTTGGGAGCTTTTCCCAGTTCTTCAGTGTGCTTCATGTCAGACAGGAACCAAGAATCTTTGGATAAGGCACAAAAGATTCAGTGTTGAAGTCTCGAGGAACAATAAAATTGATTCATTCAACTGCCGAACGTGCTTCCCACTGATTTTCTTTCCCAATTATTGCAAAGATTAACATTTTCCCAATTAGAATACTTGACTGCCAGACACTGGTTGTATCTTCACACTGCTCCCTGATGCTTGCTCTGTTTGATATGTAGCACACAAGCCCAGAAGGCTTCGTCTAAGAACAACGGGGCGCGTTTGATCCTCAGATCCGCGTTGCTGGAGCTGATACTGAGGGATGATTTCACACCGGCGCATGTTTAAGAAAAGGTGAAAAACAAATACGGACGTTGCCTCTTTGGAGCTTTTGAACCTGTCTGGTCACCGAGGGATTCCTTTAACATCTCATCTTTCCTGTGAAGGTTTCTCAATACTCATTCTGGCAGAATACGTAGTATAAGGCATTCCCAGGGTCAGTGGAGGTCATGAGAGATAGATACATGTCAGAAGTGCAAAATATTGAATGAGAACAATGTACTGTACAAAACTACTACACCACACGTATACCAAAATAAGAACATTGTCCTGTAGAGGAAACGTGGAGCGCCGTGGCATCTTCTTTGAAACAGAGAAGCACACGACCTTGTATAAAACTTGGTTGTCTCCGCCCGCGGTGACTTTTTGTCTCCATTTTGTTTTTCTCCCCCAAAAACCCGTGTTAGATTCAACAGTGCCTTTAAGAGTCCCGTTCCTCAGGAGACGAAGAAAGCAGAGGAGGAGACCCCTCCACCCTCCCCTCACCTCCGCCCCGCTCCTCCTCCTCCAGCGACGAAGCCCCTGTCAAACAGAAGGCTGAGCAGAGCGGTGCCCAGGCGCCACCACAGCGGGCCCTGGTTCCTTTGGTTTCGCTGATACTGCAACAACAAATAAGGACAGAACGTGCACAGGTTAAAGAGCGCTCTCCTGAAAGAATAAACCGGCGGGCTGTTTGGGTTTGTTGTGAGCTTTATTTGTGTTCTGCTGAGATGCACGCCGACGGCGACCGCGCTGGAAGGGGTCAACTGAGTAGACGGCAAGACAAAACCAGACACCAGAACAATGCCGATATTTTCAAAACAGTCTGCGTCTGTCCACAACAACAGGAGGCAGACTGGCGTCCCTTTGAGCGGAGGTGAATCATACACGCATCTGTACGGTCACGCTTCTGCAAGACCTTTCAAGGCCGCGTGCGGCAGGAGACTGTCCCGGGATTGTGAATAAAGCTATCTGTGCTATTGAGGAGCAGAGATAAGATAACTGGACCAAACGGGATTGAAGAGGTTGGAATATTTAAAGGCAGATTTACATGGGTCTGATGTCTTGATTCTGACCCAGTTACCAGCCGCTGGGTTCCTCCCATTAGTTTGTGTTCAGTGTTACACAAGGATCTCACATAGAGAATAATCTAATGTTCAGAAAAGTTGAATTATTAAGCCTGCAGTCCTGACAAGACGTTCTCAGTGGGACATATCTCAGCTGTCTGAAGGTGTCTTGTGAAGGACAATAATTATAAGGTCTGCTTCATGTAAACACAGACAGTATTTCTATAAAGCCAAAGGCGGGTGAGCTGGCAGCCAGCTTGGCTAAACTGGGTAAACAAAGCCATGCCTTAATTCCTTTATCAGAAAACACTCAGTTTCTCTTGCTACAGACGAGATTAAATAGAAATAGATTCTCAATAGGTGCAGTAATCTGTATATTGTGCCAATATTTTGACTGGCATCAGCTGATTTATCAGGCTATAAACTTAGAGAGTAACTAAAAGCTACTTGAGAACCAGCTAATCTCCCTATGAACAAATTTACTCTGTCTGTAACTTTGACCTTTCACCCTCTTGATAGGACAGCCGTGCACAGGTCGCGCCGCGTCTCGGTCACGAGTCACAGCACCAACTGTCAAAATATGGCTCCGGTTCTTAATTTAGCCGGCAGCGGAGTTTAACCAGATGCTCGGCGTTGTCACTCAGACACCAGCCTGACGTGCTTTATCGGTGTCCCCTGTGGTCTCTCCGTCCAAGAAGCTGCAGCAGAGATCTGCCTTATCTCCTAAGCAAACAGCTCAGGCCCCCATAGCGAGGACTTCTGGATTATGCGCAGCAGAGAGACAACAGACAGCCAAAGAGTATTAGATAATAAAGAGTTGCACAAATGCACCTCCCCGTGAACTACAACCGTGACAGGTCGTGAAACGAAAAGTAAATATCTCTGGGCTCCTCTCCAGTATGTTTTTGTTTCCAGTATGACTACATTCTTCCCCATCCACAAGTGCTGAAAGGAGTGAGCGTGTGCCGAGTGAAAAGATAAGGAACGAACCTGATGTGTGTGCAGACACACACACAGAGGCAGTGTACAACAGCTCTCATTTTAAGTATCAGGAGTCGTAAAAAGAAAAACTCGGAGGATGAAACTTAACTCTGCTCGTCTGAGCAGGGCCGTCCTCTTCCCATTGTGACATGTCTCAAATGGTGGGCTGGCTCATGTCAGACATCCTCCGGGGACCTCCGCTTCCCCTCCGGCCCTCTCTGACTGAAGAGCAATTTATCTGTCAGCATCCACCAGTGCTCCTTCGCTACCTAATCCCCCTCATTGCCGGAGGCCCACGGGCCCCCATGGAGAACACTCACAGCCTCATCGCTCCCAAATCCATCAAGTGGGTGGCAGGCGAAGGCTCTTGGAGGGCTCAGGAACAAGTGTCTCTGCTGAATAGCTGCAATCAACCCCTGACAGAAGGGAACAGGAACAGGGCCTGACAGTGCTGCTACAATGGGGGGAGGGGGGGGGGGGTTTCAAACTGAGGTTGAAATCAAAAACAAGCACATTGGCAGCACGTTAGTCACGGTGCACTGGAACAGGAAGCGCTAACACTGGTCAAGCCGGTCTCGGCGTTAAAAAAGTCCCGCTCTGCTTGCGCTGCAGGCGTAAGCGTCGCTCTGTTCGCCGGCGTTTTGGTGGACTAGTGTCCAGCCAGTTGCAGCTTCAGGATGTGACCTCACGGCGCGTTCTTGCCCCGACTGCCCTCTCTGCTGTTTACCCAACCGTTTCAAAAAAAGAAGGGAAAAAAAAGAAAAAGAAAAAACACAAGCCACTTCCTCATCCTCAAACCCGGGTCTGCATCTGTCGTGCGTCATTGGGCCCCAGCCGCACACGTTACAGCAAAACTCCCGTCTGTCTGGTTGACTGTCATAATACATGAGTCATGTTGAGTATAAATAACCTGATAAGTGTATGAGAAAATCTGATCCCGCCTGAACGAGTGAAGATAAACGTGACTGGGTTTGGGTTAAAATGTCCTTCCCTTATATACGAGCTCACGCCCTCATTATGGAACCCATCCCCTGCCTACATCTGCAGACCACTTATTTACTTGTCTCCTGTGGGTGAAAGGGGCTGACTGGTGACTCTTGAGAACCACATTTACCCTCCCCCCCACAAGGGTTCAGATGTTTGGTTTTGGGTTACAGCACACTCACCCGCTACTACCCCTACCGCTTGTTTTTTTCAGATACAACAATATGTCTGTTTAGTGTGTTTATAAGTCTGTGTGAGGGAAAATGTCTGTTCCACTGCTGAGCCACTTGTGCAACGTGAAACTCAGACTTCTGCGCTTTGTATATTTTTCTCGTAACAATCAAAGAAAAAGCGAGCGGCGCACAGACAAGTGGACAATGTGAGCGTGAGCGCGGTATTGTTGGAGGCCAGACATCCTCCGCACCACAGCCTCCAACAGCACACTGAGGAAACGGGGGAGACGAGAGAAAGAGAGAGAGAGAGAGAAATAAACAGGAAGAGAGAGGACGCAGGGGGAGGGCCTGGAGGTGGGGGAAGGGCTTTCCTGGCTCAGAAAGAGTCTCTTTAAAATAAACACTTAGAGAACAGTGGGAACAGACTCCAGCAAAAGTTAATAAAGCTTCAAAAATGTTTTCTTTTTCTAGCATGGGAAATAAAACTGTTAAAATGCTCCACATGACTTTAATAAGGGGGAGGTTCTACAGCTCTGTTCCTCACGCAGAACATGGCATGAGGAAGAGAGGCCAGGCGCTTCTAATGCAGAGATTTAGCAGGTGCACGTGTCAACCAAGTTTCAGGAGTCCGCAGGTTGCACAGTTACTGCTCACCAATTGAACGCGTTCCCGATGAAACTGATCCCCAATCAGCTGGAGCTTCTGGCCAATGCAAGCCTCCGTGCTGCGCACCACAGGACCCTGCTGGGGCAGCGGCTCCATCCCGTTGGGCGCCCCTCCGGTGTCTCGCCGCCTCACTCCTCGATCCCCGAGAACCTCGAAGCGTGCGGGGAAGTGCAATCGAAAACCTGCGTTGCCTGTCGGGTGTCAGAGGCGAGGCTTATTATTCTGGTCTGGCAGGGCTCAAAGGAAAGAGCAGTCATGAAAGCTCGCGCGGCGCTTGTCTTTTCACTGTGATTTTCAGCGACTCCTGTGATGTAACAGTTAGCAGGGGGCTGCTAACTGTGGCCGCGCACGTTTGAGTCCTGAGGACGTCTGGTTAGAAATGAGTTTCATTAACCACCAAGCCGAAAAAGCACTAACATCTGCACGGCATTTGCAAGCCAGAGATCCTGTCAATAACATTTCAATGTTCAGAACTTTACCTGGTTAGAGTTGAACATTTTTATGAGACTGATACTTTTATGATGAAAGGAAAACAGATGACACCAATCTGAGGTTAGTCGGGTGTCTCTGAGCTACTGTGGAATTATTGCTTTTTATGGCAGCAGTGTAGTTTTGCTGTCACTCAGACTGTGTTCAGTAGACGGTCTTCTGCTGCTGCAGGTGAGTACTCGGCCATGTCGTTGCACTCGCAATGTCAGCGTGGCGCCTTTTGAATTGCAAAGCAGCTGGGCACACTCCACACAGACCATAAAAACCACAGAGATCACGACTGTCAGGCGCCAATGATGAGATCAGTGTGGCGACACTGTTACCAGTTTCACAAGGTAACTCTCGCACAGTTTCGAGCTCAAGTTTTACAACCCTGGTTATCACGCACAGGGCCATTGTTCCCCGTTCTCTGGTGAAATGAAGCGTGTCGCCGGCCTCACCGTAGAAGAGTAGTCTGGGCTCTTCTGCGACTCCACAGGGAAGCATGCCGCTGTGCGGTGCCAGGGTCGGGCCAGGTGTCTGCGTGCCCCGGTCCTCGCACTTTATCTCCTGGAATGTGGTGCGCCAGCTGTAAGGGTCTGGCTGAAATACATCATCCTCCTCATCGTCCATACGGGGGCACTATAACATGAGCAGCCTATGCAAAAACACAGAGAGATCAATGTTAGCCATCACAATATTTTGCACCATTTTAATGGTTTATAGGCTTTAATTCTTCCAAACATTTCAATATAATCATACACTAGCTGTGTGTTTGATATAGACTGCCCTCAAATCAATAAAACCACACTGGAGAGGAGAAAAAAGTGCCTGTGGTGAAGAGCTCAGCTCATGACAAGTAACTGCTTTTCTCAATGATAAAACCACACGACTGACTGTGGTTAAAAGACTCAGCAGAGCCGCTTTTACACAAATACGTCGGTCGACTCGGTTAACTGAGGTGAAATCTCTCCTGGCTGCGCGATCATATATGTTTAGGACAAATTCAATTTACGCGCCATTTGAAGGCAGTGTCAGAACAAGCAGAATAAACAGTCATTGCGAAATAGAGCCGTTCACCATGCAACCCCTCGAACCATGCGGTGGGTCAAAGAGTTAGCGACATCTGGGTGAGAGTCAAAATGCATCACCGAGGGAAGCCAAAGCCATTACCAAGTTGTAATAAAGGGTTACTCTAGCACCACATTTCCAAATGAGGGGGCACAAGATAAAGTTAATGACAGTGTATGTCCGAAATCCAAACCCCTCTTCCCGGCCTGGTCAGTCAACTAATCAACTCTTGGAGTTTTCATTCCCTCACTGCATAAGCACAAGAATCTGGCTCTAGCCTGCCCAGACCTTACAGTTTATTATATATATATGACAATTTAAAAAAAAACACCAAGTGCCTTGTTTAGAGAAATAAAGAGTCACGATCTGGAACAAAACAGACACAAGCTGTTCCTCCGGACGCCCTTTCTGAACTCTCCCCCAGGCTCCAGCTGCGTGTTTGTGGCTCCCCCTGCTGCAACACTCCGAACAAAAGAGACGGACTTCGGGCTCTGGTGACACACTTTCGGACCCGAGCGTCCCATCAGCACCGCACCGTACCAGAGGAGCCACAACAGGGCCTAAAATGACCCGATAACCCAACCTCGGGCTCCGGCCTGCACTTAAACCCACCAACTCACGTTATTAGTTTAGAATCGCCTTCTTTTTAAACGTTTTTAAAAAAAGTGAAATACAAGCGTATCTGTCAAATGTGCTATTTTTGTCCATTTATAGTTCGATTGTTTTCAAGAAAAACTAAAAAAGATGGAATATTATTACACAACTTGTGTAAATGGTGTGTTTACATGCGCGTATTATTTAACTCTGGTGAAAACTGATGTCGCCACATTTCAGTGAAGGGCAGAAACAACCGCCGGGCGACCGACGGAGCTTTAAACCGGGAAAGCCGGTAAGCTAATTCCTAAATCTCGTCAGTGTGTCACCACGGAAACAAAGAGTTTTGTTATTTAAAAAAAAAAGAAAATCTTATCGAGTATGATCTTATCAAATACGTCAAGTGTCGATACAACTTCGGTCCAGCTGTTTCAGCGACGAATCGTTGTTTGTGTCTTTCTTCCCAGCGGCGCTTCGTGTTGACGCCACAGCCGAACCGGCAAAAAATAAAATGTGCTGTTTCTTCCCCCCCCCCCCCCCAGGACTTACAGCTGAGATGGTTTTCGTTGAAACTGCGCTCTTGATCTCACTGATTTTTTTTTCCGGATTTTTTTTTTTTAAAAGAAGAAGAAAACTGGTGCGGTATCCTGGTAAGTCAGTCGGCTTTAGTCCGTATCACCTCCACGGCTACTTCCATTCTGCGGGAAAAACTGCAACAAGCCGATTTCATTCTGCCGACGTCAGCTCCGAGATGACTCCGCCCATGCGGGCGTGGCGCTAAAAACCTGGTAAATAAACGAAGCTTAAAGGCGCAGGCTTTTATGACGGCAAAGTACCGCGAGTCGCTCTGCGCCAGGGCATCATTTCCCTTTAATACATATTGACATACAGGCGTTGTAGCCAATCAGCGACTTTGTTGTTATCCCGCCCTCTGTGTCGTGTATTTAGACACGTGGACGGGAAATTCCCAGTAGCACGAGACCTGCCGCTGTTCCGCGGTTCTATGTGTGACGAGCGGCTGTCACCCTAAACAAAGAAAAAAATAGCTGCATACTCGATTAGATAAGGCAATAGTTATAAATAACACCAATAACAGCTGATGATAACATTTATTTGTTGTTATTATTGTGATAAGTCTAGTTCAAGGAGCACTAAGGTAAATGTGCGTCACCTTTACCTATTTTTTCCAAGTTGCCCTTGTTATTATTTTTCGTGATGCTTTGTATTACTGTCACATTGTCAGATTCCATGAATATTTTTGTTAATGAAATAAATATAGGACAGATTAATGACTTGGTGACAGCTTTTAAAAAAAATCTACATATTGTACATGCTGCATAAGCACCTGCAAATTGCATAGTAATACTTGCACAATAGCATTAGACCACGGTTGCTGCTACCCATGCAATAATTCTACTTACGTGCCAATAGTAATGCTTATTTTTTAATAGTAATCTGTTATAATAAAATGTTTGTTTTGCTAAATACTCTTGATTTTTTTTCTACTTGTAAATTAACATTTTTTCCAGAGCAGTACTAGTGGTCTGCCCTCTTGCTCCCTTGGGGCAATCAATAAACCCTTGGCCAGCTGGAGCCATAGCTGACCCTCTGCATTCTCTCACAGTCCACCACCCTGCCCCCAACGCCTGGTTCACACTGCCTCTCCTCCAGCTGCGGTGGTGTTCCCACTACTGAGTCATGTGGGAAGTCACATGCCACAGTTGTCTTACTGAACTGGAAAACCTTCAAAGTTTAGTGCACCTGCACCTTCTGCAAAGAGGTGCGGATGCACTGCAGATGAGGGGGATTAGTTTTCCTTGCTCGCTGCCACATGGGAACCTGATCAGTTCTTGCATGACTGACCGCCGTAAACAACAATAGGTGCGGAGAGCTTGACAAAAGAAAGGCCAAAATCAAGACGAACAAAAAGAGCAGTCGTGTCAAAAAGGTCATGGTGCTGGATTAAATTTGGCCCTTCGTGTTTGACTGTTAATAATTCAAACGTTCTGAAATATACCTAATTAAAACTAAATGCGCACGCGGTGATGACCTCATGTTTAACTCAACCACACAAAGTGCTGACAGATCAGCATTAGAGACAAGCTGCAGAAATCAGGAGCATTAGGCTACAGTATAATGTAGCTCTCAGTGGATCCCAAAGCCACACCTGTATAACATAAATAATGGATATGAATAAATCCAGCGCATCTCTCACCACACAACAGCATAAATTATAAATACAAAACATTGTTAACTAATTGTGCCACGTCAATCAGTGTGTGGGTTGTGGCTTTGTGTCTAAGTGCATGCCTTTACAATTTCTTTGCAGAGAACCCTGCGATTGTTAAAGGTCATTGTGTGTCTCTTTGCAAACTGATTCGACTTTCTTTCCCACTGCAGAGAAGTGTTCACAAATAAGTTCCCAGGGAAACCTGGGAGAACCCTGAGAGAGGAGGCAGGCATCAGTTTGTGTTACATCAGAAGGCTGTTTTCGAAGAGCGGCGCGTGCTTACCCGCACACACTTGCAGGAGAACCATGTGTGCATATGCTCATGTATGCACCAACACACATGGCTGCACAATGAAACGCCCTACTTTCTCTGTAACCTTAAAAAAAAGCTCTCCCTCCTCTCTATTTAATATGTCACTTGCCATACATTTATGTGCACGTGCATCCACCGCGCGCGCGCACACAAACTCACATCGCGTGTTTTCCACCAAAACAGCGCGCAAGTTCTGCCTGGAAACTGAGAGATGGGAGGAGGGGTACTCATTTGCTTCAATTGGACATTTTCCATGGCAACCGCATCCTGATGTGAGCCAGTCAGAGGAGACATGCGTGGCACACTGACCCAATGGCAGAGATCATCCTGGAGCAGTGACCCGATAAAGAAACAGGGTGAGGGGGTTGAAGTCCTGTCTTCTCTGGCACTTCTCATGTCAAACCGAGCCAAAGAAAAACCCCCGACGATCCAGAGCCATGTTGTATTTACTTCTATTTTGTGTCACTCACTTGCTTTTCCCTGAACTTAAGGGGACATGAGCTGGATCAACAAAGCATGATCAGAACAGAAGAAGCTGACATCACTGATAGCTGGAGGTTGTCTCCACAGGAAGCTGAGTTTATAGCCACATTCAAAGTCAACTGTTGTTCATTTTAAGATCAGTGACCCAGAAAATTAGTTCTTATCATCCATCCAGTTCAGCGGTCGTAAAAGCTATTTTGAAGCCTTTGAGCCTCATTAGCGTATTTAAGTTAAGTTTCTGTATAAATCAAAAGAACACAAAATTTCTGACCCCTTTAAAAACCCAAATGTATGTTTCCATATCAACATCATATTTCTGATACATACAGGAACCAATAATGTGTTGGAGGAGATGCAGATGCAACACCTATTGATACAGCATAAATATGCACAACAGAACAACTGATGGTTGCTAGAATGATGGGTAAACAAAAGATAAGATAAGATATTGTCCTTTATCCACCACACTGGGGGAATTTGCAGTGTTGCAGCAGCACAGCATACAGTTACGGGGTAAAGGGCAAACAAAAACAAGAGCAGTCAAAGAAAGCACAGAGGTGAATGTGCATCTTTAAAGGGATAGAGATGACAGAGAATGCAACTGTAGGCACGACAGAAGAGCTATAGTGCTCTTTTTATAGTTATACAGCTATAGTGCAACAGTTCTTCTTATGCGGTGTTTAACATGCTTTAGTGAACAAGTGTGTATTCTTGTACAGGTTAAACTTAAATGCTCCGCTTTCAATGTCCTTATTGTAGAGTCTGATAGTTGTAGGCAGGAGTAGGCTCTCTCCCTTACACAGCATGGGTGGAGCGGCCTTTCACTGAAGGAGCTGCCCTGCTCTGTCAGAGTGTCCTGGAGGGGGTGGGACAGGTTCTCCTACATGGATATCACCCCCCCCCCCCCCACTCCCCACCTCCCACCCCACTGTCTCCCACAGAGTCCAGGGAGCAGCACAGGACAGAGCTGGTCCTCCTCACCAGTCTGTCCAGCCTCCAGGGATGTTTCCAGCTCAGCAGATTACTCCATAAAAAAGGGCCGATGCCACCAGAATCATAAAAGGTTCTCAAAGCAAAAGTTCATTTCATTCCTGCGGTCAGTAGCAAGCAGAGACCTGGGATCTTAAGGTTCCTGTGGCCTGTGCGGCTGCGCGATGTACGCTAACCCTTTGTTGAACTGCCAACTGCAGATCTTCCCTGCGTGCGGCGTGATGTAGCCTGCACGGCGTGCTGCAGTTTTGAGCCACTCGCAGACGGCAGGTGATGCTTTTATGTTCGGCTGTTGGAATCGATCTGAAGTCAGGAGGTTGTCTTTGGCCCTCTCTCATATTTTGCCCCTTGGCTATTCCTGGGCAAGAGCTGTCTGCACAACTCTGGGCTCCATTTAATGAGATTGACCGACATGTCAAGCTGCTCTGCTCGATGCTCAGAGGACGCCGGCGTCCACGTGAAGCAACAGCAGGAATATCCGTGCACAAACATGCACGCAGCTTCAGAATGGAGAGCTGACCAGCCCTCATAAAGGCACTTTGTTTAATCTGCTCCACATTAAAGCCCGGGCACCTCAAAGCAGGCAGGCCCAAACAGCTGTGGACACGTCTCAGTCTCTCCCGTTCTGCAGAGATTCAGCACAGCGGTGTCCACAGCCGAGGACGGCGTCTCGGAGACCGCTCAGCGCGAGTGAGTCAATCTTCACGAGCCGCTGTTATGACAATCCGAAGAGCACTCAGAAGCCGACGCGGCCCTTCGGGCGTGCACAAAGGGCTTTTCTCCACCATTAAAGGCGTCACACTGCTCCTTCGGCGCTTTGAAATGCTGATATTGTTTTCCACGGGATTTTCATCACGCTTTCAACATGAAATCCCCCAGAGGCGGTGATAAAACCAGACGGAAAGAAACGTAACAATCGCTTCAACCTTTAATCAACGCTGATCATTTAACAATTTTAGAAAATTGATTGCAATCGCTCCGGCTTAGATGAGCCACTTTGTCTGGATTTCTCGTCTTTGTGACTTAATTAACTGGGGATTGCTGCTGTGTGGAGGACCAGCTTAGAGGCCTGCTGGCATCGTGTGGAAAAGCGCCATTAATGGCGTCTATCACCAGCTGCTAATTATGCTGCCCGTGGGCCTCGGCTGGATCTGGTGTCCGCTGTTGGGTTCCAGCCACCAAACACTTTGCATTCATATTTAATTACACCTCATTATCCGCAAGCTATGCAGGGAGGAGACGGGGCCTTTACCTTAGCTGCCGGACAGACGCGGTCAAAAAAAAGGCAAAAAAGAACTACAAAGTGATAAACAGGGCCGGTTCCCTCCCTGCTGCCCACCTCCTCCCCAACCTACAGCAGACATTTGAAAAAGAGGCGTGTGCTGTCGAAGTAACTCTTTGATGAGCTTTAGCGGCCCCCAAATCTCTGCTTTCTCAGCAAGTCGGTCCTTTCATGTAAGGTCCCTTTTTTTGGTTGGCCTCTTCTGGTTCAAAGAGCAGGAAAAGCAAACGGAGTCTAATCCTCTGTCCTCGCAGCCGCGGTTTGATCCTTATCAGCTCAGAGTCATCATGATGTCACTCTGCTCAGGTGTAAACTGTCTGAGGTTGGACATCAAATATAACTTTGGTTTGACGGCCTCCAGACGGGGAAGCACTCTCACTTTTTATTTGTTCGTGTGATTGTATCTTATAAATGTCATTTATCGATCTCTGTATGCACAGGTGCTGGAATTCCTGTAACTGATGTGCTTCAGCGGGTCCTTTCAAGCGTCAGTCTGTTCAATTTGTACTTAAGGCCGGTGCAGATAATTATCCAGCACTTGTTTGTCCGGCTCCAGGACACAGGCCAGCTGAAACGGGAGATGCTCCTGAAATATTCAGGAGCTATAAAACGTACAAAAACAAACCAAAAAAACCCGGAATGTCATCTGTCACCAAGCTGTGAAACGACACGTAAAATCAGTCTGTCGTGATTCGTGACGACCAAAGACAGATGAACAGAACTGGCGCGTTTTCAGATTTGAAGCTGTCGCAGGTCTTGGATCAGCGGTTCAGCGCTTATTTGTCGTGGGAGAAAAGTAAACAAAGTCATTTGGCCCCTCCCGCGGGGCCCGGTAATCATTGGGTGACCTCAGACACATTAGCACCATCTCTCCCTGCTCGTCGCAGGCATGAGCCCACGAGAGGAAGTGCTCAGCAGGCACGTGCGCCTCAAACCCGGTGAAGTTCGGATGTTTACGTCTTCGTGGATCAACCATCCAGCTCAGCGATGAAATCCTCGGAGGGGTTTTTGGGGACACTTTCACAATTTAACGTGAGCCCGATGCGAAAAGACTGTAACAGAAGATGGTGTCAGAGGCCACAACCCTGAATTATTCATCCAAGTGAAGCAGCCTGGTAGAAAAATCCAGTCCTTCGCTCTCCAAGCACAAATGCATGCGTACCTGGGTCTGACGGACCAGGTCAAGGCGCGCCAAGGAGGGGGGGGGTCACATGGGCGCGGTGACCTCCGGGCAGCGTTACGTGACCCTGCTAATGGACCAAAGTGAAGTCAGATTGCCTAATCCGTGGAAAAGAAAAGGGCCTGTTAGTCAGGGAAGACGTCAACAGCGGCGGCGCTGATAGTCCGGCACATATTCTCACACGAGCTGCATTCCACTCATGGGATATTGATGATGTAAAGACGCCCGGCCCTTTACGCAACTGCTGCTAATGGTCTCTAAGTGTCCAGCGGCCAAAATGTATTTTCTGTAGGGTTAAATAGGATATTGTCATTACGGCTGCTCCCTCCGTTGTTGTAAGTGCTTCTGATAATTGTACCGGCGAGTGTCGAGTGGCGATCAATGCCTGGAAGAGCGCTAACTGCATATGGGATTCATATGGACGCGCCTCCGAGAGAATAAACAAGTTACTCCTCCACGGAGGGATTAGCTAAATCTCCTGAAATTATAATCCCTGCCTTTCCCACCGCTCACGTGCGGATAGGCTTTGTCTTCGGCTCATTATTTGGCAGCTTTATTGGGAGGGAAACTGTCCCGCTGCGCTGCAGATCCAGCCCAACGCCGTTCCCTCATATTTGTTCACGACCAACGTCTGATGTTTGTCTGACCCGCCATCCTGCAGCATTCGGCTGTATTTACATCGGCTGCAGTTGTTTGTTTGTGTCCCCGCGTACGATAAGCATCTGCAGTGAAACCTAATGAGCTTTATGCGTGACATCATCATCCTCCACAGCGTTCAGCTCAGGTTCCCCCCCCAACCCCCTCTCGCTCCCGATGATGTCATTTCCACAGCACTTGTTATGATGTGAACATTGAACCCAGATTAGGGATACGCCGGAAAAGGGACGCGAGATGTGGAGAGATGCATGGCAGCATCTGAACACATTCCAGGATTATGAGGTGACCGTGCGCTGACTGCCCCACGAGGAATCCCTTTGATAGTGCTCCTATCTGCTCGCCGATCAATACGAAGCAGATAAAACAACGCGGCTCACTTCAAAGCCCGCGACAACGGGGCGGGTAAGTAATAAGACGTCAATTATTAATGGAGGGGAAGGGTCCCCTTTCAAGTAGGAGGGGAATTTAGATAATGAAAATCAAACAGAAATCCATCCCTCACGAGCGACATCCTGGAGGTAACAGAGCTTTATTTAAAAAATCATGATGTTTTAGGAGCTACTTCTTAATCTTTTTGCCCCTGAAACATGAAATCTCAACAGATCTGAGAAGAACAAAAGGCAGGATGGAGCCTTCCAGCACTGTCCAGGGTTTGAACCCGCAGCTTTCACCTCTGCATAACCCCGACATCTGGACCTCTACAGTATGGATGCACAGATTCACCTGATCCCTTCATCAACGCTTCCCCCCACCTGGAAAGACTCCCTTCCTTTCATGTCTTCAGTCAAAGTTATGTTTTTTGTTTGGCCCCTTCCAGATCAAACCTTTTGATTCATCTCGTCATGATCTATATGATTTATCGACCGGAGTACCTGCGATAATCGAGGGAAAAGGGGGAGACTGGCAGCACTTAAGGCCTCTCTAGTGTTATTAGATAATGTAAAGGTTTGTTAATATACACTCAATATGGCCGCCGAGTGAAATATTCATGGGAAAAAGAGACTCAACATATGGATCAACATGCATATTTCATGCGGCCGGTCCCATATGACAGAGAGGGGCTGCATCACAGCGATGGGCTCTGCATGAAAAAAATAGAGATTTCTGCCCTTTTCACTTTACCCACTGGCAACAGCTCACACCCCCACCGCTGTAAAAACACCAAAAAAAGAGAGGGAGACGGCGTAATCACTAATGAACCTCTGCGAGACTTTCTGGGTCATTCTTTCCCGTGAAGTTCACATGAAAGCAGCCGTATTGATTTGTCAGAAGCAGACAAATGCGCTGTGAAGTTTTCTCACCGCTCCCGCCTCAGTAAATACCCCCCCACACACACACACACACACACACACCCGTCCACCAGCGCAGCCTGAGCTCCACGGAGGGTCGTGTTTGTTTATTTCCATCCAGCTGGAAATGAACCTCTGTGCTGCTTTTTCTGCCTCCTTTCTTTGTCGGACTGAACTTCTTGATCCGTCGCTTGAATATTCATTTCAACTGGGGGAGGGGGGAGGGAGGAAGGGGGGTTTCAGATGGATTTCATAGATCAATGCACAGAAGAAATGGATGCAGAGGTCTGATGATAAGAAAAGTTCACGCACTTAAGTTTATGTAGAAATGTGAAGCAGCGTGTCAGTTGGGGGGTGCAGGGTTCTCTCCTCCCACACCCACCCCCCACCCCCCCCCCTGCTGCCTTACAGTATCTCTGCTCTTTTGACAGGCTAATTTGCTGACTCTGGGATTCTCCAGCGCTCAGCAGGGAGCTCCTGACCACCTGCAGCAGCAACAATGGAGCCTACTTCAGGTCCAGCTGAGCATCTATTATGTGTCACATATCAGCCAGAGCGGCTCTTTTTACAGGGATCCCAGGGGTGGGGTGAGGGGGGGGGGGGATTCTTCTCCATCTCTGCCATCCATTAAAGACAAATAATGGGAACACCAGGACGTTTTAATGGGATTTGAACAGTCAAAACACTGAGGATATCTCTGAAAGTGAAGATAACAAGTTAGCAAGTTGAAGGAAGCTAGATTTGATTTGATTTATTTCTAACCAATTGATTATATAAACACAATTATTTATAATACATTTCCAAATAAAGTTGGTAAATTCCTTCACAGCATTCTTAGTATCCTGTTATACAACAAGTGACTGACCTGTTAGATTCTCTCATTTTAATTCTCCAGAAGTTGTAGTTTCAAATCACCATATTTTTAAAGTGAAAATACAAACACATTTTAACGTCTCTTTAAAAAGCTGCGTCGGCTGAAATAAGTCAGAAATGTAGTTTAATAGTAAAAAGCAGCCAAAGGATGTGTTTATTTCACAGCACTGCTTTCATGCCAGCTTCTCTTGGAACTTTGCTGTTGGTGAAGCAGAGCGATCTCTCGCTGTGGCGCATATTTGTGAAACTCTAATTATACATAATGAAAGTGGTTCAGGGGTTCACAGCTCGCAGGGGAGGAGAGGAGCTCTGCAAATTTACTGCAGGTGGTCAAAGGTCTCGGAAAGCTCCTTCATCCACCCCCAGCATGTGACTGTTGCCTCTCTCTTCTCCCAGGTCGGTCACAAATTATGAACTTTTAACCTGGCTCCGATCCTCCACCAACCTGAGGTTCTGTCAGAATAAACCTGTGTTTTCAGGGGGGTCTCGGTAGTGGCTCTACACACACCCTTTAATTCCACACTTTTCACACTCACGTGAGACTCATCTCCTCGTTCACACCTCTATTGTGATTCCTACATCTTTGTTCTCCGGGTCTCTTCTCAGCCTTTCACGCCTCAGTGTGGCCTCCACACCCTGCAGATAAGCTGACCATTACCCCCCCACACACACACACACCTCCATCCTCACACTCCTCACTCCTCAAGTGGCTCCAGTGTCATCTCCGCACTGCTCCACCTTAACCCCCCCCGTTAAAGTCCAGGGGTAAGGTTACAGCGTTTGGCCCGTAGGACGAGTTACGTTTTTGAGTCGGAGGGACAAAGACGCCCCCAGCCGAGGTTTAGATGCTGATGTCATCGCGAGACACCTCTGGGATGAGCTGCAGACCGGTGACGCCATCGCATTCTAGGAAAAATGTGTGTGTTGTCTCCAAAAACCAGCTGATTCAAAGCTGGGTAATGTGTTTGGTGCGTTGTTGTCTCACCCGTTTTTTCACCTCTGTCGGTCAAAGCTGGCCAATCACAGTTGTGTTATTAGCTCACAAATGTCCGTCGGCTGTCCAAGGTGACCTTGAACGGGCCCGCTGTAATGCTGTGATGAATGCGCACCCGTCAACCACAGAAGCGTTTCCTTCTGACGGCCCTGTGCATGTTTTTGTTTGTTTGTTTGGTTGGCCGGGCGGTGGAGGCCTGGGGAGGCGGGGCGCCGACCAGGATAAAGTGCCACCCGTGACCTTGTAAAAGAGAAGCAATGAAAAATTCATGCGGGAAATCCAACCACTTGTGTCCTTTTGTGCGTGTTTTCCGTGTTTTGTTTACCTGGTATTTCATTTTTTACCCACCGAACGTCCGTGTTGGAACCCCGAGGCGTGTGCTCACACGGTAACTTAAGAGTGAGGCATTAAACTGATTTAGATGTGAAACAGCTCAGCCCCATGCCGACCAGATGATCCGCTGACCACGTAAAGCAATCAGCGAGCTCAAGCCTGCCGTCCGTCATGTCTCCTCAGGGTGACGAATGCAGTCGGAGGGGTGAACAAAGTGTCAAGCAACATGCAGCCGTGTAAAGAGCAGCCGAGCTGCCAAGGCGAGAGTGTACTGTTGACCTGTGCCTCCCCTCATGCCTCCAGTGACCCGCGTGGGTCAGAAATAGCCGTATAATCTGGGGGACAGCTGCTATTGTGTGTGCAAGTGTAGATACAGGCCCAAACATGCAGGGACAGCACAAACAGGTGTCATGAGCAACCCCCCCCCCCCCCCCACCCGCTCCTACGAACACAAAACCACCGCTCACCCACATTCCTGAGCAGGGCCTTTTCCTCACACCCTCATCTGAAAGCCATAAAGCTCCCAAACACTTTGATCGGGGGATCCTTTTACACGGACCCTTGGTGATACAACAAGGTTAGGAGGCAACTCTCTGTCGGACGGTTATGGATCGCGCCGTATGGAGGATGAGGTCATCAGGCGATCGCATCGTCTGCTCTGTCTCACTGTCACCGCTCTAATTGGTGCGACGGGCTGCGTCATATCTCCTCCAGAGGTAAGATCTTAATCTTCTCAGCGGGGTCGACGCGTACCCGGGGGACATAAATATTGACACATGCGTCCAGATGTATGCGGGGGGGGCGTGTAATGTGAAGCCGCCGCTCCATCGTGGACGGAGGGTGATCCGCTGACCTCGGCGGTGACAAGTTCATGCACGGGGCTACAGCTGCGAGGGGGGGGGGGGCGTGGCGCTTCAGCTTTCCTGCCAGTTGTTTGTTTTACAGCTTGCCCTGCAACCGCTATGATGAAATCGAAGGCAGCTGTTGTGTGGCATGGAGAGACAAAGCAACCAGAGGGGGAGAGCCAAAATGGTCGCCGGCCACACAGCTCCGCCGCCACGGAGGCAAAGTTCTCCATTAGGGGCCATCAAATATTCATCTGACAAAAGGCACCGAGCCCGCAGGTCCATCCCCACAGAGTCCTCCAACGCATCACCAAGAGACGTCCTCCAAAAAAACAACAAGAACAAAAAGAGCCTTCAGAGATCAGCAGAACCCGCCAATTATTTCTGACCTCACACCGGGAAACACTGGAGCAGCGGCAACTTCAGAATCGCTTCATGCGGCGAATAGCCTGCGGATCGCTCGGGCTTCTCGCCTCGCTCACATTATGCAGCATCAACAACATATTAATGGCCGCATGAACCTGAAGATAGCAATGACATCACCAGACTGCCCACATGGTTCGATATGCTGAGTTAAGTCCAAACTGTCAATAAAAACTCCATCAATGAATCCAGCCAGGCCTATCTGGACTGCGATCAGGTCTCAAATGTGTTTAGTGCTGCTGGTGGGGCAGTAATTGCCTTAGGAGACAAGCAGGCTGGTTGTAATAACATTATCAACCTGTTAACAACCACAGAGGAGCGAGCGTCGTTCCTCTAAAGGCTCTGTCATCCGTCAGTTTACAGTGGCGTTGCGGCGTCGTTTATCAACAGGGTTGTTACTCAGCGCCCCCTCCGGTTTAAAGGGGCATTCGTCAAAGTGGTTAAGATTTTGGGATCATTCAGTGTGCCAAAGGTCAAGCTGGTTCTGACAGAGGTTATCGAAACAAAAATGCAAGCGTTGCTTTGTCACCTAGTTTTCACTAGAGGGCAGCATCCGCACGTGTAACTGAGGCAAGATCACCCTGCCAGCATGGGCCAGAGGCGATCCACACACTGTTGCTGTGGAGTTTATATCCACTATCTCCCTTATTACTGTCCACTTTTTTCACAACGATAACAGTTGTTTATTTGTGTCATCTGTATCACACAAGCCCACCTCCTACGTATGAAATAAATTTCTTTAAATATATAATCACAGACAAGTTGTACAATTAAAAAAAAGTTAAGCTATTGTCTTCATGAAGTGCAGTTTAGAGACGCAACATTATCGCACTGTTGAGGATTACAGGCCGGCGTTTGCACACAATGACAGTGAAATAGCGCCCTCTACTGGAGGCAGTGGCACAACACTCCAAGCGAATATTCTGGCTGTATTTGTTCTTTTTAGTAAAAAGAAGAAAAAGAAGAAAAAGCGGAGGAGGAGGAATTTGCTTCAACAGATGACATGATGATTCTGTCATCCTCAGCCTCCACCTCCAGACCAGAAAGTCGTAAAGTTACCAGCTTTGAGCAAACTGTGGCCACAGCTCATTTCACAAGTTTGCCAACTTGATGTGTTTTCATTTGTCCCTGCCACCATAAACACTTTGTCGACACGGAAACGTTTTTTTTTTTTTCCACGCTTGATTTCATGACTCTTTAACTCTTTCTGTTATTTAACACGCAGAAACAGGGACTCATAAATGAAGAATGTTATTAACAATCTGCAGGCGGTTCTATGTCTGCGGGAGAAGATGGGTCAGAACATTTGGCTGTTTTGTTTTTAACCACATTGTGTGATGGACAACAACTATAGGAAATATCTATAGAAACACAGTTCTCGTAATATTTTTAAATACGATTTCCACAAGGGGGCAGTGTTTGGTCTCCTGTAATCAACTACAGACCATAACATGGTCAAGTGGCTAATTTTGACTCAGTGCATTGGGAAAGTTGTTGCAATCAGTTTATCACTAATGGAGTAATCGTCCAGATGTCATTAAAGCTTCTGCTTCCTACAGAGGCCTTGATTTTGACTCATGCTGAAACTTACTGTCAGAGGGCTGTGATTCATCGGGAGCCCGTCGTTGGCCCCTGAAAGTCGGAGGTTCACTCATACCCTGGAATGCTGAGAGCAAATGTTTAGGAAGAAACTAATTACCCTTTTATGACTGATGTGCACGCCATGTGGCGGTAAGATGGCAAAACTCGGAAATATATATTCTTTTTAAAAACCCAAGCTGAAGGGCTGTCTTGTCCCACACACAGTTTACAGTGTTGGGGGCCAGAGCCCTTTGCGTGCCTGCAGATAATTACCCTGTGCCTACAGAGAGCAGTATCCACGGAGCAGGGGCCTTCCTGACAAACAAGGAATGAGCTCATGCCTGCCTATAGTGATAAGAGGCCTGAAGGCACTCTGCTGGAACTGTTCTGAGAAATAGAACCCTAATCAGGTGATTCTGACATGTTTATTTCTTGATTATTATGATCATAATAAAGAGAATTCAGAATGAATTTGTATATTTTTATGGTGTCTGATGTCATTAAAATACTATTATATGGAACTCCAGACAGGGCCCTCTGATACAATCATGGATTACTGCATTTAAATTAGATGTGCCCATTACTCAAATTCCCATTTCTGGACAAAATGTTCCTCTAGTTAAAAAAAACAAAACACTTAAATCGTGGTGAAACTCGCCCCATCTGCGGTAACACTGAGTTTCTGTCACCTTTGCTCATGCGGAGGTGCGGAGTGATCCTCAGCGAGCGGAACCTGTTTATTTATCCGCGACTGATTAATCTTCCAAATGACCACGGAGCAGCGGCCAAACCTCGGGGTAATTACCGCGCACATCTGATCTGTGTTGCCCTCTTTCATGCACAGCCGGCTCCTGTCACGTCTGTTTGCGTGTCTGCGTGCGAAGGTACCGCAGGTAGACCGCAGCACGCCCCTGCAACTTCTGATTACGCGTCGCACGCTGCGGTAAATTGGAGCAGAATATAAACCAAAAATCCACATCCCTGCTTTCACAAACAGTTATTACCAAAATCAAGAGCAGCAAACATTCCCAACCTGGGAGTTTAGAATTCGTGCGGCTGCTGGTGATGCTCACTTTTACCCCTCTCATTATAGCGCAACATCAATGAATAAATAAAGAAATAAAAACCCCTCCCATTTTTACAACACTTCTTTCACTAAAATCCTGACTTTTTTGCTGGCTTCTAAATTCCTCCATAAGTGAATGAGCGTGTGAGTGTTGTGTGTATTGAAATGAATTGGTGAATTAGGGTGGGTGGAGGGATGAATTGTTCATTTCTCTCTTACTTTATCATCAGCGTGAGTGGGTCCGATCGGGCCTATCTGGTCTTTATCTGGATCTAACCTGTCTTGACCTCCTCATTCCGCGGCTCATTATTGCCAAACCAAGACAGACCCTGCACATGTTGGCTGATTACCTCAGAGGACGTAAATCTGACCTCCGCACGTCTAAACGCCAACCGCGGCGCGCTTCCTAGTTTCTCGCTCTGTTTTGTTTCCACAGGTCGGCCAGAAATGATTTATCCGCTCGTGACGTTTCTCGTGAAAATTGATGTGGATCCGGGACCTTTGCAGCAGCTCGTTTCCCTGCTGGCTGCAGTAAAACCAGACTGGGGTCCAGACGCGGGGCAGCACTTGCGTGACTGAGCACACCCCCCCACCTCAGTGCACGTCATGACGCGGCCCCTGGACGTTAAAGCCCCCAGGTTGATAGATTTGATGGCCCGTAGCAAAACGGGAAGATTTACGACAGGCAGTTGCTGCGTGTCAGAGAAAGTTTGCTACTTTTGCACGGAGCGCAGAAAGAGGCCTCTCCCTACAGAAAACAGCGAAGGGGAGACGAAATAAGAGACCCCAAGGTGCTTCGGATTCGCGGGGGGGGGGACTGGTGAAACTGCAAACAACCCACAGGCTCATTTTAGGGGGGGAGGACCAGATGGTGCAAACACCTACGCGGCACAGGGCTGATCCGAAGTGTTTGGGATGAGTATCGGATGCAGGCTCCTGCTCTGTCATGGATCAACGTCTCTCATCGGGTGAAGATGACACGTTTAAAAGGGAGGGGCGGGTCACGACCTGGGGGAGGAAGAAAGGAGGCAGAGGTGACTGATGCCGTGACCTGTTGGAGCACTTAACCCTCTGGATGTCGGCCTCCTCCACCCCCGACTCGCCTTCGCACGTCATGCACAGCGGCGGTGGGATCGCTCCCCTCCTCCGTGTCCCCCCGTGACCCCGGCGGGTCCTCATCCCTCACTCGCCGCCGTCTGAGGCTCCAGAAACAAACCGCCTGCTCACACGCACACAGAGAGGTACATGTTTTATTCAGCTTTGCACACAATTCCCGTTTCACTTCAAACACCAGACGCAATGAACGTGCTTAAAATGAGGTCTTGATTCACGGCGACCGCTTTTATTTGCTGAATGGAACCGCTCTCGATGTCGCGACGGCAAATCTCATGTCGGGACCGATCCCGGAGCTGGTTGGGTCGAGGAATCAACCGGCTACATCGATCGATAATCTCCGACTTTGCTTATTTGGAAGTTCCGGCCGTGTCACATTCTTCAGCTGGTTGTCTGGTCAGGTGAGATTTGTAGTAGCTGTAGTTGATCGTCTACCTTCTTGATATCCACCGTTTCTTTTCGCCTTTTAAAATGGATCTTCAGACACCAACAGACCGCCCTCATCACAACTTGTTTGCTGGGATTCGAGCAGGAAGCGGATGCCTGCGAAGGACCACCGGAAAAGTTTGTTTCTTGGAGGAACAAGTTGAAGAGTGTTTCATCTTTCCCCTCGTCGCTCATTTTTGATGGCTCATGTTTCTCATTCATGGCCGTCTCAGAACATAAGGATGTGGCTCTTTTAAGTGATTCATGTTTCCCTCCCAGTAAAGCGTCCGGCTCTCTGCACAGAGTAGTAGTCGGATAAACCGCACAATTAAGGCCCGACGTGAGTTCATTCGGAAAAGATAAATCTCCCTAGCGTGCTGCTTTGAATGAGTCCATTAAATCAGGCCCTGGAAGGGGGGCTGGGACTCGCTGAGCAAAGGCACATGCAAAAGAAGTTAAAGTGACTGTGAATGTTTCCAGGAAGTCCACCAGGGAGCCAAAACATGTTGTACTTCTTTGTCATACTTTGGTATTTTCTTGAAAAAATTCCTGCTTTTCAACTCATCTGTCATCTCCCACACTTCGCTCTAATTTACTTTCTGGAGATTCTGGAAAGGTTCCCATTCCAAGGGGCTAAAACTTTATTCGGATGCTGTACGAGCGCTGCCAATCTTCCTGTTCGACGGGATCAAACTTGCCGGATCGATACTAGAAAAGATTTTTTTTGCGCTGGGATCCAGCACCCAATTATCCAATCAGAGGTCAAAATAGTCGGTATAACAGGGTATGCGAAACGCTGAAACACACCATCGTGATTTCACAGAAAATAACTTGACACGCCCTAGTTCACTTTCAAGATTGTGACCGGAAGGTCGCCGGTTCGAATCCCGGGGCCAACACTAGATTTGTTTGGAAGCTGCCACTTGCCACTGGGATCACCATCGTAATCATCCTAAGTAATAAGTGAGGGAAAGCAGCAGCAGAACACCTTAGAGCATTTGTTGCTGTTGCTCAGAACTCATAAAAATCCGCTGGTGATGGTGAGTTAACGACTGACGTATTTGTGATGCGGACTGATGCAACTACCCAGCAAAAGCGACTACAATAAAAGCCGTTTTATGATAACTGTGGTGTTCGTTTAAAGCCACAACCCATGGGAAAATGCATCAATCTTCAGCCGTGCCTGGCACGACGCCACGCGTTTATGGGAACTCGTGATGCATCACTGATTCAGG